>NW_004524784.1:2403326-2437433 GCF_000260255.1 Octodon degus
CTACTGAGTCATCTCCCTGGCCCCTTCCCAAGTCAATTTAGAAGTAACCTCTTCTGTAAATAATTTTCTTTTGAAATCATTATTTCTCTTACTTCAGTTTATTCAAAAGACCATGTGATAGGTATGTACTTGCCTACATAAATTTTACTATTAAAAAGCTCTTCCTTCAAATTGTCAAGCAATGGCCATGACTCATCCACATGGCTAACATTGACAAAGGATCTACAAATTGCTGTACAGAGTTTCAGGCTAAATCCTGAAGGGATTTGACTGATCTTGTCACATACAGAAGTTACATTTCTTGTTATATAGGTCTTGCTCTATCTTGGTCTTAACCATCCAGCAGAAAAGTATAAAAATGAGGCATAAAAAGTAAAGCCATGTTAATATGCTGAGCTGTAAAAGGCTCAAGTCAACAACTTCTGACATTACTAGTCCTACAGATAACCCACTACTATTATGGACTACTGGACTATATTGGATTATTTTGCTGAATTCATGAACCTACTATATTTAAATGGCAATGGAAACCCATCTCTGACAAAACTTAAAAAAAGGGGGGATACAAATTAAGGGCCATTTTGTATCTGCATAAACAAAACAGTTAGGTTAAATATACAGCTACTATCTCTTAATTCAATGAGAAGAAAGATTTGTACTGAGTGTTTGGACAGGATATCATATCTGCATCTTGTACTATAAATAACCACTATGAAGACAACAATATGCAATGTATTAATTATTGAAGCTGCCTTACTAATCAGTTTTGAAACTGTGTTGTTGTTGTTTCTCAAGAAAATTAATAAAAAATAAAAAAGCTCTTCCTTTAATTTTTAGTTAATATTCAATTTCAGCTCACACACTATGCTGTTAGAGCCACTATTATTTTATTCAGAGCTGATTATTTTAATAACAATATTCATTATGAAGTGGTCAAGAGTCAAATCTCTGGAATTATTTTTCTGGGCTATGAGCAGATAACTTTTCTTAATGTTTTTGGTTGTTACAGGGTTTCACTATGCAGCTTGGACTCAAAGTGATCCTCCTATTTTCAGCCTCCCCAACATTGGGATTCCAGGTCTACACCACTATGCCCAGACTCTATGGCCAGCTCAGCCTGCCCCGGGGTCAGGGATGGCATGGCATGTGTTTAAGCCAAGAGTGATAAGAGTTAAAACAAATTTTTTAAGTCCTAAATTGAAAAAGAAGCTCAAAATATCCTTGTACTCAATCAAGGGGACACACAGGGGCTTTGGCAGTCTACAGTGTCTGCTGAATTGAACTCAATCTACAACAGTTGTCCTTTTAATTAATAAATTTATTCAGGCTTGGCCAATGGTTTCTTAATAATAGTTAGCTCACTTTAGATGTAACATTTTCAAAGATAAAATAGATTACAGAAACACACAAGGATTGGATATCAGGAACCAAAGCATAAATAATTTAAGGAGGAAAAGATCAATAATAGAAAACAGGAAGACAGATCTTTTGCAAATGGAAAGGAAACCAAGAGATGGAGGGATATTGGAAGCGGGGGGAGGGACCACGCAAAGGATTCAGACGTGTCATGTCCCTGTACAACTCTCCACAAGGAGTGTCATCATTGTAAACTGCAGACACACACTCATAAAAAAAAAATTAAAAGGGTATATTATTCTCAACTCCTACAACTTCTACCCACCTGGCTGTAGATTTCAGATGCCCTCTTGGCTCGAAGCATATCTGGGATATCCATGTTCACTTGCATTCCTCTCCCCTTAATTTCATTTTCTAAGTCTTTCTTATATTGTTTCTAAAAGAATAGAAAATAATTGTGCTGATTATTTCACCTTCAACAGCCATGCACCTGCAGAAGTCCCATCTCTACTTTCGGGACTCAGCTCTGAGTGTCTGCATGAGGCTTGCTAGCTGCTGCTCCTCACCTGGCTGGCCATCTCTGATGCTCGCTTCGCTCTCTGGACATCGAGAGTGTCTGGGCTGACCTGCATGCCTTTCCCTTTAACTTCAGTCTCCAGGTCTCTTTTGTAGTCTTTCTGCAGAAGATGAAACACAGAGTTAGTTCCCTACAATCACTCAAAACCTTGATGAAAAAACCATGCTGTCATTTGGAAATGAAGACCAGTTCATCTGAAGTAGGTTGGACACTTGATTTCTTTTCTTTTCTTTTCTTCTCTTTCTTTCTTTCTGTCTTTCTTTCTTTCTTTTCTTCCTCCTTTCTTTCTTTCCTTTTTGGGCACCTGGGGAGGGGGTACCAGGCATTGAACTCAGAACTTTGTGCTTGCCAGGCAGGCGCTTATGCCCCTGAGCTATATCCCCAGCAATTTCTTTTATTTCTATAAACAAGTTTTAATTTATTGGCGAAACATGACATGGGGTGAATTAGTCACAAGGAGGAGGCTTTTGTCTACAAACCTGAATTAAGAAAGGGAACAGAGCTAGGAGTATTGCAATATAATAAACTCCATAAATTACTGGTTAACATATAATTTGGTAGAAGAATGTTAATAAAATGTGATTTAAAATCGTTGCTTTTCATATTTGATATTCAGACAGATAGTGAGGTTAAGTTCAACTGCCTGTGTTATAGGGTAATAATATCATTAAGCTTCTCTTCTGGAGAGTTAACAACTTAAGTTTGCAGACCAAAAATTAGAGAAAAAGAAGGGTTGCAGGGACAGCCAACATTTTGGCCCTAGCCTTTCAAGGTCAGTGAGGACTCCAGACATAAGGGAACCTGTACTGTAACATCCTGTAACTCAGTAATGTCCCAAATTTTCTGATCAAGGAGATTATGGGGCCACAGAGGACAGTGATCAAGGATGTAGAGTGTGCCTAAGGAGAGTCACCTGAAGAGAAAACATTCTCTCAGGCTTTCATAGACAGCAAAGTGGTCAAGCAATAGCTGTGATTCATCCACATGGCTGACACTGAGAAAGGATCTACAAACTGTGGTACAGGGTTTCAGGCTAAATCCTGAGGAGATTTGACTGACCTTGTCAGATACAGAAGTTACGTTTCTTGTTATACACATCTTGCTCTATCTTAGTCTTAACTATCCAGCAGAAAAGTATAAAAATGCAGTATAAAAAGTAAAGCCATATTAATATGCTGAGGTGTAAAAGGCTCAAGTCAACAACTTCTGACATTGCCAGTTCCAAGGATAACCCTCTACTACTACGGGCTACTGGACTATATTAGATTATTTTGCTGAATTCATGCATCTACAACATTTAAATGGCAATGGAATACCTATCTCTGACAAAACTAAACAAAAAAAGAGGATACAAATGAAGGACCATTTTGTATCTGTATATACAAAATAGTTAAGATAGATATACAGCTACTTTCTCTTAATTCAATGAGAAGAAAGATTTGTACTAATAGCGTTTGGATAGGATATCATGTCTGCATCTTGTACTATGAATAACCACTATGAAGACAACAATACACAATATATTAATTATTGAAACTGTCCTATTAATTGGTTTTGAAACTGTCTCATTGCTATTTGTTTCTCAATACAATTAATAAAAGAAAAAGAAACATTAAAAAGTCATTGCTTTTCGTACTTGTGGCAACTTACTGCTCTCCATTCCAAACCACTCTGCTTGAATGAGCTGGGCCGAATTCCCTTGGCCCTGTGGGACTTAAGATCATTATAATCCATCCCTGGCCATGAGTAACTCGTTAAGGGATGGGCGCACCTATTTTTCAAAGTAAGATTACAGACTTTCTCTTTCCTTCTGGACATGAGTGAAGAAGGATGCAGCTTAGGAGCTTCTGAAAGTTTCTCCAAAACTAGAACAAAATGCACCTCACAACTTAAAGTCAGGAACAGAAACTGAATCACATTGAAGTTATGCATCTTTTAATGATGGAGATACATTCTGAAAATTGCATCGCTGTGCAATTTTGTTACTGTGTGAGCATCTTAAAGTGTATTCACAAAAACCTTCATGGGATTGCTCAGGCAATATGGTGTATGTGGTACCCACGCAGGCAAAATGGCATATATGGTATGTTTAGCTTCTGGCCATAGTAGCATCACCAGAGTTGGTGTGAGCTATGTGTAACCCTAATACAGCTGCTTCCTCTAAACCTGTTTGCCCCTAGGTTTACAGGAACAACTTGTGCACTATTCCCTAGTATCTGATCCTAACAACAAAGAGAAATCTAAGTCAGTATATTGTGGAACAAACAAGTAATTAACATAGTAATGAAAAATCTGAATACTAAAATGGGCTAGCTTCCAATGCAAGATATATATCTTATATAACAGTCTGCTTCTAGGTATAAAATAAATGTCTGCTCTTTCCTTATCCCTTTCTCTAAGAAAAGGATGCTTTCAACTGGCATCAGTTCTTTCTCCCATGAATATGGTTTCAAAAGCTTCTCCTCCATCCCTGAACTCCCATGCTGTACCCCATGCTCCAATTCAGTAATTTGAAGTAGCACTGGATAGATCCTCCTTCTTATGATGAAAACTTTCAGACAATTAAGTGGCCATGGTTGCTGGATTTAAATATGCATACTAAAAGGGTGAGAATGGAAAGCGCATTCTGGGTAGGAAGCCAGTGCAATGCTACTAGTGATGGAGGTGGTAGCTTAGAATAGAGTGAGGAGTAGGTGGATTCAGAACACCATCATAAGGCAAGAGAATAATACTGGGCAGTGAAAGAATCAAGAGCTTAATGGATGAGGTCAGGAAAACAAACTGGGAAAGCAAGGACGGGCAGTGGAGATCTCACTATGCACCTTCCATGCAGACCCACCAGGTAAATGGTGACACACGCACATCCAAGTTGTAGAGCACAGCTTTGTTTTTGCAGAACTGAGGACTAAAGCACAATGTTTCTGTGAGAACGAAGTTAGCCTTTGTGATGTGACATAGAACAAGCTCCATGATATTGAGTGAGAAAAAAAAGAAACACAGAACAGAGTACATGGCATAATTATATGCAAGTCTCTTAATGCTATATATGTATGTTTATGTGCATCAAAACAGACACCAAAGACTCCACAACTTAGAACAACAGCTATCTCCTAGGAAGAGAACAAAATTAGAGGAGGGGTCCTAGGAAGTTTTTAAGTCTGTTCAGCTCCCCCTGCTGTTAACCCCTGGCTGCCATTTCAAAATGGAACCTTGCTAGTTAGGAATTCCCTGCCATTTCCAGTTCCTCTGTCTTTTTTTTTGTTGTTGTTGTTGTTGCTGTTGCTGTTGTTGTTGTCTTTAATTAATTTTATTGAGAAACAAATATCAATGAGACAGTTTCAAAACAGGTTAGTAGGATAGATACAATAATTAATACATTACATATTGTCTTTGTAGTAGTTAGTCATAGTACAAGACGCAGACAGGATAACCTGTCCAAACACTATTAGTACAAATCTTTCTTCTCATTGAATTAAGAGAAAGTAGCTATATATCTATCTTAACTATTTTGTATACAGATACAAGATGGTCCTTCATTTGTATCCTCCTTTTTTGTTTAGTTTTGTCAGAGATGGGTGTTCCATTGCCATTTAAATATAGTAGGTGTGTGAATTCAGCAAAATAATCCAATATAGTACAGTGGTCCATAGTAGTAGTGGGTTATCCAGAGAACTGGCAATGTCAGAAGTTGTTGACTTGAGCCTTTTACAGCTCAGCATATTAATATGGCTTTACTTTTTATACTGCATTTTTATACTTTTCTGCTGGATAGTTAAGACTAAGATAGAGCAAGATGAGTATAACAAGAAACGTAACTTCTGTATCTGACAAGGTCAGTCAAATCTCCTCAGGATTTAGCCTAAAACCCTGTACCACAGTTTGTAGATCATTTGTCAATGTCAGCCATGTGGATGAGATTCCTCTGTCTTAACCAACCACAGCCACCTCATTTCCCAGCCAGTGCCCAACCATTGGAAGTAGGCAGGTCCTGACACAGCAACTCCACAGGCAATGAATCAGCTCTCTCTGGCCTCCTGGAGTCCTTGGACGGCCCTTGATGTTGAGGCCCCTCTTCCTTACTCAAAGAATTGAAGGTAGAGGGGGAGGGACCACACAAAGGATTCAGGTGTGTTGTGTCCCTATACAACTCTTCACAAGGAATGTCACCATTGTAATCTGAAGACACACTCATAAAAAAATTATTTTCCCCTTGAGCAGTGTCACCCCTTAACCTGCACCTCAAATTTCTCTCTACATATGCTGCTTACAAAACTACCCATCCAAAATCTCCTTCTGGTGATTCTTTCATTGTGTCAGAATCTCTGGGAAGTGAAGGCGGTATAGAGCCAGCCACAGAATATTTCTTTTGAAAAACACACATATAGTCTGACTCCTATAACTTTGTTAAGTTATATCAATCATATCTTAGCATCTAAGACAAAACTTCTAAGTTAATAGAGTTTATATGTACTACATAAAACAAAAAATGGCATTGGACGAAGAAACATGGTCGTTCAAGATGGCTGGTATCTCCACTCTCTAGCTGCTGACCCTAGCAGCTCCAGGCTGACAATGGAGTCAACAGAGGCTATTTTAAGAAAATGCAATCACACAGAAATGGCAACTGTTCTCATGTTAGTGTCTCAACATGTGGTTTCCGAGTTTCCAGAACGTTGGAAACACAACTATGCCAAGCATGCCATGATTCATCATAAAGAAAACACAGTATGAAAATATTCTTCATGACCTACATTAACACGAAGTTTGGTCCATTATGGCACTGGATGTAGGAGGAAGCTGCGTGTACACACGGATGCATGTGTGCATTCTATTAAAATGCCTTTCCCAAGCCTTCTTTGATGTATTTACAGAATATGAACATGCAAAAACTATAAACTTACAAATAAGCACAAGAATTTTGAAATGGTTTCCATTACCAACTGTCAAACCAGCCAGAAAACTGTGAGAATTCCATGCACTAATTAAGTGGCTAATACACAGCTCCAAAGCACGAGTTCAAGATCTGCAAGATTAGTGCCACTCACCTCGCTGGCTATCTCAGCAGCTTTTCTGGCGTGCTGTATTCCCAGGGTGTCGGCACCGGCTTGCATTCCCTTTCCTTTAATTATTGACTCCAGGTCCCTCCTGTATTCTTGCTGTAAAAGATAACATTTTATAACATTCAGATATTCCATAGACAAACATGTACTATAGTCACTGATAATGAAAAAATAGCTAAACATGTCAAAAGAAAGATATAACACAGCCTAGTTTGTACTCAGACTGATCACCTAGAACTAGATTTTCTGAACTGCACAGAACTATAATTATTCTTACTGAAGAAGCATATATATAAAGCTCTGAAGAGTCCTAGTATCGAGGTAATTACCAGGTGAGAATCTTTATGGAAGATTTACTCAGGGCAGGTGGATAAGGATATGGGTGCAAGCAGGCTGGTATTATAGAAAGAGAGCTGACTTTCGAGCCAGAACACTCAATAGTGGTGTGGCCCTGGGACTGTTTCTTACTGTTTCTAGGTTACTCATCTATGAAGCAAGGATGGTAATAGATTCCTGCAGGGTCCACCATGAGAATCAGTGAGTCCACACAGAGCACAGAGCCTAGCACACAACTCAATCCTGAGTGATTTCTTTGGTCATTCATCACTATACCTCCACACCACTCCACCCTTCTGATAAGGACCAATTTGTTGCTGTTCAACTGACTGGACTCTGCCGCTGAATGTTTAATACAATTTTACAAACATTATTGACAAGTGATTACAGGACTAAACTGTGACAATACCATTGCAACAGAATTTAGGATTTTGGAACCATGTGATAACAACACTAGCCAAAGACACCTCAGTGGATATCTGATATTTGTGATGGACTGGCACTCATGCCTCATCTTCTAGTGAAACATGCTGTGATTTTCTGCAAAGAACTACCTCTCAGCTCTGTAAAATCACATGCTATTTGGGGGCTGACTAAACACCCTCCTCTTACTACTCTTCCTCATCTTTCTCTTCTCTTCTCTTCTCTTCTCTTCTCTTCTCTTCTCTTCTCTTCTCTTCTCTTCTCTCTCTCTCTCTCTCTCTTTCTTTCTCTCTCTCTGTCTCCCTCTCTCTCTCTGTGTCTGTCTCTATCTCTGTCTCTGTCTCTCCCCCACCCCTGTTTCCTCCCCCCCCCCATTTTCCCTCCTCCTTTTTCTTTTATTCATTTTTGGACATGGTCTTGCTGAGTCACTAACTTGTCCAGACTGGGTTCAAACTTGCAATCTTCCTGTTTCAGTCACCCAAAGCACTGGGATTATAAATCTGCGTCACTCCACCAGGCTTTCCCCACCTGTGTTTTCAATTCCACTAACATGCTTTTGAAATCTTTCATTTAAACAGTATAAATACAGCCAAGATTAATATAATTTTAATTACATATAAATGTAGACAATTTTGTACTTGGGACATTGTTAAATGACACAGGACGTTAATTAAACCAATGGGTTTCTGTGAGAAGTTATCAGTACCACGCATTCTTTTGACCTGAGAAGAACGGAGTTGACACAAACAGATGTGATCCTAGGACCATGACTGGAACTCCATAAACCAGACATTCACTTCCCCTTGGGTTAATTGGCCATAGATAATTAGTTTTTCTGCTGATAGCTGGGGTCATCTCATGGTTAACATCTCATGGTTAACCCTAACCCTAACCCCCCCAAGAGCGAGGTCGACAGAGAAGGTAATGGAAAAGGGAGTTCCTGTGACCACCAGAAGAAAACTGGATGTTGGACTTCTCTATCCTACTGACCAACATATTCTTCTGTCACATAATCTACTTCAAATTGGTTTCTATACCTAACTAAGGCATCTGTCATCATTACCATCCTCCTCCTTCTCCCCATCACCCCTACAAGGCAACATACAGAGACAGAGCTTCAAATTTTTTGACTGCTAAATTCAGCTAGATTCTTCTCAAAGCATGTTGCTAATATATGACACCAAAATAATGGCAAGATATGAGGAGCAAGAGATTGAAAGTACTTTGGTGACACTTCATTTCTTCTTATAAATTTCACAGAAAATGAGAAGTGGCCACTTGCTTCTGATGAAGAGGCCTCACTGAACAGCTGGTGAGGGTGGGACAATGCGCAAGCTCCGAGCAGGACAGCATGAGCTTTTCAGCCACCATTACTGACAGATCAGAAGAACAGAACTTTCCAATCTTTAACTTTTTACATGCTTGAAAGATCCAGTCAAATTGTATAAAACTATTGTAGCACATTATACAGATTTTTTCAGAAAAGGGGCAATGGCCATTTCTGTCACACTAGTGAGAAATAAGACACTACACTGACATGGTTGATTGTTATCATCAATGCCCATCCACTGTGGGATGTGTATAAACTTTGCAGAATAGTTTTTGGTAAGGAAATTTTTTTCAACTGAAAACTGTGCACACTGTAAGCGGTTAAATAAATGTACTCACCTCACTTGCTATTTCAGATGCTCGTTTTGCTCTTTGGATATCAAGAACTTCTGAATTAAGTTCCATCCCTCTCCCTTTTATTTCATTTTCCAAATCTTTTTTATATTCCTTCTATAAGACAAGGATATGATTGTTCAATGCTTATCAGAAATTAACTATTCTATGTGTTTTCTAGAGACCACAGACAGAAGTTATGACTAGGAAAAAAAAAATTAGACTGCTGAATATTCATGCTTATTTCTCACAGAAATTTCATTTTCTCCTTTGTCAAATTCAGAGTGGGATCCAATATTGTTTATCTTTTCTCTTTATCCTTCCTCTCAATGTTTTGGAGCTACTATGCATTTCCAAAAAAGATGTCTTTCCTCTAAGTGACAAGGAAAATCTTAGGATCTGCATGCTACTGCTTATTTGAAGTTTTTAAAATGCCTATTAAAAAGGAATTACCAAAAGAATATAGGTGGAAAGGAATAGAAAATGACACAATCAAAAGCATTGCTGTGGTCAAAGATTTTTTTAAGCTTCCATTTTATTCGAAGATTTGTAAAACCAAATAATTTCCCACAGATTAATAATACATATTTTGGATTTCTCCTTTTATATTATTATATTTCAAGTAGCTCCAAATGCCTGACAAATGCTTCTACAGAACTTGTTATTTGCTGGTCATGAGTTGCTTGTTATCTTCCTTAATTGCACTATAAAATAATTAGTCTCTTCTTCTCATTAAACTAAGTTTCATTTATGACTTGTTTGCCAGATGAAAGATGAAATTCCCTTTAATGATATGAAAGTGGGTTCCAGTTAATTCTAGGGTACATTTCATAAGACTTCCCTTTTGTCTTGTGTAATTAAATTAGCCTGATCTCTTCTCAACTAATAGTTTACTATGCGTGGTCATGGCCTGCCCATGCGCTTGGAAACAGCTCTGAATCAAATGACCTGGGTAAGAAAGATCTTTCATTTACTTGATCATATGATTTGGCTTTGATTTCCATGTGAGAGATGAAAATAAAAGTGTGCATTGTACAGTTGCAAAGACAAGTAGAAGAAATCAAATGAAATTAATTTTTAAAAAATGATACTTTGGACGCTCAAAGTGTCAATGTGAATGTAAAAGCTGTACAGTAAGGAAAAACTATTACAGCTCAGTACTTGCACTTAAAAACAGAAGTGATAACTTAATTAAATCACCAAGTGCTTGACGTAAAGTTAGGCATCTCTATAATGTAAAGATTTTAAATCATAGTTATTATGGACTAAATGTCCACATCCACTAGTAAGTCATATGCTGAATTCCTAACTCAATGTAATGGTATTTGGGGGGCGGGAGGCACCTTGGGGAGATGATCTGGTTTAGGTGAGGCTTTCAATATGGCCCCCATGATGGGATTAATGGCTTTGCTGGAAGAGAATGAAGTTTTCCTTCCATGAGGACACAGCAAGAAGGAAGAAAGAACTCACCAGGAACCAACATGCCCGCACCTTAGTCTGGAGATTTCTAGTCTCCAAAACTATGAGAAATGTCTGTTTTTAAGCTATTTGGTCTTTGATATTTTGTTATAGCAGCCCCTAGCACACCAATACAATAATCCCATCCTTTGCATTTATTCTGAATCAGTAAATCCACATTGTTATCAGCACAATCTTGCTATATTTTTAAGCAAGATCAGACTTGTAGAGATTCTCCTGTTTTCAGCCTCCAAAGCACTGGGATTATAGGTGTGCACCACCACATCCAGTGTCAGCCACCTTCTCAGCACACCCCAAGGGCATGGCCAGCATAGTATGCCTGGGATCGAACCGGCCACTGCACTCTGCCTAAGCAAGGGCTTTAGTCCACTGAGCTATCAGGCTGACCCATTATTTTGATCCCAATTATATTCAGGGTATGCTTTCTGTTTAAGAAGGATTGGAAAAGCTTTAGGTTACGTTTTTGAAAACACTTTTAAGAGGGGTGGACAATGATATTTTTAATTGTCAAGTTAGAAGACACTAATGTTCAACAAATTTAATGTATTAACTCTAAACCAAAATGCTTCTTTATGTTTGAGAAGAAAGATGAAATGAAAAGTGAACACAAATTTCTCAGTTCTAAATGTAAGCTACATAGTTTCCCCAGCATAAGGAGTCATACAGAACATGCCATAGTTTCAGATTTTCACATGTGAGTTCCTCATTTCTGATACCAAACATCATAACAACACATAGGGAAGCTACCAAAAAAATCTGATTCTAATATATCTTTATAGTAACTAAATTTGAAAGAATCAAGCTTGCCGGGGCTGGAGAGATGGCTCAGTGGTCTAAAGCACCTACTTAGAACAAGCTTAGCAAAGCATCAGGGACCGCGGTTCAATCCCCCAGCACCACATGCCAGCCAGCCCCGCCCCTTGGTGGGCTGAGCTGGCCACACACACACACCTCTCTCTCTCTCTCTCTCTCTCTCTCTCTCTCTCTCATAAATAAAAATTAAAAAAAAATTTAAAAAAAAAAAAAAAAAAAAAAAAAAGAATCAAGCTTGCCCATCTAAAAAACTAATTGCTATGACATCAGAAAACTCAATGCTTTTAAAGTTTCTGGGCTAAAATCAGAAGACAAAAACCATAACATTCTTAAAGTTTTTCCAAGAAAGCAAGGGAATTTTTCCCCTAACTTTAAATAAATGTGTCAACACACACTTAAAAGGATGAAAGTTCATATCTCAAACACTCAATTAGTAGAGAATTGTTCAGTAAAGATTTCCTGAGTTATTTCTTTAGATTTCATTTTCTGATATTGAAAAGAAAATATCAAAAACCTACCTCCCTCAGAAGGTTGGTGATGTACTTTACATGTAAAAATTCAGGAGTCTTGTCTAAATCCAGGGAGGACCGTCCTTTAATCTCCTTCTCAAAATCCTCTTTGTAAACTTTCTGTAAAATGAGACCATTATAATTTTAAATGCAGGAAATCTTAGTGACTATTGAAAACATATCTTCCCAAGAGAGTTACAGACATCATATTTCAGTGTTTCGTTCATAGCCAATCTCATAGCAGGTAATAATAGCTGAAGGTTGGAAGCAGCCTATATATCCATCTTCAGAAAAAATGGAAAGAGATAATGTATTCATATGCAAATAGAGTACTATTCTGTCATAAAAAAAGTAAATTTATCACATGATATTCCACCTAGAAGACCCCAAAAACTCCACCAAAAGACTTCTAGATTTAATAGCTAAAGTAAGCAGTAGCAGGATACAAAGTCAACATCAAAAATCAATAGCATTTCTGAACACAAACAATGAACACACTGAGAGACAAATTAGGGACACCACACCTTCCACAGTAACATCCAAAAATGAAATACTTACAAATCAATCGAACACAGGAAGTAAAAGATCTATGCAATGAAAACTACAGTATTCTGAAAAAAGAGATCAATAAGGATTTCAGATAATGGAAAGAGATTCCTTGCTCCTAGATAGTAAGACCATCATTGAGAAAATGGCTACACTTCCAAAATTGTTATACAGATTCAGTGCAATCCCAATTAAAATACAAAAAGTATACCTCATAGATCTAGAAAAACTTTCCTATAATTCATCTGTAACCAGAAGAGACCTGAAACAGCAAAGCAATCCTGGGCAACACTGGCAAAGCAGGAGACATCATAATCCCTGACTTGAAATTGTACTACAAAGATACTGTTATAAAACCAGCATGGTTCTGGCAAAAAACAGACCTGAGGATCAATGCAACACATTAGAAGCTGCAAAAACAACTCCAAACACACTCATCTCAACTTATTTCAATGAAAAGGTCAAACACATTCACTGGAAGAAAAATTCCCACCCACTTTAATAAATGGTGCTGGGAAAACCGGCTTTCCATATGCCAAAGGCTAAAATTAGATCCATGTCTATCATCATGCACTAAAGTCAAATGAATCAAATATTTAAATATTAAAACAGATACACTAAATCTACTGGAAAAGAAAGTAAGTAGATGTCTTAAAGACATAGGGGTAGGTAGAGTCATGAACAAAAAACAAACTTCATGGGAAATACTTCAAAAAGTCAACATCTAGGATCCCATTCTTCTTTTAAAGTTTCTGCATGTCAAAATAAATCACCAAAGGGCTGGGGAGATAGCTCAGTAGAATAAGCGCTTGCCTGGCAAATGCAAGGGCCTGAGTTTAATCCCCAGTTCCACCACAAAATAAATAAATAAATAAATCACCAACAGAATTTTTAAAAACCCACAAATTGTGAAAAAATATTAGCCAACTGTCCCTCAGACAAAGGACTTCTGTCTAGAACATATAAAGAATTTTGTTTTTAAATCAAGCCCCCAAAACTCAAAGACTCAATCCAAAATGGGCATGTAAAATGAATATAAATTTCTCAGATGAAGAGATACAAATGGAAAATAAATATCTGAAAATGTGTTCATCATTGGTAATTCAAGAACTGCAAAATAAAACAATTCTGATTCCATCTCACCCCAGAAAGAACAGCTATCATCAAGAGGTCAACCAGTAACAAATGTAGGAGGGGCTGTAGGGAAAAAAGGAACCCTTCTCCACTGTTGGTGGGAGTGTAGACTGGTACAACCACTGTGGAAATCAGTGTTGAGATTCCTCAAAAAACTAAGATTAGAAGTCCCATTCAACCCAAATGAACTGAAAACATACTACAATAATATGTGTTCACCCGTATTTATAGCATTGGAATTTGTCACAGCTAAATCTTGGAAACCCAAATGTCCATCAACTGAGAAGTGGATGGAAAAGATCTGGTATTTTTATACGATGGAGTATAAAAAGATAAACTTGATAAATGGATGAAACTAGAGACCATACTCATAAGTGAAACAAATCAGACCCACATGTATAAACATCATATTCTCCCATTAGCACAGGAACCTGAAGGAGTAAATAAAATCTAAAAGGTACAATAGGTACTATAAAAAGGAAACTGTTCAAATGGAAGAAAGAACTGGGATGAGGGAAAGGAGAAAAGAAAGAAAGAAGGGAGATAAAATACATATGTATGTACATAGGACAGCTTAGATAATTGTGCGCTGACTTCTGGTCTATTGAAAAGCTAAGATAATGCTTAAAATTATTTTTCTCTCCTTTTTAATTTTTTTTGTAATTTTTGACCAATTTTCCATGTTTATATCTGGTAATCTGAACAATTAAGTTGAAGACAACAATATGCAATGTAACAACCATTATTGAATTCCTATTATTTTGTTTAGAGAAATTCTACATTATTTCTAATGTGGTTTTTTACTATTTTTATTCTCTTTAGAATATTTTTAAAAATTAAATTTTCATCCCCACTACTACAAGACAACATGCCATGTATTAATTATTGTAACTGTGCTACTAACCTGTTTTGAAGCTATCTCATTGCTACTTCTTTCTCAATAAAATTATTAAAATAAGAAAAAAAGAATAAATTTTCACCCCCTTTCCCCAAGAGTGCCTTGATTTTTATTTTTAAAAGGGGTTAACTCGAGTCATTTGTAGGAAAATGGATGCATCTTTAGACCATAATGGAAGTGAAATAAATCAGACACACAAACTTACGACCACATGGCTTCACTTATATAAGAAACCCAAGTTATAAGTAAAGAGAAAAATAAAAGATAGATAATAGGAAATAGGAAGGTGGAACTTCCTCAAAAGAGAAGGGGATGAAGAAATGGAGAGGGGGGAGGGGAAGGGAAGGAATTCATAAAAGGAATTAAGATACATTTTATGCATGTTCCAACTCCACACAGGAATGTAAATCTTATGTACCGCAGACAGGTACTAATAATAACTCCAAAATTAAAACAAGAAAAGACAGGACATCAAGAATTCCTAGAACAATAAAACAAATTGATGTTTTGTTCTATAATTCCAACATCTCAGACTCTAATTCACAGGAAAATAATTCCACCTTCACCCTAAATTTCAAGATTCTGTCAAATAGAAGCAGAAACACAAGGATCATCCCGTCTACCTGATAAATAACTCCTGTAGCTGCTCAGCATCCTACTAGTCTGATTCACATCACACCACTCTAGGGCAGGAGCCAGGAAGTATGGCTATTTGGTTGGATAACCTGATTGACTCAGTCCAAAGGAAGTAAACCCACCCCCAGAAGATAATCTGGGGCACTAAGCACCACTTACATCGAAGGAACATGCAAGGTCACAGTGCCTTTATCCTCCTCGTGCTCCATCTGTTGTGGATTTAGTAAACACTCTTTTAAAATGCAATGGAGGTATGTTGGGGAGGACTAATTTTTTTATTTAATAATTTTGGCCTGAGAATTTCTCTATCCATTAAGGAACGCAATACATGGATCAGGCCATACTTTAAAGAAGATCTTGTTTTAAACCTGGTAAATCTCGTTCAGCCTCATCTCTTAGTACTGGGGATTGAACCCAGAGCCTTGGCACCTTCTCCTTTAGCTATATCCTCATCCCTTTTCATTTTTTATTTTGAGACACAGTTTCACCAACTCACCCAAACAAGACTGAACCTTGTGATCTTCCTGCTTCAGCTTACCAGAGTTCTGGAATTAGAGGCACATTCCACCACATTTGGCTTGGGTAAATCCTTCTTTAGGTAAGCAGTCCCCATGAGAAATGAAAAGAAGATGCCAAGGGCAACCAGGGAAAGGCCTGGTCCTGTGACAACACCTGCTCTTCACCTGCCTGGCCACTCTTAGACTAAGATTCTTAAAATTCTAGCATTGGAGCTATACTTTTGAAGAATCCAGTTTTATGACTGAAAACACAATCTCTATAAATCATAAAATATGCACATATGCAAAAAATTTACTAAACAAGGACCAGATTAACTAGCCAAATACTTTATTCAGATTACATCATAAAGATGACTAAAATAACTGAATCCTGAATGAGGTCATTATTCCCACAAAGTGAGAGGTTATTCCAGGTTTATTACATATTCATTACAGAGAACAGTAACTGCATGGGGAAACAAATTCTCCAAACCATGTGAGAGAATGAAAGTGTGTTGCTTCCTGTCTTAGCATCTGTGGACAGCTATGATGAATATCCTATAAATCTAATTAAGGAATTGCTCTGAGATGCTTCAGAATTAGAGCCCCAAAATGAAAAACTTTCCCCTTTTTAAATTTGGAACTAATGAAGATAACATGATTATAAGGCTGAATTGAGGAAATTTCCAGGCTAAAGGTACTCTAGAAAGTGAAATATAGATAGATGTGTTTGTGTGTTTGTTTATATTAGATATTTCACTACAAAAAGCAGTTAATGCTGAAAAATATTACTGAAGTAAGTCATTAAGGAAAGTCAACCATGCCTGGAACTAGCCAAGGGACAGCCTGAAGAAAATGGGAAAACACCCTTGCAAAGCTTTTGCAAGAAAGGGAAAGGGAAGATGAAAAACTTTTTAAGGATAGATGTAGAAATTCCTTCTCGAAAAGAAGCACAAGAATTAAATCTCTCTGGGGCCAGGGAGATAGCTCAGTGGAATAAGCACTTGCCTGGCAAGCACAAGGGTCTGAATTCAATCACCAATTCTGCCAAAAAAAAAACAAATTTGGGGTCAGCGAGATAGCTCAGTAGAATAAACGCTTGCCTGGCAAGTGCAAGGGCCTGAGTTCAATCCCTGGTTCTGCCAAAAAAAAAAAAAAAAAAGAATTAAATCTGTCTAACCTGGAAAGAAAACATGATGGACAGTCACAAAGCAAGGCCACATACTTTCCTGAAAGTCTACATACTTAGCTTTGCAGAGAGAGAGAGGAAACTCCACAAGCCAAGCAGAGTTGTGCCTGTCTCTAAGGAACAGAAGCACCTCTGTTATGGCTGAGTGTCCTTCTGTCACTCCTTGATCACCTCACTGGGCCTATATATAAAGGCATTTTCACAGCAAACTTTTTGTAAGATTCTCGGATACTTTATGTTTCTAGCCTTCAGAGGATAAATGTGGTCCAAAGATATTTTCTTCTATAAAAACAGAAGGATAGGGATAAATAAATGAGGAGTCTAAAGAAATCTTAGACTTGTGGCCATAAAGAAGGGGAGACCATGTCTCATTTGACAGGTGGAAAATAATAGATTGGGTGAAGAAAAAGCAGAGACTGTTGTAAGAGATATGGAGCTAAAATCCAAAATCACAGAAACATGGTGTCAGAACATGTTAACCATGAACTGTACAGTCCAGGACTTGTGCGTGGGAGACAAGTTAACTATGCTAAGGAAAAAAGAAGGAACCACAGGGCAAGAATGATAAATGGGTCCTCAGCATGAACATTTCTATAGCTAGAGACCCAGAAAGGGAAGAAGGGAATGGACATGGACAGTGCAGGGAACCACATGGAAGACACAGGTGACATCTCCCTCCTGGCATACCTCAGGGAGGTCTGAAGATGAATTATGACATCTAAACAACTAGTAATTTTGTCAAAAAATTCTGGAGGAGGTTTTGTCCGAACATTGTCATTTTCTCAGGCTTTGATCTTGTTACTGGAAAAAGACCTGACCACACCCAGTCGGCTGGTACTCATATTAACCATTATTTCTTCCCTTTGAAAGTAATAAGTCAGTTGATTCCATAGAACTTAGATTTTGGCTATTGACAAAACCATACACCTGCATGTCTGATTCCCAGAACAGAAGAGAAGAAATAAAACTGGGACAAAGAAAATCCAGGAATATCTGGATGTGACTCAATAGTATCTCAGGTTAGGAAGAAAGTAAATAGGAAAATAATTCAACTATTCACTGAGAAAGAAAAAAAATCAAGTAAGTTCGTAAAAAAGGAATTGTGGGTGATTCTGACTCCATCATAAAGCACTGGAATTTACTAGCGAGGTAATTTTATTTAACAGAATTTATTTCAGTGGATATATTATAATCCTAGAGATAATACCTTCTTAGTGCCATTACTTTGAAGATTAAATGAGCAGACATACATAAAGCTCTTAGTATATTACCCGGCATAAAATAAGAATTAAATAAATGTTGGGTTTCCTTTAATGCAAGGGGGATATTAGTACAGCATCAGTCCTTCATTTTCTTTTAGCCTTTAGATATTTGCCATAGCTTTACAGTGGTAAAATCTAAAATCATGGAATTCCATTTATAATCATGGAATCATGAGCAAGAGCTGTAAGAACTTATCTGGCTTGATAATCGTATTTGCCAAATGAGAAGAACTAAGGTCGATATCAAAACCCAGCCTAGGACACAGGTTCTGGAATCTGCCCAAGGCTGTGCTCTTCCCTCTAGGCCCGCTAAACATTCTCGACCACTTCCTGTCTTTTTCAAGTGACAAAACATCCCATTCACATTAAATAACTAATAACAAGTGACCTACCTCACTTTGCATCTTTTGAGCTTCCTTTGAAGCTTGATATGACGGAGTGTCAACAAACTCAAGCATTGACTTGCCCTTATTTTTCTCATATTCTTCTTTATATTTAACCTTCATAGAAAAAAAAGTAAGAAAAATATAAAAATGAGGCTTGAAGGTGTAGCTCAGTGGTAGAGTGTGTGCTCAGCATGTGTGGGGTCCTCAGTTCAGCACCCACACTGAAAGAGAAAACGAAAAAGTTACATTGTTTAGAAAATGACAAGCCATATACAGATCAAAGAAAAATAAGTGTCAAAAATTAGCTGTTTTCTACAACCAAGTTACTCGAGTTATTTAGGATGATCACTGAATTCCTTGAGATTACTGACATACAAAGTAAATGGGTAATATGTATGAATTTTGAGGAATGAAAGTAACTTAGAACATCTAAATAACATAATAGTTGCATAAAGGACTATATAAAGTCTCTTGTCAAATAATACAGTACATATGCATATTTGTGATATGTAATTACACAGTCCATGTATGTGACAAAATATATATGGGAGCTTGGGAAGGGAGAGGGAAGGATCCTATTAAGAAAATACAGGTATGTTTTTCTATATTTCTGTCAAAAGAACTGCTGCATTTTTCTATAAGGCACTGAATAAAACAGACACAGATCTTTTATGTGGTTTCTTTTTACCATCCATTATTTAATATTATATTGTGCATTAATATTTCAGTTATGGCCATTCCTCATCTTACTTTAGTTTATAAAATGAGTACAATTTTCTATGTAAAAACCAAAGCTAAAATTATATATTAGCCATCAGAGTGGTTGACTTTATTGGCAACATGCCTTTTTTTAAATTAAAGTAATAAACTGTGATCAGGATTTCCTTTATCCAGAAATGCAATCTCATAAAAATTCTTAAGTATAATAACTTCATGAAGTTATTTTCAAGTTTTAAAATAATGAGGATGTTAATAGTAATTTAAGTCAAAGGAAGTTTTCATTACTTAGAACTTTGTGATGACAAAAATTTAAATAACTTTTAAATGTCCATTAACAAACACATTTTTATTGAAGAAAGATATGATAGAATGACCATCAAAATTGTTCAATACAGCAAGACTTCGTCTCAGAAACAAACTGTTGGAAGTACAATAGCATTCTATTGTAAAGTTTGATGAAGGAAAAAATGAAATGAAAATAACTGAAAGAGATCACAATGTGCATTTCCAAACATCAAAGAGGAGCTAGTCTGTATATTTTGAAAATAAATCAAATTAGGCATAGAAGTATGCTTCACAGAACACATTTGAGAGAGTCCCATAATTTTTTGTCTTAGCAGATGCAGAAATGACATCTTCAGCAACCAAATTCAGAATTTAAAAAATAGATATCAGCTTTAAAGTGTGATAGGAGGGTAGTTTTTTAAAGTGTTTTGAAGGCGCATAGGAGCTCATAGTGGCAAACCACATCAATTTAGGAGTTACTGGTGAGATCGTTTTCCGTTTTCACTAACCCTTGTAAGTGCATGGAGAAATAAAAATAAACTTTGCACCTGGAAAATTTTGCAGCTCAAAATAATGACTCAGATGTAAATCCAGAGCTCTGACCCGCAGTTTAACTCCTACAGTTGAAGTGCTTAATTAGGTGAAAGAACAGTTATTAGATGAAATGCTGAAACATGGGGCAGGCTTTTCTGGCCCACAAATGGGAGACAGTGCCTAAGATTTCCCAAAGCAATTTGTGTTTTCAGGCCCTGTTTTTCTCAGCAACTGCACCTTCTCAGTTGAGGTGCCCAGCAGTTGGTGTCACAGTGGTGACAACGGTCCTGGGAGGCCAGGGGGTGCCCAGGGGGCACGTACCTGACTCTGGAGCGTAGCAACGCCTCTGTGGTGCAGGTGTTCCGTGGCATCGGCGTCAAAATGGTATGCACCTCTGTTTTCCTCAAACAGCTTTTTATATTCTCGCTAAAATACAGAACATGGAAACATTCAGCATAGGAGAGACTGATTAGAACCATGAACACTCAGGAAAGTGAGCAAAAACTCAAGCCACCACAGGGGACAGCACCAGCAGCACATCCCCATCAGCAATCAGCTGGGGTCAACATTCCTGACACTGACAAGAATGGGCAGCACGACACAGGGCAGCTCCAGTGGACAGAGCGGCCAGCACAGAGAGCATCTGAGGACACGTAGCTGTGAGCACAACATAAGGGACACCCACAGCACAAAGGGTGGCAGCGCAGAAGCTGGTGACGGGACCCCTGTGGACAGGCAGTGACAGGCCAAAGGGCAGGAAAAGAAGGAAAGAGAGAAACAAACTGGAGGCAAGTAAGAAAAAGTTTCCTGGGAGGGCTCAGCCATGAAGAGGGGAGTTACAAGGAAAACAAGGCAGAGAGAAATGGGCCAACTGACTTTCCTAGTTGCAAAGGGTAAGAAGTACTTGGAAGAGAAACTGAGGAATCTGGGCAGAGTGGCTTGAGATTTTAAGAGGAAGACCTTGGATTAAAGGTACAGTTTAGAGGTGTAAAGGTTACTTAGGAAGAGACCGGATGGGCAGGGCACCCCGGCTGTCAGCAGCTGGACTTGAAACACAACAGGCAGCAAAAAGGCCAAATGGCTCAATGACTTCTATCCCTGGGAAGCAGACACGCAGTTATTTCTCCCTATTTGGAAAAGATTTTAGAAGTAAACAGAAGCTATCAGGCACTCCAGACCACAGAGACTGAAGAAGTAATACTGACTGGCTGCTCATTAGGCAATGGGTTTTGGAAAGACAGCAGTTGTGCGGAGGGAGAAAGAGATGGCACTGCAGGGCTGCAGGCAAGATCCAGCGGCCAGCTGCAGCGAAGGGATTGACCCTGGGTCTTGGGAGAGGCTGGAGGCTGTGGGGATGGGAGAGCGAAAGGGGAAGAGAGGCCAGCGCCAGGGATGGAGAGACAGAAAAGCCAGGTGACCTGCAGCTGGAGAGCAACGGTGCACAGAGGTAACTAGAAGCATAGACTTAGGTCCCCCAAGCCCCAGCCAAAATGAAGTGAAGAAGAAAAGCACCAAAGAATGATGTTCGCATAGCATGCCATGACTGAAGAGAACAACTTCTACGGACTGGGCTACATAGTAAGTTCAAGGCCAGCCTGAAAAATACAGTGAGACCCTGTCTTGAAAAAAAACACCTTAAAAAATAATGATGTACTTAAGATACTTCACAATTTTATTAAAAGTTATTTTATTATAATATATATTTATACAATAATCATAACTTTAAAGTCATAAATTAAAACATGCTATTGTTTAAAATCAGACTTAATCATAGGGCCTTATATTTGAAATAATGGAAAGATAATACTCAGGGTGGATAAATATTGTTCCCAACACAAAAAGCTATTTAAGTTATGAAAAAATTCAGAAAATTCTATTCTAGAAAACAAAAACAAGGGCCAGCCAAATAGCTCAGCGGATTAAGTGCCTGCAAGCTGGCACAAGGGCCGGGGCTTGGATCTCTGGGCCTGCCATGTCTGCCCCACCCCCTAGGCACACTGAGATGGCAAACGAGACTGGCAATTGAGACTGGATGTGGTGGCACACAACTGTAATCCCAGCACTTGGGAGGCTGGAAACAGGAGAATCAATACAAGTCTGATTTAAACAGTGAAAACCTATAGACCCCATAGACTCTATCCTAAAATAAAAAATTAAAAAAAGAAAGAAAAAAGAAAAAGAAAAAGAAAACAAAACCTACCTAGCTGGACTAAAATCTGCAAAAGAAATTTCCAGTACCTAAATTTGTACTTCCCTGTATATAATAGTCTCTGTTGCCTCCTAGTGGAAGTTTTACAGAGTAACACAATATAAATTGTTTAAGTTCATGTAACATTGTACAGGAAACTAAAAACTTCAAGGGATACATTTTCCAGGGGGAAATGTTTCCTTAAAAATGTAATTAGTATAGCTATACAAATGCATAAGGCATTAATTTCACCCTACACACTACACATTAAAATAAAAATACATTCTGATGTACACCAAAGACAAGAAACAGCCATTTAAAACAAACTGACAGCTAGCCTGGGCAGAAGTCTTTACTGACTAATCTCTTTCAACCTTTTACTAACATAAATTGTCTAACTCAAGACAATTTCTATCTCTTTACACTAAGATTTAAAAGGCAACTTTTCTAATGTGTGATACAGCTGAGCCAATGTATCACTGAATAATTTTAATAAGCAGATGCACTGGAGTAATTCATTATTTTGGTCAGTTAAGTTTTCTGACCTGAAATAATCATTGAGCCACAGTTTTTCCGGTGGGGGAACAAATATCTAGGATCTAAGTAAAAATACTACCTGAGTGAAGATTCTTATCTGAGCAAAATTTTCAGTGAAGCACAGACATGGAACAAGCTGGGCATAACAGCATGCCTCATAACCTCCGCACTCTGAGAGGCTGAGTAGGAATCACAAGTTCCAGTCCAGCCTGGGAAACTTAGCACCTTAGCGAGACCTGTCTCAAATACATAAGAAAGATGCACTGAGAAGTAGCTCAGTAAAAAGGCCCTGGGTTCAACCCCAGTACCATAAAATTAAAAAAAAAAAAAAAAGCAGAACAACAAAAAAGTTGGACATATGATTTTGATGATTTTTCTCCACTGTTTTCACAATTTATGTGAGGCTATAATTTTTGCATTGTTATCATAAAAGTCAACATTCTAAAAAGTAGTAGACTGTTAGTGGTATTAGACTTTGGACATAAAATGTCCCCCAAAATCCCATATGTTACAAGCTTGCTTCCCAAAGCAGCAAGGCTTAGCGATGAGACTCTGGGAAGTGGCCAGGTCCTGAGGACTCCAACCTCCTTGCCGGATTCCTCCACTACTGGATTCATCACAATATGATGGGCTGGGCAGAGGTAATGGAAACACAGGACAGAGAACCTGGATAAAAGGGGTATGTCCCAGGGCAGGGCGTTCTCTCTCTCTCTCTCTCTCTCTCTCTCTCTCTCTCTCTCTCTCTCCCTCTCCCTCTCCCTCTCCCTCTCCCTCTCCCTCTCCCTCTCCCTCTCTCTCTGCTCTCTGCTGTCACAGAGGTGGATAGCTCTCTCCCACATCCCCTTCTACCATGATATCTGTCGCATCCATGCCCAGCAACGATGGGGCCAGGTGACCTGGCCCAAGATCTTCGGCCAAGACAAATCTCTCCTCCTTTTAAGTTGCTTATTTCAGGTATCTTGTCAGATGTGGCACACATTCTACCAGATACCAAATTGTTAAATGACCACCAAGACATTTTTATTGCTTATGTATACTTGATTCTTCACATTCCTAAGGAATTTGACTTGAATATGGGTGAGAAATCAGCAGAAGCAGATGCCACTGCAATGACCAAAAGTGACCGTAAAGACAGCAGAGGACTCTGTAGATAGGAGCAGATGGAATCATAAGTGTGCCTGAGCTATGGAGAAAGCCATGGGATGGAAATAGGGATGCTCAAGGAATCATGGGGTGTGGAAAGAAAAGTAGGCGTGATGTGGGCAGCACAGGACAATATGATTTCAGTGTTGTCCAGAAACCAACTGCTAATTCTGAGCATATCAGTGTGCCTCTACCCCTCATTTTTTGCTCAAAGACTGGTGGAAAAAATGACCTTTTTCTATCCAAGTATCAGCAATGTTGGGGGGAAATGAATTAAAACTCCAGGAGTATGAATGATTTATATGCATTATACACTTTAAGAAGGATCAGGGTGACAGAGATATAGAAGAAATGAGACATCCAAGATAATGAACAGAGGTTTCAACATATCAAAGTCAAGCATACACACAGTACTTCTAAAGCTGAACTGAAGCTGCTTCCCACTGCTTCAGTCTGTGAGTCAAGTTGACTTAAAGTTGATTCCTGCAGGCACATCCACTGAAACAACTATCCTTATTTTTTCTCAAGCCTTGCCCAACACAGACTTCTTCATCAAGGCCATGCCTATACAGAAAACTAGGACAATTTTGAGTGAAGGGGTCACTACTAAAATAATGGAAATTATTCAAAGTCAAATGGGAGTTTGCCATTGCCACGGGGCAACCTGAGAGAGCGAAATGGAGTCACAAGGGACACAGGGTCAGGAGACAGAAGAACCGGCCAACCTAAGGTGCAGAGGCATGAAGACTGAGGAAACACACGGCCCTGAACACAAGTTTTTGCCATGACATGAGGTGCTTCTTCTACTCCTAGCCGTCTTGGCAGAGCGCCCAGATGACATCATAAGACTAAAACCATGGGGACAATGAAATAGAGACACCTGTATAATTTATTTTCAGAGATACTAAAATTGAGACTGAGACCATTTTTATGCTACTGAAAGTATGCTAACTGCCAGACTCTCCACTCTGATGTGCATAAAAGATCCCTGATTCACAAACCAGAGGCTGCAATCTAATACAGATGAAGAAGAGGAAAGCAGACAGAAAGGAAGAAAGTTGCATAATCCACCCCAAAGATGCCTAATCTCATCTGAGCTTCAAATGAAGAACACTTCCCACCTCCTGGAAGCGTTGTTGCATTCAAGAGGTACTGAGGCACTATATAGCAGGAAGCCCCTGCGTAGAAGGGCAGCTTTGGTGGGGTTACCCAAGCAGATCGCTACTCCTCAATGAGTTAGTCACGCGGGGTGGTATGGTGCCAAAGACATCAAAGGAAGCAGGTGAGCTCACGGCAGGCAGACCAGCTCCTCGGAGCTTTATGACATTGGCAGGTGCCACCAACAACCCACTTACTCCACTGAGCATTTTGCTGGCTTTCAAGGCATGGTCTAAAAACAACAAATTTGGGAGATCTGAAACCGGGTCGTGTATATTTTTAATGTCCTTCTTGTAATTCACCTATGAAAATAACATGGGACAAAATACCATCTAGGAGAAAAAATATGCTTTTGCATTATTGACGTTATTATTTTTAACATGACGTAAAGCAGCATTACTATTTAGTGGTCAGTTGGCAGATGGGTTTATTAACAACCACTAGATGGTGCTGATTCACTATTAAATGAGTAGAAAGTTTTCTTTCCAGGGACTTAAAAATATTTTAATTCCTTTACTGTTTTCATATTCCTGAAGGACAATGTCAACAGAATCAGGCAATTATACAAGAACTTAACTTTCAAGAAATAATGAGATGGCAGATGGGGGTGGAGTATGCCTGTAAATCTAGGATTCTGGGAAGCTGAGACAGGAGGATCACAAGTTTGAGCCCAGCCTGGAAAATCTAGCAACTTAATGAGATCCTGTTTCAAAATTTTAAACATTTTTTAAAAGACTTGAGGATGTAGCTTAGTGCGAAGGCTCTGGGTTCAATCTGTAATACTATAAAAGATGAAAACAAAAAAGGAAAGAAAGAGAAGAGGGAGAAGAGCCACTTTATTCTTCAGCCATTAGTGCAGTATTTCAATTTTGCTTTCTGGTGATCTTTGGTCTTTGGTGTTTCTCCTCCTCATGCCATACAGGCCTATTTTGATGGGGGTTTTGTTTTATCAGCTGCTTGGGAAATATCACACTAATAATAAAATTATAAAATATTAATCATAGCAAGCATGTTGAGCACTTACTATATGCCAGCAACTTCTCTACAAATATGAAGTATTTAATCTCCACAACAACCCAGTAGGTAGGCACTTTAAGCACCCCCAGGTTACAAAAGAGAAACTGAGTCACAGAAACACAAAAGTATACTATTAAGCAACAAAACAGGATTTCAATTGAGGCAATCTGACTCAGCCATGAGCTCTCAGCATGAGGCTCAAGGTTTCTTTAAGTAAATTTCATCTCTAGCTCCTTTACATTTGCACAAACACCCTCACAAACAATCGAATAAAAATCATCCTGCTATTCCCAAGTCCTAAGACACAAAAATTCTAATTTCAATTGCTGGGAATAAGTAAAAGTTGGTTACGGAACACAAACAATACCTCCCAAACATTAATGAAAGTGAAATAAACTAACTCCTAAGGAGACAAAGGGAATTGAAAGGTTTAAATGATCAAACAGGGCAACATTTTGATATTTAATTTTCATACTTGAAAAGGTTCTCTGAGCAATTTCAACTACAGCAAAGCAATTTTTTCAATGCTTCTGCTTTACATTCTGCCTACTTTTAACAAGAATTTAAAACATTATTTCTTATCAAATGAATCCTGATTATTTTCTAAAACATTCAGTAAAAATAAATCTTACAAAGAAGTATTTAACAGCCCTTATATACAAGATATGAAACTGTAAGTCATTAACCGTGTAATTTCTGCAAATTTCTTTAGGATAAACTATCACATACAAGGTAGTACTTTGTAACAAACCCAGTGTCATGGGTATAATTAGGAGTTAATTATTGTCCTACCTACTAATTTGTAATAATACTGCTTTTCTGCAAAACTCTATTATCTATTTCTACTCTTATTCAAACGTGATAATTTTATTTGCAATACTATTCCTACTTATTACCTAATTAGTAATCAGTAGCCATTAATAGTAAATTATGAAAATATATTTTTTCTAAAGAAAAAAATCTTCAGGAGAGTATGCTTTAGTGTTTTCAACTACAAATTAGTAAAAAAAATTACACGATCTTGATTGAGTATCAGTAATTACAACACAGTTCTGAGGTAACAAGAATCAAAAGATATTGAAACTAATTTTCTGTGAATTACAACTTACATTACTCGCCAGAGCAGCCGCAAGCCGATGCTGCCTAAAAGAAGCGCTCTCAAGGGGATTGTAACGATGTTTCTTACCCTTCATTTCGTTTTCAAATTTTTCTTTATATTTAACCTGTCATGAAAAAAAATAAGGGGTATTAGATAACATTTACAATGAAAAGTAATACAAAGTATTTTTAAAGTGATCAAATGAAAAGCTACCTGAAAAATGAATGGTAGCACAATTAAAATTCCCAGTGTCCATGACCCTTTATAAAGTGTAATCAGACATAGTTTTGTTTTCAATGAGCTACCTGAAGAGTGACCATAAATACAATTAGTCATGCACTCAGAGGCTACTCATGAGCACTACACACTAAAATATCGAAAGTTTTAAAAGCCAGTTGCTATTCCTGCCCTTCTGCAATCTAGATCAAACAGAACTCGAGCACACAAGTATCTTATGGTCTACCACGTGTGCATAGATTTTTCCCTAAGCCATCTCAAAATATTTCCCAAGTGGCTGTTTCCACCCCAATTTTCACTGAGTGTTTCCCATCTGTATTGGCATGGGTTCACCGGAGAGGCCATCACTCTAAGAGGCTTGATTGAAAAAGATGATGTGGGCCACTCCCAAATTGCTAAAGATTTCTGGGGCGCAAGGTCTTAGATCCACAAGTAAACAAGGCACAGATTTCAAAAGCCGAACGTCAGCTGTTTTGTTCTTTTATACTATTTTTTACATTACAATTTTTACAATATTTTTGATTTCTTATGGTCTACTACGTGGATTCTTGGTCCTGGAATTTGAATATGAATTTACTTGAGGAAATTAACCCAAATAAAGTACTAAACTTATACTGTGTTTTTTCTCACAATTTCCTATAGTTCATTTGTTCAAAATTCATTTTTAGGAAATATTTTTCTGAAATGTCCTGGGTCTACTTAATGTATTTAATTTTTCTTTTTAGGGAGCAGGAGCTTTTTATTTATTTTGATTAGTACATCTTTGCAGCATATAATGGTCATATTCATCATGCAGGATTTGTACGTGTACAGAGCCTCTTAATTCTTTTTGTCTCCCTTCCCCTTCTCTCCCTCCGATCCTTCTTCACCTTCTGAAGTTCTAAAGCTCTATTGCATTTTAAAATTACTCTACTTTAACCCCACATTTTATTCAGCATGAAAACCATCTCTAATATTCATTCTAAATTATGCTTGTTTTTTAAGCAGACATACAATGACAAAATGGCTACTCATTTATCTTTCAGAACAGTACCTTTCTTCATTGATAAAGAAATATGTGAATATGGGCTATCATTAATTGGAATTTAGATACAAGGTTTTTTCCAATAAAATAAGTAAGTAGATAAACAATTTAGATCTCATGCCCCTTTGATCTGTGTAGTCAGAAAGGCATAGATTTCAAAAGCCAAACGTCGGCTGTTTTGTTCTTTTATACTATTTTTTAGATTACAATTTTTACAATATTTTTTATTTCTTGCATTGCTCTTGTAATGCATGTTTACTTGTGGATCTAAGACTTTGCGCCCCAGAAATCTTTAGCAATTTGGGAGTGGCCCGCATCATCTTTTTCAATCAAGCCTCTTAGAGTGACGGCCTCGCCGGTGAACCCACACCAATACAGATGGGAGACACTCAGTGAAAATTGGGGTGGAAACAGCCATTTGGGAAATATTTCGAGATGGCTTAGAGAAAATACTTTCAATGCAGTTTCACTTGATAGTAACAACTTTCTGGTACTCCCACGGCCTTGTAAATTTATTCTGCACAATTAATGAAGCCTCTCTAAAACAGCATTTTGATTTTTTTAATGATTCTTTTATATTCTGAAATCATAGATCTAACAAAGATTGCTAAATCAGGTTTCCTCCTTTCATTTCTCAGTAGCTGGGACAGAAACAGAGGCTCCCCCTGCCCTGTCCTCCCTGAAACACACAGTCCACAGCTCTGTACCAGTGCTGCTCACTATATGTAAGAACTGCTTTTGTCTCACTGGGGTTTGGTGTCTGGGGGCATCTGCTCTGCAGCTGTGGCGGCCTCCTTGACCCGCTTCTGCTCACACCACACCCCTCAGCCACCAGATTCGGCAACACCAGCCCTTTCCGAGTCCAACTCTTCCTGCCAGCCAGCAAACGCTGACCGCTCAGTGCATAGCTGCTCACACCTCAGCCTCTGCTTCGGCTGTGACACGCTGGCCTGCACCAAGTGTCCTGTGGCTTTGTCATTTTTCCAGCCTCACACATCGTGAGTCTCCTAGGCATGTATCAGCTAAAGGTGCAAACACACTCCACGATCAGCATTCAGGGAGCCCAGGGCACTGTTGTTGTACAACCAGGAGTTCCCAGGATGATGACACTAAGAGGACAGGCTGTGTCTAGGTGGCATTATTTGAAAATGAAAGTCCCAACTTATCAGTTATTAAACCTGGCATTTGCTCTTCCAGGAAAAACGTATATTTCTGAAAAACAATAATCAATCTGTCATTCATCTGATACATTGAATGTAATAATAAGCAAAGTGTGGTAATTTTTTTTTCATTCTAACCTCTACTAGTCTAAGTAATTTGATTCAGAAGATACAGTTTTTCTTATTAATTTCCAGCAAAGTAAAATAATTCCATTATTTGAAATGTATATTGACAAGACACAAACACACAAGTTGCTTCACTCTTTCTGTGAGCTTTGTACATACATGAGCTAAGAAAATGATCAAAGGGTTTAAGCGTCTGGCGTCTCTTGCTTTCTCACTGGTTCATTCACTAGTGACACAAACACGCTTAACCTCTCTCCTAATTTCAACCCACAGCCACACAGCAGAGTCCTACCGCCTCATCCACACTCACCACCTGGGAGACCCCAGCAACCCTTAGCTTTAACTGTAACTGCTTATCCACCCATGAACAAGGCATAGCCCCCCACTTTCAAGACCATTTGAGAAAGGGAAAGGTAATGTTGATTTTAAGACAAAATACTATTTCTTATATCTAGATTAATTATTTTAGAAACTAATAAAGTTTACTTTTATGCTATATGACTATTTACATCATGAATAGCATACTGAGTGGTCTTGGGATGGATAGATAGATAGATAGATAGATAGATAGATAGATCTCCTAGAAGTTTTAAAAAGAATTTTAACCTTAGCAAGACTTTCAGAGGCTGAGATTGCTAAACTTCAATTTCATTCAAACTGTTCCTCATAACTGCATCAGAACAGAGCCAGTGTCACCCTGGCATGAAGCGTGACTTCTAAGCCCATTAAGACTCTCACTAGGGATGGTGCTCGGCTTCTCCACAATCTCACTTATAAGCCAGACTCATCAGAAGCCAGCAAAAGTGGGAAAATCTAGACCCTGAACAAGAGCTGTTCACTGTAGCCACAGAAGCAAGTGGCAGGAAATTGAAATTTGGGAACTGCACCTTAGCTACCCCCTGAAAATGAAAAGTAAAAAAAAAAAAAAAACCCACATCTCTCTGCATAAATGCTTACCAATTTTGAATGGAATTAATCTATACATGGGTAAAGAAGACAGCACAATTTCTACTAAAGCCCATGAGAAAAATCAATCATTTTTAAGCTTGAATTTTACAGAAAATATTATTCATGCCCTCATTTTCTTTATAAAAATAGCATCTTAAATGGCTTTGCATAAAATGTCAATAATCCAGAGAGAATCTATTTAATCAGTCTCTACATATTTGCCAGCATAATCTATGACATTCTACAATGATGGATCAATGATACAGAAGTCATCTCTCAGCACAGCCTGCAAGTGGTAAATGAATATTTAAAATATACATGTATACATATACATGACCACAAATTATATAAAGAACTGTATAGAAAAAAGATGGAGAACACAGAAGAGTAAAGAGATACAATTTACATCAGCAAATCAGAAGGTGACCTTTATGTGATATTTTGAATATGAGGAAGTGGACAGAGTGATGCCACAAGAAGAGAATAGGAGATTCCCCAAACCAATAAGTATCTTTCACAATTTAAGGACAATATACATTGCTAAATTTTTAATAGCAATCTGTACTATAATTTTTAGGTTTATAACCCATTCCTATCAATAGAACAAATGCAGTGTTTGCTGTCTCAGCTCATGAACTCAATTCATCCCATGACTCTGGAAAAGACAGCCACAGTCATATTTCTGTTGGAAAGATGGCCATGGTCACATTTGTCACCTGATGCAGAATTCGCAAACAAAAACAAAATTTTGCCAATTGCTTTATTTACAAACTGAATTGTTCACCAGAAGTGTCCCTGAACTTCCACCACACTGTACATAGGCTTTTTTGCTATTATGAAACTAAACAAAGAATTCATTATTCATTCATATGTGATGTGATATATGAATATATTAATTAATTATTCTGAGAGTTGTCTTTTTTTAAATTTTATTTGTGGGGGGGCCAGCTCAGCCCAGCAGGGGGCGGGGCTGGCTGGCATATGGTGCTGGGGGATTGAACCACAGACCCTGTGCTTTGCTAAGCTTGTTCTAGGTAGGTACTTTAGACCACTGAGCCATCTCACCAGCCCCTCTGAGAGTTGTCTTAAGTTGATAGCTTTAACAACTATTACCTTGGGGTACATATAAGCCATTCTCTTTGAATGAGACTTCGGATTTATTTTTCCACTGATTATTTTTGATGACTTGATCCTAATTTTATATATCGTCCAAATTTAAAAAGGGAAAGTTTACAATCATGAGAATGAAGCTATTGTAAGAACTAATACAAGAAGAGCTGGGCACATGTTTCCATGAGTTTTTATGAGTAAATTCCCACAGAGCTCAATTTACTGCAAAGCAGCAGCCAACTTGCTCACTGTTCTCAGAGGCATCTTTCATCACGCGTGTCTTACGACCATGTGCTGAGACCACCGGCTCCCCGTGAGGGTCTGGCCTCTCAGCATTCTTCCGGTGCTATCCTTGTACTTTTCTTCCTGCTTCCTGCCTACCCATCACCTGCCTTACTTTCCTGCTTATTGAATTCCTGAATCATTTCCCCTCCTCTGCATTCATGTGCTTCTGTCATTCCTTTAGGTGTCCTGAGAATACCTGTTCTTCAAAGTTGTCAATGAAAATTTAAAAAGCACACTTCTTGCTTTTATTTTAAGGTAAGACAGCTGAGAATAGAAATGAAACATACAGAAGTCATTCCAGGACTTGTATTTAACCATCTACCCAGATTTCCCTTTTCTGGTAAGTCCCTACACCATATGATCAGGAAGAATTTCATAATGCAATTAAGATGAACTCGATCCAACTCACAAATTATGATCTTCCAAAGAACGGGGTTACTCAGTTGCTATAATTTGAAATAAAAGAAAGTCTGTCTAAAAACCCAAATAGAGATCAAGTATAAGACTTTTGCAGAGAAAATCTGAAAAGTGAAAAGAAAAGCCCAAATATGCAATTTTTCTTCCAAGAACTTTCAATGGGGAAAGAATGAATTTAGGACCACAGGTTCACCCCATGTGCCTATTCTTGTTCCCCACTATGTGTAAATTCATCTGAAAAATAAAACAGAAAACAGTCTGAGCACTCAGAATAAACTGATTCCAATGAAGATACACAATCTACATGCCAAGTTCCATTTCTGAGTCCTCACAGCAGTGATCCAGATAAGTAGATACTACAGGTGTCAACCCCATTTACAGATGAGGGGCTGAAGACAGAAAAATTAAGCAATTGGTCTAAAGTCACTCTGTGAGCAAGAACAGAACCCCAGAATGTGACCCACGTGACCTTGCTCCAGAGCCTGTTTCCTTAGCCTCTGAAGCAAACCTGACTACTCTCCCCCAATCTGCTCTGTTACTCCTGGGCAACCTTCCCTCTCAGAAAAGGGTGGATTTGTAAGAGGTCAGAAAGCAGTCAGGACAGATGGCTGAGACCTCTCATTTCTTCAACATGCATTATCTAGAATGCAAAGAGCTTGGAATCCCAGTGGCTCCTAGTCCTTTAAGGAGAGTGTCATCCAGCAGCTTCCCCAACCTTGTACCTCAGCAGCCTCCAGAGTTACAGTGTTGTTTTACAGGTAAAAGTGCCTTGTAAACTACAAAGCTATTAGTGGGAGACATGTCACGGGCAGGGCTTGCTCATTTCTGTCTCTCCTACATACCCCTTCTCTTGCTTCACTTTCATCCCTAGGGATAGCGAGACTTTGGGCCAATCACTTCACAGGAGATTATATCACAGCAAGCCAGCTGGCCATGGTGGCTCCTGTCTCTTCAAGGCCAGGCTTTCTGCAACGTGGCTACATTAACCTCCCCAGTGTAACAATGTTCTCACAACTCTTCTTTGCATATAATTTTCAGTGAAGTAACTCCTTGTTTTTTTTACCCAGAAGGGGAGGCTTAACTGAGTGACTACAGTTTAAAGTGCAATAAGTTGTTCTTGGAATTTAATTTTAAAATGTACACCATAATCAACATTTGGAAATCACTGTCTCCTTTTCTATTTCTTTCATAGCACATAATATTCTGGAAGCATGGAACTGGGGACTTACCATGCAATAGGTATAGAGTTTCATTTTTGCAGGATAAAAAGAGCCCTCCAGATAGATTGTGGTGATGGAAATACAACACAATGAATGTGCTTAATATTACTGAACTTTAAGTAGTTCACATTTTTTT
>NW_004524784.1:2437599-2448542 GCF_000260255.1 Octodon degus
GCAAATTTTATGAACATTTTACTATGCAAAAAATACAGTTAACATATGTATGAGGTATAATTACTGATGATAGAGAATGCTTAAAATTTTTTAAGTGTTACTGCTGTAAAAGATGCATTCCTGTCAATCTCCCTAAAAACTCACCCCCTCACTTTGAACACACTCATCCCATGCTTCTTGTACTTTCCGAAGCAGTTCTGGAAGTGTTCTTTCATGACAGTCTTTATAAGGTATGATTACAAACCAGTGAATGCTGCTGATTCCTACTTCTTAAAGTAATGGCCATAGTCAAAACCAACAGAGCACTGACTGACCCATTTCTCACCAAAACTCCTCCCAAATCCATTTACGTTCAGAGCAACCCATATCCTCTGCCTAGAGCCACTACTGCTGGAATTTTCCTTTATTGCAGACGTTACCTTGGGTAGAGCATCTCTCTCTTTAGAACAGCCTAGCTGGGAGCTACTCCTACGCGGAACCTTTCCTAATGCTGTGTCCTTCCCTCCCACGCTAACAAGACAGAATGCTGATGGGTACAAATGACATTTCCACTCATTTAGTTGGCATTTCTTTCCCTGCTGATTAATTTGAGCATCTTTTTGACATAGTTAGTAGCCATGTATGTTTGTTCTTTTGTGAAATGCTTATTCACCTCATTTTCCACTTTTTAATGGGTCATCAGTTCTTTTTGTTTATACTTTAAAAATCTTATGATAAATATATCATGTAGTTTTACCATATATATCATAAATACTTCTCCAAATATTGAAGATCACTTATTTTTATATTTAAAAATAAATTCTCAAACTTTCCTTTCTCTGTGTGAACACTATCTTACTATTTAATTTATTTAAATATTTCATTTAATGGGGCCAGGGAGATGGCTCAGTGGAATAAGTGCTTCCCTGGTAAGCACAAGGGCCTGAGTTCAATCCCTGGTTCCGCAAAAAAATTTAAAAAATCAAAAATAAATAAAGAAGTATTTCATTTTATTCTTTCTTTTTTTTAAGGACCCTGTTTGAATTCTAATTGGAAGTACATGGAGTTTTTAAGCTTCATTGTGGAGGAATTAACATTCTAACAATATGGAACATCAAGACACTCAAGCCAAAAGCACAGTACATCCCTTCCTTTACTCAGGATTTAGTTTATATTGCTCAAAGTCAAATTTTATCTTTCAGCATTCTTATCTCTCTATTTTACAATGTAATTTACCAAAGACCTTGAAATGGATCATTTCAAAATTGAAAACACTATGAATGTATAAAAGGTACCGTCTGATTATATTATTGTTGACTCTGCAATGTTACCTTTTCCACTGAAATAGGTTTTAATTTTTATGTGATTAATATGCCTAAATATTCCTTTACATTTTTTCATTCTCCAGTCTGATTTAAATGCAGCTTTGTCACCCTATGTGGTATATGCAGAGAGTGTGGAGAAGTTTTTTCATTTTAAAATTATTTTGTTGTTTGCATTCATAGTTTTAATTCCCTGGAATTCATTTTTGCAAACAGTTCAAGATCTCTACCCCAATTTTTACTTTGTTACGATGGATAGCCAATTATGTCAGCACCATTTATGAACTAATATAACTTTCTCCCACAGAGTCAATACTTTTATCATATGCTAAATTCTTATAATATTGGACTGGATTTCAGAATTTCATTCTATCCCACTGGTTATTTTACCACCAATCCTGCATGGATTTAATTTCAATAGGTTTTTATTATCTTATGGTAATTCATAATTTAAATTCTCTTTAAATTAAAATGATTTTCATTTTTATATTTTTAAAGGCTGTTCTTGAGTGATTTCCATATAAACTATAAGATCACTTAATCCAACTTTAAAAAAAAACTCTGTTGAATGGTACCTGAAATCATATAACATTCATGTGATAATTACAGAAAACTGAAATATTTCTCTACTGAGACCCTTCACCTACCTACTTTTTGAGTCCCTATACTTCTTTCAGATCTTATTTTATTCTTTTTAGTAAGATTCCAGTTTTCTTCATTTTTACCACTCCGGTTTTACTTTGTGATCAAAACAATTGAAAATTGAGAGACTACTTTTATTACCAAGTAAAAATTTATATATGTGTATTTTTGCATATTTTTAAATAGGGCTCTAATTATCTCATGTAACTGTTACTGACCTCTGGAAATTCTCAGAAATATGACATCATAACCAAATTCACTGAAAGAGGTTCAGATATGAGCCTGGAGAAAGGAAAACTTTGTTCTAGACTGAAAATTAAACTGATTTTTTTTTTTTGCTTTAGTGAAATTTATAATTATTGAAATCTTATCTGAAATGGCTTCAGAAACATTATCTCTGTTTATTCTTGCAAGTAAAGATATTATCTAAAATGAAATATTTTTCTGCATTCATAGAAACAGAATCTCTGAATATAGTCATTGTGGAATTATCACTCTGGAGTCTTACTTGACTAGAAAGTTTAGAAGCTTCCACGGCATGTTCAAAATCTGGTCTTCCAATTACAGCAGGCTCTCTATTCATTATTCCTTGCCCTTTCTTGTAGGCTGCCTACAATGAATAATAAGAAAGTATTAAATAATCCTAATTTCCAATAGTTACAGTAACGTTAGTCAAAATAAGATACTAATCCCATTAAAAATAATCCTTACAACAAATCAAATAATAAAATAATGACTGCTAAAACAGGAATTATTTGATATTGTAGCTATTTAAATAAACATGGCTTTTCAGAGTAAAATGGTAACACTGAGCCTCAAGCATGTAGCCACTGTCATAGCCATAGTTACTTACATATACTGAAAAAGAAAATGTTAATGGAAATTTCCAGATAATTGAACCTGTATACTTCATACAGGTAGCACTTAGTTTTGTGTGTCCTTAAGAACTGGTCTGATCATTTTTACTAACATGCATTTAAGTATAGTAATTACTGATTTTTAAAGTGCATCTTCCCTATATCATTCCAATATTTAGTTTAAATAAAATCATCATTTTTCCCAGGATTTTACATGTGTCAATAAAATGGCATTAAGTAAGATGCGTATTGTAGGAAAGATAAAAACAGTCATGCCATGCAGGAAATGTACAAATGTATGTGTTAATAGACAAGAATCAGCATAAATAACAGCAACAAGATGGGAACAAGTCCAAGTAAAGTTTTTCAGATCACAATGACATGAGAAAGCACATGGGCCCAGAAGCCTCGCAACTTTAGCCTTCAGTGCTGAGACATCTGAATGTGATCTTTTATCTACACAGTACTTAATTCTTCTAAAAATTATATCACTAGCTATAGTCACATGCAGCCTTGGCCATTTCTGCATATATCCACATAATTCATATAATCAAATGGGTAATTCAGGGAAAAACTGAGATGTCATTAATTCAAATGGAGTAATTATACTAACCACCCAACTATCAAAGCAGTGTCTAGTCTCCCACAAAAAAAATTTTTTAAAACATCATTTCTGCAGAAGATTAAGAAAGACAAATTACATTGCTTATGATCCTGGAGATCTCTGTTGCCTTCTTGATATCCGGCCTGTTGAGCTCTGCCGTGTATGCATGGGTGTCCTGTACGTCTTTCCTATAAGAAATCTGATCAAAGAGACAGTTTAGATTGAAGAAAAATGAATAATTTCATGTAGCTACTAACCTTCGTGTCCATAACATTATTCCTCCTTGTCACACAAGCTTAGAGAACATACCAACCTAAAGTTGCTTTATTATGTTTTGACGTCCAACATTCATTTTAATGTACTAATTCTTTATAGCATATGTGTAGCTCACTAACATTTACATCTTTAAAATTAATTTATACTACCCAAGAAATACAAGAATGAGCACAAAACTAGTCTTAAAGGATTTTGCATATACTTCTCTATTTATATGCATTTGTTTCTAAGTACATATGCTTTTTTTTTTTAATAACCAGCTCAGCCCACCATTGGGGCAGGGCTGGTATGGCATGCGATGCTGGGGATCGAACCGCGGTCCCTGTGCACTTGCCTAAGCAGGCACTTTAGATGGCTGAGCTATCTTGCCAGCCCTAAGTGTATATGCTTCTGTTCACATGGAGAATACCCTACCCATGCACTTTAGCATGCGCTGCACATACTTTCAACCCCAACAGATGCAGATGAAGCCCAGCTCCCAAATACTGAATATCATTTCCTTTGGGGAGAGTAATTTTTGCTGTTTTTTTCTTTTTCTTTTTTTTCCAGTACGGAGGATTGAAGTCAGAACCCTGCACTTTCCAGGCAGGCCCTTATTCCACTGAGCTACCTTCCCAGCCCATGAGACGGGAGGCAGTGAAGCTCTGCCACTTTCTCTTTTAGCTCCACCTTTCTCTCCCTTTTTCTACTGGACTTTTCAAATGTTTATGTCTGACAACCAAGTCATGGGTACCAATAGTCTTAATCTTTTATGTACATGACTTCCATGACTCAGCCCTCCCAAAGTAAAAGCAATCACATGAATGAATATCCCCTCTCTGAATGCATGTTAGATACAACCAAGCCAAAGGATGGAAAGTAGAGATTTAAAATACATTTTGGCAAATGGAAAGTCTTTTAGATCATGTTGTCTGTTTACATTAACTTGAATGACAAGGGGGAGGAGAAACCAGAATTAAACCGATAGAAAGCCTGGTGGCCAACAGCTCACCCATCTGTTCATTTCTCTGGTTCTTGAAATCTGTCCTAAATCAGTGATTGCCAGATGTAGTTCTATCCGCTACATCATCAGAGGCTGACTGACTTTCCTATACTAATGTATTCTGTTAAAATTATAATGCAAAATAGACAGACAGGAACGACCATTTTAAAAACCCATCTTTACTTTTTCAGACATAGCTAGAACTCAGAAATATGAACCACTAGCCACCTGTACAAATGTAAATTAATTGCCCTTTGTATAAATCAAGTCTTTCCAATGTTGCTCATAAAGTTTCTGCAATAGCATCATTTGGGCTACTTATTAAAACTGTAGATTCCTAAGCTTCATCCATACTCCTCTGGAACAGAATTTCAGTAAACAAAGCCAGGAATCTGAGGGGGTTTTTCAATACTAGAGATTGTATTCAAAGGCACTTTCCCACTAAGTTACATCCCTGCTCCTTTTTGAAATTGTGTTATTTGGAGAAAGGGTCTTGCTAAGTTGCCCAAGCTGGCCTTGAACTCATCACCTCTCTACCTCAGACCCTAAGCACCTAAGATTAGAGACATGTGCCCCCCATCCAGCTAAGAATCTCATTTTAATCCCCCATTCGATCACTACAAACCAACGTTCCAAGTAATATTTATTTATCTTGTTATATTCCTTTCAGCCTGACAGAGTTTTTTTAAAAAGTTCCCACCTTCTTCCTTCTTTCAAAATAGTTATCAGGAATTAAGAAATGGTGAGACATTAATACTTCAATAGGTTTCCAGGTTTCCTATGTATTATTTTTATTTCAGTGAAACATTAATGTATACTTTTGTTTACTCTTTTATAAGCTTGCATCTGCCTTCCCACCAAGACAATTGCTAGGCCACATTTATAATCATGAATCTGTCTGACAACCGAACACAGCTTAGACATAATTAGTATAATTTCAGCAAGAACATCTGTTTTCAGCAGTATTTATATTTTCATTGGCTTTGCCTTAACAAATAGTTTCAGGTAGGTTTTGTGCACCCAGGTAGAAAAAAAATATTAAAAATAATCTGGAAAGTGAATTATTTTGTTGGGTGAATTTTAAGTCTTCAGGGATTTAAAAATAGGCCAATTTCATTGGCTTCAAAAAGCAATGTACTTATCTACAGTGATGGCAACTTGGGCTCAGCCAACATTGAGTGAAACACGAGCTGTGTAAATAAAAACCAGCTCTCAGGTGAAAACACACTGAAATTATTACCCGCCTCCAAGACTAACTTACTGCATTCATATGAAAACCACGGGTGGGGCAGGGGATGTTTTTCTGTTTAGAAAAGAATGAGAATAAAAAATAGAAACCTTTACTTTTTGAAAAGAACTGCAACCTTTCAGAAATCTCTGCTTTACACGGGTTACCTAATTATATGCTGTTCAGCCTAATGACTGCATGAAGGGAGGTGAACAGCACAAAGGCTGCAGGAGCAGGGCTGTGAATAGGGCCCCATCATCCATGTAAATTGCAAATTAGAGGCCAGCATATGCGACTCAAAACAAATATTAAGATTGACACAAGCCATGCATTCAAACAAGAGGACACCACAGAGCCACACAGGAGAAAAGCATAGAAACCAATCACCAGTGAGATCTTCTAGAACACTATCTGGGGCTGGTCCATGGCGAGGGGCCCGCAATAAAGAACAGGCAGGAGGGGAGCACTCCTGACACCACTCTCCACAAGGACCTGTCAACACACTTGGTGCGGCAACAGGGCATCCTGAATAGAGTGCTTGTCTTCCTACATCGAACTTCCTGTTAACCTTGGTAGGTGTAAGGGAACTCCTCCAACCTTCCTCAGATGTCTGCAGCCTGTGTTTGTCCACCGCATTGGAACGCAGGAAGAATGAGAGTGTTGTGTTGCAAAAGAGAGGTTGAAGGCCACAGAGAGAGAGACAGAGAGACAGAGAGAGAGACAGAGAGAGAGAGAGAGACAGACAGACAGACAGACAGACAGACAGACAGACACAGAGACAAAGAGAGACAGAGACAGAGAGACAGAGAGACAGTGTTTTCCCAACCAATCCAAGTCCTCAATCCTAAACTTATTGCAACAGTGAAGTGATCTCTATTCTTCAGTCTTCATGTTCTCATGACAACACGGCAATCTATAGAATGGTGACGTAAATAAGGAGGGAGAATGGAAGAGATTCGACCCAGAATGGGTGCCAACTTGATGATCAGTAGCCGAGAGTGAATCGTTTGCTGTAATGTTGGATTTCTTGCTCTTCTCCTCAGTGGAGAAGGAGGAAATCAGAAAGAGGAGAGGAGCAGGAAAGGAAACTACAGTAATAATATTTTTAAATGGTCTCTGTTTAGGCTACTCTGTACCATATTGAGTATGATTCACTCTTAAAGATGTTCTTTTCAGGGCTAGGGAGATAGCTCTGTGACATAAACCCCTGCCTTGCGAGCTGAAGGACCCAGGTGTGATCCCTGTACCGCATGGCTATACCAGCCCCCAGAACTACTGGTGTGCTGTGCCAGCCACTGAGACTGGACATGGTGGCACAAGCCTGAAATCCCAGCCCTGAGGAAGCTGAGACAAGAGGATCACTATGAGTCTGAAAAGCATAGCAAGACCACGTATCAACAACAACAAAAATGTTCTTTGCAAATGACTACAGTACCTATTAAACCAAGTTCCCTTACTGCTCTTCTATTTCAAATGTATTTTTAAATTTTAACCATTTAGTCTTACTATGAGCGTCAGAAGGATTTTCGCAAATTCCACAGGGAAGACAAATGTACTGTCCATGAGCATCACATTACTCCTCTAAAATGACTTACAGAAAAAAATGGTATATTGAGATTGTTTTAGTCTCCTCCTGCGAGACAACACATTCCTGCATTTCCCTAAATCTGTACCATTCAATAGAAACAGTAATCATCAGCCAGGCCTAGTGGCACACACTGAGGCTGAGGTAGGAGGATCTTAAGTCCAAGTCCAGTTTGGGTAACTTAGGAATTTAGTAAGACCCTGTCTCAAAATTAAAAAGGGCTGTAGGTGTAATTCAGCGAGAAGGCCTTGGGTTCAATCCCCAGGACCATGGGAAAAAAGTAATTATTATACATTTATCTTGGACCCCATGCGCTGATTATCAGCTTACCTTTTCAACAGTAAGTTAAGATACACAGTCTTCTCTGAAACAATGATTCTCATAGGAATACCTATAATTGTTTGAAATAGTTGACAACTGCTTTTTGCCTTCTTTTTCCCACTGGATTTAATTGTTTGCCCTTTTCCATAGATGTGGGCCCTTTGCCTAATTTGTTCCTTTGTGGGACACATGGACTAATTTTCTTCTAGTATTTTTCTACCAGGAAACCACTTTCCCCTCATTCCATGTGATCAGGCAGGGGTCCTGAATGTAGCCTACCTTCTTATTAATGAGGTAGCTAAGTGACTCGCGCCATCCAAACAGAAGCTACACAGGAGGCCAGAGTCCTTCCAAGGATTCCTCGTGACAGTGTGAAGGCTCTGGATCCCGGGATGCCTAAGGGAGCTTTAATTTTCTAAGTATAAATTGGCCCTCTACATCCATGAGTTCTACATTTAAGATTCAACCAAAGGTAGAGTAAAGACACTTTTAAAAAACTGCATTGTACTGATGGGGGGCTGTATATAAACCATTAGACTTTCCCTTTTAACTTGAGCTCACTTGAGATGCATGTCTGACCCTAAGTCTAGAAAGCTCCAAATTTCATGCTTTTCTCTGGTGTCAAATTCATTACCACCTCCAAGAACTGTATTCCATCAAAATCTATCTTTGCATTCCTTCTTTGTCTCATCATGTTCACCTCTGCCCTCGGCTTCTATTTCTTACTATTCTTTCAAACTGGTCTTGTTCTCTCCTAATACTCTTTCTACCTCTGTCTCATAAGTGCAGCGCCTTTGGCACATTTCCTTCCTTCACGCAGCCTGTTCTATGTGCCAGTCACTGTGTCCTTTAAGTGCAGGTATTCAGAATTCCTCACTTCACTCTGCTGCCCTGGATGGTCTGTGCAACAGGGCTCCACAATGCTCACTTCCAAGGTTGCAGCCACATTCTCCACATGCCCTTCCTTAAATCACTGTGAGTTAGACTTGGCCAGTAAAAAGAACCCCTATGAGATTTTTAAAAGTAGACGTCGCTGCCCTGACTTTCCAAATGCTCTGTCAGAGGACTCACAATGATCTTTTGGTAAGCTGTCTATATTTATACAACAGCGATGTGAGACTTCATGGTAAGGGAGTTCATAAACTAAAGAGAAGCACGGGCTCTACAGGCTGGAAAGTGAAAGGCCATCACCTGGAGGGAGAAGACTGGGGGTGAGGAGCGGCAACCTCCAAGAGAGCTGCCATGGACAGGCCCCATAGACCACGCACAGCACGCACCGGTGGGTCCTGGAAGGACCCAAGTCCCTGGCCCAGAATTCTGAAATGAATCTTTGTGAGGGGAGAAAAAAAAAAAAAAAAGACAGGATAGATCACATTTTATATTTGAGCAACAGAAGCAAGCAATATAACATGTATGAGGTCATAATCATGAAGCCTAAGTTCAATCATTCTCACAAACAGGCATGAGGACTGGGAATCCCATTCCTTTTATTTGGAAGTGCCGAAGATGGAACCCAGAGCCTCGTGATAAGTGAATGTTCTACCATGAAGGAACAACTTAATTATCTTTATTATACTTATATGAACATTATTTTCTATAAGATAACATAAACCTTTTAAATTTCAGTTAATGTAGGATCTGATGCTATTCAGAACACACAAAAGTTTCCAAACTTCTAAAAGAAAGGAAATATGGAATTATGATTAGGACAATTTATCATTATTATTCTTGTTATTGGTTATACTCTCTTTTATTGTCCATAAAAGTTTTCTTATTTATAATTTAATTTTATTACCACCACTGTCATGTGAAGAAGGCTGAGAGATAAGCAAATCATCAATATCCATCTATTTTTAATATTAAATCCCAAAAGACTGTTATTGTACCTCACATTAGAAAATGACACAGTCCTAATTGTTTTGTCAGTATCATTTTACTGATTGATCTTTCAGCTTTTTCACATGATAGAAAATAAATTTGTCTACTGATAAGTTTTTATTGATTTTAAGAATATATATATATATATATATATATATTATTTCCCATGTTGAATTTTTTTTTCAATATATATTGAATTGATTACCAATCTGGAGCTTGAGAAATTTTATCATTCCAATTTCATCACAAGTCTGTATAGACCACATGACTCAAGATGGCAGTTTAAAATTTGTTGGAATTACTTCAGAACTATTGAACTTCATGTCTCTGATAAGACTGATTAGAATTAATAATGTAACTGGAGTTTTTATTACAAGCCCATATTTAGAGGAGAGGCACAGGACAATACTTCCCCTTTCTCTAATTACATTAGAAAAGTTTGGCAAGGGTGCATCCCTTAAGACATAGAAGAGTTTAGTTTGGCTGTGTTTAATCATTCTGCGATGATAGTATCAACAAACTAGCCAGCAAAACCTTTTATATATGCCTTTCTGACCTACATGTTTCATAATATGAATTTTATACTGATTTGGCCCTTCTATAAATTTCTCTTAATTGTTTTAAATTAACTATGATGTCACCTTTAACTCTCAAATCACCCTCTAAAACCTGGAGGACAACCAAGAAGGCCTAACATTCAATGAAGCAGCTCTTCTATGGAGCCTTTTTCATATATTATTCATTTACTATGTGAGGGAGCCTAAGGGAGGTAAATACTATTTTCGCTGTTTTATAGATAAGACTGAGAAATATTAACTTGTCTGAGGTCATCTTCATAATTTGGCAAAGTAAGCATTTAATCATGCTTTAAAAATATGATGCTGTGGAAAAAATAAATAAATAAATAAATAAAAATATGCTGCTGCGGAAGACATTCTGAAAAAAAAAATTTTTTTTCTGTGATCACTGAATTTTAGAATGACGTAGAGACTACAACCCCCTGGCAAATTCTTCACCTGTGAACTCTCAGCTATTCAGAGGGAAGAATTCAGCTGGGTAGTTACAAACAATCCTCTCTCCCATCCTGTTTTGTGTATTCACATTCTTACAGGTACAAGAGAGAGAGAGCCTATCAGTGGAAACCCATTGGCTCCCTCATGACCATCCTTTTTTTTTTTTTTAGCTATTCTAATAAAAGATATTACCAAGAATGTGGCAAACATTAAAAACTCTGAACAAGAGTGGTCTCCATTTCTTGGCTCACTAACA
>NW_004524784.1:2448851-2456063 GCF_000260255.1 Octodon degus
CCTGTCTCAAAAGACAAAAAAGAAAAAAGTAAAAGAAGACAAAGGAGGAGGAAGAACATGAGGAGGAAGAGGACGAAGAGGAGGAGAAGGAGGAGAAAGAGAAGGAGGAGGAGGACGAGAAGGGGAGAAGGAAGCAGCACACAGCACACTTTGGGAGGCTAAGGCAGGAAGGTTTTCAGTTCAACCCCAGCTGGGGCAAGTTTCTGACTTAGTGAAATGTCCCAAAGAAGAAATAAAATAAAATAAAGGCTGGCAATGTGTCTCAGTGTGAAGGCCCTGGCTTCAATCCCCAGTACTGCAGAAAGAAAGAGAGAGAGAAGAAGAAGGAAAATAAAAATCAAAGATTTTACTTTCATTGTTTCTGGTTAATCATATTCCCATATAATGGCACATTTCAGCTTTAAGCCACTTACAGCCAAATGCAAAGACATTCCACATTACAAAAGAGTAACTCTACAAGTAAAGTCTCTGCCTTGAATTTCACTGGGCTAAAGTTTTATGAGAGATGGGCTTTTGTTTGCCTTTTGTAAAAATTCCTAGATCAACCAGTTGAACTAAGAATGTCCATCTAGCTTTCCTTGTAGCTTTAAAAAATCAATGCTTAAATTTCATACTGTAGGGACAACGAATGTATTATTCTAAGTGGCTTGATTCTGGAGGAATATCAGCTACTTCACAGGTCGAATACAAATATCATTCTCACTTTAAATCTGAGTAAATAGTCTTAAACACTTTCTAAATACTATTACACGTACAAACTTTGCATGTAAAGGTTGAGCGAGTGGCAGAGGGGTATAAGTAAACACATCTTCTCCCATAAGTACACAGCACTGAATGGAGGAGAAAAGGGCTTTATACTCTATTCCCTCAATCAAAGACCTTTTAAAAGAAAAGGCAGAGTTAAAATAATAAGCCCAGTTCTACAAGGAACTTCTGTATTTGAATTTCATTGACTGATAGAGTTAGAAAGGGCCACCTGGGGACCTGTGGGAGGCCAAGCCCTCCCCGCCCCCTCCCCACCCATCCCCCAGCCCACCCCTCACCCTCTGGCCTTTCATATGAATTCAAGTTCTCCTTGGCATCAAAAAAGTGGGAATGCAGGGTGTCCTGGCCATTCTTTCCTATCGCACTCTGTACTCTGAAGATGATTTAGAACTCTCTTTCTTCCTTTTGAAAATTTTTATTTAAAATCTTGATGGATTGCCAGTGACCTTTAGGAAGGAATCAATGATATACAACTGAAAGAGGAAACTTGGGAGTTTGATTCCTTGGTCTTATGTTCTTCATCTACAAAATGGGAATCAGTACAGGGTTTTTGGGAGAATTGGAAATGATCAAAGTCTTGGCATGTTGCCTGGTGTGTGACTGAGCTGGGTAAGTGGCGGTTATTATGATTATTATAGTCATTCTGTAAGCAAACAGTTCTTACAAAGCCTCTCCTTACAATAATAACCTGCTTAATAATTGCAGACACGTAGCTTCTTCAACTCCTGTCAATCTTGACTCACCCCAGAGCAGTGCTCCAACATGGGCAGATGTATACATTTGGGTTAGAATGTCAGCCCCACTCTCATTTTGACTTAAACATCAACTTCTTGCAACTTAGTACCAAATCACTGGTACTAAGACCCTGCAGTAGCTGGGCCTGGGAGGCTCAGAGTTAGCAAACCATCTCCCATAGGAGGACTAAGGAATAGGACAGATTCTGCATGAGATGAAAAAGACACAACACAGATTTTTTCAAAGGGGAATTGGTTCACCTGGCTGAGATGGGCCCTTTGAACAGATTCTAGCCCATCAAAAATCTGACCAAGAGTTCCTACATTTCTTTTGGAAGGCAGAGCATTCTTTCAGAGAAGGCAGACAAGTTTGCATTATAGTTCAAGGAATAAATTATTCTTCTAGACCAACAGGACAGTGGTGAGAATTGAGCAAATGCCCTGGAAGCCTTGGTGGGGCAGGAAATTTGCAACCAAAGAAGAAACTTGTGTTCTACAGCTTATCCTCCTCTTCTTGGCCTTTTCGCATCTTACTCAGCTATTAGGCATCTGATGCATCTATAGTTCACATTTGTTCAGTCTTAGAGGGGGACAGTCCAGCCCATGTTTGAACGAAGCTTTCTGAATCACAATTTCTGATGTTTTTCTGCTATTCCAGGATGGGGACCATGAGTCTTACCATCAAGTAAAAGAAACTCCAGAAACACTAATACCTTGATGAGTCAAAGAATCCATATTTATCTACTTCAAAGCAAAATGTTCAATGCCTGGCAATTTCATAAAACATCCCACAAGATTTCCATGCAGCAGAACAACTCAGATACCCTTTGCACTGACTGATAAATCCTAACATTTTTTGAAATAGAGTGTCATATTGAAATTTAAATAAAGTAAACAAAAGTCTGAAGGTACATTCACTACGATTTTCCAGAAAATCGTGAGGAATAACATTTCTTACGTCACTTTGGTGTTTAGTAACCTCCATGGCGTGTTTGATCGCAGGTGGCTCCTTCATCCGGGCATAATCTGAGAGTCCTCTGGTAGCATCATGTTCCTGTTTATAGGCGACCTTAAAACACAGACGTAATTATTCATTCCTTTTAGTGGCACTGAAAATTGTTACTTGTTAATCTTTAGTGTATTACTAGGATTTCATAGAGTTGAAATACCTCCAATAGTTACATTTGCCCGGGTCTCCACATCAAGATGCTATACATAAGGATCACATTTTAGTGCTTCAATTTAGATTTATAATTTTAACTCTGTTGTTTAATTGAAAATGTCCTTGACCAGAAGATGAAACCTCCATTTTTATTCATCTAGCTTAAATCTTTATGTACAGTTTTGGGAAATCTTCCACATATGAAAGTTTTCAAGGTTATAAGAGTTTAAGGTTTAAATCTTGAGAAAACAACTGATCAGACCAAAGAAGATTGTTTCTTTTTAAGTGAGTAACTCTGGTTTTACGTAGGCACAGGTATTATATAATGTAAATCTTATGAAATGGTCAGACTTTTGGGAGAAAATATAATAAGCTAGCAAACTGCTCAGGTATGCTAAGGTTTATCCTCTGCTAGGAATCTGAAGGTCACACCAATGCCTTCCACTGCTGCCAGGGCCAATTTGTTTTATGTTGGATAGAGTGGGGACACAAGAAAGATACCAAAGTAGATACAATCAAACTGGACAACAGAGATAGAAATTAAAGATCCAAAAGATAACAACCAAGTTTTTATTCTCAATTTACACAATTATCCTCTTTATTTTCTTCACCAATTTCTAACTCCTTTTTGTAATGTTTGCAGAATCCCTTATCGTCCATCTACACTTAGTAGAACATGTCTGATTCCCTCTATCCTCAGGGTCTAGAATTAGTGTCATGCAAAAAATTAGCATCAATGAATATCTGCTACGTGACTGAATAAATGAATGAGTAGGAATAAAACAGCACCGTATAAAGGACAGAGGGGCAAAATTAATTTTACATACACTAAGAGATTAAGAATAAAAGTATATGAAGTAGAATTGGAATCACTTAGCATAATAAAGGCAATCTAAAAATAAAAACTAGAACAATCTTCACCAAGAACAAAAACAGGTCTAACTTTCACTGGAAAAAAAAAAAGACTTTAGGAAGAATTCTTCACCAACGGGAGCTCCTCAAGAGCCCTATCTTACACATCTTTTAATATCCTGTGCCTGTCATAGTGAATGACACAGAGTAGAAATGCAATAAATGTTTAGTGAATGGATGAATAAATGAGTTTATTCAATATTCTCATAAACTTTACATACCATGTTGGCTTTTACAAATAGAATTAACCACCCATTTAGCTTAGGTAATATGCCATCTTAAAGGATTAAAATGATGATTATGAAACTAATTTTTACAATAAAATCGTCAAATCTTATCATCCAAAACCAGCCTACTACAACCATGGATGCTTAAATCCACTCTCCAGCTCATTTTCTTTAAAACACCTACTGCAAAAGAACTCAGCTTGGGACACCACAGTCTCTAAAGTTTGGAAGTTCTTCTTTTAATCAAACTCCAATCTATCTCCCCATAGTTGCTTTTATCTGACCATAGAGAAAGCCAAGTTCACAGTACAGAATGCCCAAGCCATCAGGGAATCCTATTCCTCCAGATCCTTTGAGTGGATGAAGGGGTTGAACTCCTGATCACGGGCTGGAGATATAGCTCAGTGGCGTAAGCGCCTGGCTGGCAAGTGTAGGATCCTGAGTTCAATCCCTGGTATTACAAAGGAAAGAAAAAAAAAAAAAGAAAAGAAAAGAAAAAGAAATACTACTAAGCATCTGACTGAACGCCTGATCATACCGCTTCTTTTTAATTCAAACCCCAATCTCTCCTGCCCTTTATGAAGGCACCCACAAGGCTCTGACTTAAACCTAACTAGCATCATTTCCATTAATCCAGGTCAGCCTCTCCCACCTGCTAGGAACACATCCATAACACTTTCCCTTTGATGGATACAATGCGATTTCAGCCAACTAATGCAATGAAGTCACATTCAGGGCTTCCTAGCCAGATTCCCAGGTCTAATTTCATGTCTGGTTGGTTACCAGGACTCACAAGTAGCACCTCACATTATTTCAGGTATAACACATCTTGTTAGTCCATCCATCAACTTACTTCACCAAGACGCCTAATTCTGATGAATATGTCTTTACACTTTCATCAATGAGTAATGTTAACCAGGAAAACTCTTAAGAACTTAGGAAGTCCATTACCTCATTTCCATTACACTTTGTATTATAACTCAGGGGCAGGGAGCAGGAGCATAATGGGTGGCCTAAGCCTACTAACCTGAGGGAAAACTTCTATGGGATTTGTTCCTGCTTTTAAATTAAGACGGCTAGCACATCCTGATCTCCTTTTTGATGGTGTATTTTGTACTTTAAACCAAATATCACACTTGTGGTCTTATAAACATGACCAATACAGCTGATCTCTTTGTGAGTTATCACAGAAACAGTGACTCACAAAGTTTAATTTTCAAAAGCACTTTCTTAAAAAGGCTATGTAATTTTCTACTTGCAGCTTTACATTAGTCATTTCATTTATGGCTGCTACTAAGTACCACTTAGAATTAAGATTGCATCAAATTGGAAGCAGCTGAACTTTAATTTATTATATTAATTTTCTTCCTTAAAATAGTTAATGGAAAATTATGGCAGGCCAATAAATTTTCCAATAATTTTGATTTCTTAGGATTTGTCATTATTATATGGTATTTCTCTAGATTCTAAATTGTTTTCAACCCACTTCAAGAATTCAAATTGGCATGATTTTAGACACCTGAAGAATGAAAAGTACTTGGATATATGTTATACATACATTCATATAAGTAATATAGACATTCATCATACACATTTTATCTTCTAGAAGGTTTTCATACTTCATATCCACATAGGCACACATGATACCTGCATATGTTTACCTTCTAGTATATTTTATAATTCTATAAGGTACATGAGCTTTTAATCCTACAGCACAGAGGTCTTTGAATTCCAGAACTAGGGCCCTTTGGCTCCCATAACACACAAACAAGCTGCTCAGCCCAGCGGCCTGGACAGCCTGCACTACTTCTGTGATAAAGGGTTAGTTAGCCTTTGCCTGAAATAGTTCCACTGAAAGAGATCGCACCACTTCCTGGCACACATTTCAGTCCATTTCCAAGTTTCTTTGGGATCTTTGTTCATAAAATTTATAATAGGGAGTAGCTAATGAAACCCCACAATTCTCTTTTCCTCTTTTTTCAAAGACCTTTTTCCTATCTATCATTTTCTATAAATATCAAGGTAAATAGCTTTACCTTTTCACACTACTTTGCATGAAATCATCTAAAGACATACAAAAGTTGATTTTAAGATAACAGTTTGTCAAAACTCTCAGGTTTTTCATTAAAACTCAGAATGCTACTGAGTTCCACAATTCCTATGATACTCTGAACAACATCACCATAAATCTGACACTATGTGGACACAGTAAAAGTTCAGTTGTTCAATTATTACAGCCACTCAGAAATAGCTCTTCAACTTCCCTGCCACTTTCTGCCACATCTACGCAGAGAAACAAACTCCCAACAGTAACAAAATTGATCCATATAAGCCGAAAGAAACATCATTGCAATTATGCAAATCTTTGAGACAGATATTGCAATGCTTTATTCCGAATCTAGGTTTTTTTTCTTTCTGACAAGCTCAGAAATTCATGTTGGTAGCCACTGCTAATCAGGAGTACACACATACCCGCCCCCGTGATGTCTGGTCTATCATAGATAACACACACGAACAACATGCAAACCTGTCCTGACCCCAAGCTGTGGAAAATCCCAAAATAGGCAACGTAGATTATTTTGCATATGAAATCGCACATTACAAGTATGTGTGTACTACACACCACATATGCTATTCAAAGATGAGAAAAACTGTATGTGTCCAAAGAAATAAGGATGTTGACTACCTAAAAATGTTACCTTTCCAAATAAACATAAAAACACAAATATAGGGGTGGGGAGATAGTTCAGTAGAACAAGTGCTTGAATGGCAAGCGCAGGGTCCTGAGTTCAATCCCCGGTACTGCAAATAATAATAATAATAATAATAATAATAATAATATACATATACATATACATATACATATACATATACATATACATATATATTTGTTTTCCCCATTCTGTCTTTATGGAATGATGGTTGCTTGACCCATATCAAATGTTGTCTTACAGTTTTGTGCTTTATAAAGTATCCAGTATTACCAGCAAGTACCTTGATGACCAGATGTTGGAAGAACAAATAAAGGGCATGTGGGTCACATCCAGCCATGCAGAACTGTGACATAGTGTATTTTTAGCCTCATGCTGCATTAGCAGAGATTACCTTACTGCCAACATGGGTACACAGGAGATGTTTACATTTGTAATAATAAAACACTTCAAGATGCTGTGATAAAAAATAAGTATGCTCAGTTTTATTAAGAATATTTGACTTTTAGGCCATTTTGCAATTGTTGAGGTATCCTGTACTTAAAAGTAAAGAAGAGAAAGGGATAGAAATGAAATGGAAACAATAAGCTTGTCTTCTGGATGGTGAACAACCTAAGTTTGCAGACCAAAATTAGAGAAAAAGGAGGGCTGCAAGGAAAGCCAACATTTTGGCCCTAGCTTTCTAAGGTCAATTAAGACTC
>NW_004524784.1:2456348-2472096 GCF_000260255.1 Octodon degus
TCCTGCTTTACCTTGGTCTTAACCATCCAGCAGAAAAGTATAAAAACGAAGTATAAGAAGTAAAGCCATGCTGTTATGTTGAACTGTAGGGGACTCAGGTCAACAATTTCTGACATTGCCAGTGAAGCAGAAGCCCCAATACTATTATGGACTACTGGACTCTTTTAGACTATTTTGCTGAGTCAACACACCTATAATATTCAAATAACGGAACTAAACAAGAAAAGGGGATACAGATGAATATCCATTTTGTATCTGTGTATTCAAAGTGGTTAGGATCGATATATAGTTACATTCTCTTAATGAATAGAGGGATTTGTTCTAATGGTGTTTGTAAATAGGATATTATGTCCGCTTCTTGTACAGCAATTAACCACTACAAAGAATGTATGCAATGTGTTAATTATTGAAACTCTCCTACCAATTTGGTTTGAAACTGTCTCATTGCTATTAGCTTCTCAATAAAATTATAAAAAATAAATAAATATATGCAATTTGAGAAAAAAAAGAAATGGAAATGTGACACCGTGGATAATTAAGAACTCGGACTCTGGAGCCACTATAGCCATGTTTGAGGGCTGGTTCTCCTATTTCCTGGCTCTGTAAGCTTGGAAAAGTTGCTCAGAACTCTGCTTCAGCTTCTACGCTGTAAAACTGGAATACCCCAGGGCTTATTGTGAAGATTGAGTGGATAAAGGCCTGTAAAGTACATAGAAGAGAACCTGAGATATAGTCATTACTTCTATTCTAACTAACCTGCAATGTGGCACAAGGAACACAAACCATGCAGAGAGAATCATAACCTAAAGCAAATCATTATGGTCTCAGGGCACAATCATTTTCCCACAAAGGACTCAGATTTATCTTTTTCTAGGTTAGGCTAGTACTCCATTGTGTCTAAATACCATCAGACACACAAATTTAAATATCACATGGCTTCTCTTACACAAGAAATTCAAGGTATAAATAAAGAGCAAAATAAAAGAGAGCTGATAGGAAACAAGGAGACAGATCTTTCTCAAAAGGGAAGAAGGGAGATCAAGAGATGGAAGGGAGGAGAAGCAGAAGGAAAAGGGATGAGAAAAGGAATCAAGATATGTTATGTACACGCACCAAGTGCACGTAAGAAATGCAAATAGAACATTCTGCACACAGGCACTAGTCTTAAAAATCCAACCCCATCTACTTGATGATTTTTACTGAATATTTCCAAACCAAGGACTGTTCTAGGCTCAGGAGTGGAGTGGAGAAGAAGGCAGGTGAGATCCCTGCTCTCATTCATGTGGCTTAAGGAACCAAGTGATAGATACATAAAGCAACAAAAACCAAAACTCATGTCATACTATGAAGAAAGCAATGAGTTAAGAAGCAACAAATACTTCAAAATTCTGCTTTAAGAAATGCAAGTGATTATATACATTAAGAATGTGTGTGTGTGTGTCAGTTGACTCTAAAGGAACTGATTATTCCTACAATCCTCTAAATCCAAAATGAGTTTATATAATGACCATTCGTAAGTTTGTCTGCAACCAAGAGTCACTAAAATGTGTACTTCCACCAAGGTAGCCTAAGAGAGCCTGCGTGAAAAGCATGTGTGTTATGGTTTGTGTCTAGGCATCCCCCCAAAGCCTCATGCAGTCATGGGGTGGCTTCTGTAGTTTGTGACTGAATCTTGATCCAATGCTGGGATTATGGGTGTGAGTGCCCTGGGAGCATTACAATGTAAGGAGGGGAGAGAGGCCAGCTAGGTGCCCAAGCTGCTGACACTCCCTTTGCTCTCTGCTCTTTGCCACTGCCATGAATGGCTGCTCTGTGCCATGTGCTGCTCTGTGTTGGAGCCAGCTGTGTATGAACCAAAACCTCCACAAACTGTGAGCTAAATAAACCTTTCTGTTTTTATTTCTGGGTGTCTGATATTTGTCCCAGCAATGAGAGAAAAGTGATTGAGACAATGTGCCACAGAGCAGGAGCTTCAGAATTTACTTGTCTAACAGATGGATTTCAGAGTATAGGTCCCAAATTCAACTATTATTTATGTGACTTTTTTTCCTGTATTTTAGGGAAGGGTCTACAGGGTGTTCAGGGTCTCACTACTAGATCGGACTCCTAGTAATTCTCCTGTTTAAAGCCTCCCAAGTGCTGGGATTACAGGTGCATACCACCACACCCAATCTCAATTCTCATCTCAGTGTGCCCTGGGGACAGGGCCAGCATGGCAGGCCCAGGGATTGAACCCCTGGCCCCCGTGCCTAATCTGCTGAGCTATTGGGCCGGCCCTTATGTGACTTTTAAAAAGTTATTGACATGTCCTGTGCTTAGGGATCATATGTTAAATCACAGAATCTTTTAATAGCATCTATTAAACATCTATGTCAACTAAGTGTGATTAAAATCGACTTTATAAATAGGAATGCATGGGACTTGGAAAACTGTGCTCACAGGCATGAACTGACCTATCTTTTGCATGTCCTGTCTTTTCCACCATGGCCAGTACTAGGACATGAGCAGTTGCTTCCAATTTAATTTAGTGCTTAATACTCCAGAGAAGCAGCTCTTATGAATTGTTAAATGACTCATATGAAGTTATATGCTCCGTCAACAGCAGCAGCAACAATCTGTGCAGAGCATACCTCGCTCTGAAGCTGGGAGACTCCCCTTGCAAAGACACTGTCGATGGTGGCTGGCATCCGCTTGTAGAGAGAGTTGGAAAGCTCCATCTTCATCCTGCCTTTGTATTTCGCCTAAGAGGGTAAAAAAGAAATCCCTTTTTAACTTCTTAATATAAGAAGAGAATAAAAGGACACTTCCTCTAAGCACAGAATTGTTTTTAAAATCAGCAGAGCATTTTACTTTTAGCGTCTAGATCTGATGATCATTTTCTGGAAAGACAGCAATAAATCTCTTCTATTGTGCAGAAACTTTTACATGAGATATGCAAGAACACAATGACTTTTTCTATTTAAACCCATGCACATTTCTAAATATAAATCTGCTTGTATGCACTGACAGTTTGGTACTTTTTATCAGTGAAGGGATCACTGAAACCTAAACCATCACTGAGTAGGACTTGCCCACTATGGTCACTGAAATTCACACCACCCTGGTCTATATTTTAGGAGAAACTAGGAGAGGAACCTGGATCCAAACAGAGCAAAATGCTATGAATATGGAATACTAATGACTTTAAGTTGATCAGTACCTACAATACATGTGTGGAAACATCACACTGTATCCCAAGAATATATACAATTAGTACACACTAATCAAATTATCTTTTACATTTAAGGGGATGGAAATGATTTAATTGTCATACACATACATACACACACACTACATATATAAATTACATATATATACATATATTGTATTATCACACTATAGGTTGTAAATGTGTGTGTGTATAAAATAATAATTTTTTAAAAGAAATGTGTTTCTTTCTTGAAGTCTCCTCCCCTCCTGCAGCCACAGTCGGGGGTGGGAGGTGTTTGTTTGCTCTGTGAGCCTCCCCACCCTTAGCCTACATGGGCTCTGGGTGAGCTCCATCATTTCTCCAAAAGACAAACACTCATTCATTGTTTCCTTTGGGGAAATTAGGTTCAAGGGAATGTAATAGATCACACACTTCCAATTTTTTGCTCTGCAGTGAACTCCTCAGGAAAATTAATCAATCACAGAGAGTGAGAACACCAGAATCTCCCCCCACAGAAGTAACACAGCTAATACAAATAAACAGAACGGTGTTATTGGAAGAGTCCTCGATGGCCCTCTTCAGAGCCTGAGTTGAGGATTCACATATTGAGCACATGTGCTGTGTGAGCCTTTCGCCCCCACAAATCTAGATGCTGGTCAAAATAAAAGAAAATGTAGGGATTTTCTTGAAATTATCTCATGCTAGCAGAAATGATCCTGAGAACATCACACTGATCTTTTTCCAACATATCTTATGAAACACTAGAGAGCAGTCATTTACAACGCTGTTTGATTAGCTGGCTTTTTCAAGTTTATTCACAGGTTACCATAATGTCTCAACATAGAAATTATTAATATTATGCTTTACAGTGCAGCCTACACTGTAGTTCTAAATGATCTCAGAAAGAGACTACATGATTTTTCAGGTGGAAAATGAATACAGTGTCTGGCTCCCTTTGTGGTATCCTAATAGGTGTCTCTGTTGAGCTGAATTTTATCCCACTGAAAATAGTTAATATAAACTCAAAATTATCAATCAAAAATACTCAACTTTATGGAATCAGCTTTCACAATTTATTTATTTTTAAAATGGAGTTTCAATTATCTCTAATATATCCATTAGGGAAGCAGTATATCAAAATATTTAAAACTATTTTGCCAATGCTTTCTATTTGTTGAATAAAATTATCCTTTTTCAAAATTCATTCTGGAAAAAAAAAAAAACCCAGGCCAGCCAAATAGTTCAGTGGATTAAAGTTCCTACAAGCAGACGATGGGGCCAGGAATTCAATCCCAGGGCCTGTTGTGCCAGCCCCACCCTCAGGGCGCACTGAGACAGTGATTGAGACTGAGCATGGTGGTGGGCACCTGTAATCCCAGCACTTGGGAGGCTGTAAACAGGTGCACCACTATGAGTCCGAGCTACACAGTGAGGCAACGAGACCCTGCAGACCCTGTAAACCCTGTTCTAAATCCAAAAAAAAAAAAAATCATTCTGGAAAGGGTTGGAGACAGAGTATAGAGTAGTTAATAAAATCTACTCAAATATAATAGTCAATTTACATAAGTTAATTAACATAGCACACAGAATTAGGTACATTAAATATTATCAACATTCAGTGGTGCTTTCAAAAATATTCACCAACCTTATTACATAGAATTTTATCTACAAAAATATAAAAATAAAAACAAGCCATTTTTAAAGTTTCCAAGATCTTACCTCAGAAATAAAAGCACCAATATTTTTTACATGGTTGAGCATAGGAGTGTCAGTCACAAATGTACACTTGTTCTTAGACTTTTTATACTCTTCTTTATAATGGACCTAAAATAATAGAATAATTTACATAAGAAGACAAAGAAGAAAAATACTTGTAATGGATCTTTTTGAACAGAGAATTAAGTTGGTAAAATCCACTTTCTTAGGAGAATATTCAAGTGTGGAATAATGCTCAAAACAAACTAAGTCAACTGCACCCAGCTGCCCCTTTCTCCACTCAGCTATCCCCTTCTCCACCCAGCTATCACTCTTCTCCACCCAGCTACCCCCTTCTCCACTCAGCTACCCCCTTCTACACCCAGCTACCCCCTTCTACACCCAGCTACCCCCTTCTCCACCCAGCTACCCCCTTCTCCACTCAGCTACCCCCTTCTCCACCCAGCTACCCCCTTCTCCACCCAGCTACCCCCTTCTCCACCCAGCTACCCCCTTCTCCACCCAGCTATCCCCCCATCCTCCCAACAGTTAAAGACATCCTACTGCAGTCATCCATGCACGCCCATGTTCACGGCAGTACAATTCATAATACATAAATCTTAAAAGTGACCTATACACCCGTCATCTGACGAATCGATAAAGGAAATGTAATATCAATACACAGTGGAGCACTGCTCTGCTACAAGTCATTCATGGGAAAATGGAAGCACCTTAAGAACACAATGTTAAATGAAGTAAATCAGCCACATAAGCTTAAATACCATATGGTTTCCTTCCTGGGAGAAATCCAAAGCCTAAATAAAAATCAAAATGAAAGGAAACAAGGAGATAGCTCTACTGCAAATGTGAAGGGAACCAAGTAATGGAGACAGGGCAGAAGGGCCACAGGGGAAGGGGACATTAAAAGGGAATTAAGATGTGTCATGTACATGTGCCAATTATCCACAGTGAAAGGAGTCATTGTGTATCACAAACATGTACTAGTAAATAAATTTTAGAAATGGAAATCCAGCATAGAATTGCAAAATCAATGAGGCATAGTGAGGAAAAACTGTATTTTAATAAGCAGAAGTTCTGTTATTGTTAGAAATGTAGACTCACAGGCGGCCTACTTCCTCCAAGAAATCACCCAACAAGCTCTGTTTCCCCCGTGAAGGCCCAATTTCACCACTATTTTTAAGCCAATGGCTTTAACAGTTACATCCAAGGTCAAACAGAAACAGCTGCTTACTTCAAGGTAGAAGCTAAGCAATCATTAAAACAGATGTGATACCGTAAGAGGTAGAGGCCAAAATTGAACACATGAAGATTACTAGTTGCAGTCTTAGCCTACATGTGCTAGATTAGAAGGAAAGGCTCATACTGTGTCCACCACAGGCTTTGTTGCTAATTAACTGCCCCCAAATCAAACTTGCCCAACTTCTGAGCACCTCTCACCTCCCTATTCTCCACTCCTCCTAACAACAAAGCAGCGTCAACCCAGGGAGCTTGCCAGGTGGACATTGGTCCGGCATGTCCCCTGTAGATCAGCCAAAGGAAGCCAGAGGGGTTTAATTGAGCATGCTCATTTCTTCCCTCCAATTCAGAAGTAAAATACAACACTCTCTTCTCCAGTGGAGGAGATCTGCGATGAACACAGTCACCAAAAGAAGCCAGGAAGGATGGAAAAGGCTGCAACATGTCATCCTGTTGTCACACTAATTGCTGTACAATGTGAGAGCTGGGGAGGCAAGTCTTAGGACAAGTCAAGAGGATGGAGATAACTTTCTAAAATTTACATCACCCTATAACAGGCTCAGGTTCATTTACCCAAGGCTATAAATACTTAGGCAGCAAGAAGTACCCCAGCTCTGATGATAAATTACACAGTGTCCCTAATTATGACCCAAAAATGACAGTTAATTGTATACAACACCTGGTTCTCAGAGGACACCATTAATATTGATGTTATGCACTAGCAGGCAATGGAGATTTTACCTGACTGGGGCAGTATGACTTGACCTGAGGTACAACCAGACATAAACATATTAAATGAAGTTACTTCAAAATTCCCTATTTCACTGCTGCGACTCTTAGCTATTAATGCCTCCCACATTAAACTCTTGCTTTATTCATGAAATCAACATGAGAACATATTTATCTTATCTGAGCACTAAATTACTTTTTTTTTCCTTCTCAGAGATTAGCCTTAATTTTAGGTTCCTGCAAATCGCCCTCCTCAGTCACTAGTAATTAAATCCTTAATGGCAGTGTGATAAATAGCAGGCTATTTTGATCATAAGGAGAGAAAAAGTTTCTCCATTATGTAATTAAGTGTGAGAAAAAATAGCCTATCATTAGGCTTAAGTTTGACTCATTATTTTTATCTGGTGCCACCATCTTTTCCCCATCATATCCACATTCTTCGGCCCAGTGGTGTGCGCTAGTGGCCAGAGGCTCCTGATAAAAGTTGACAGGGTGGAATGTGCCAGGCAAGAAGCAGATAGGGGCAAAGCATTTACTTCCTTTGCTACAGACACAAATAGTTCCATTCTAATTGCAGACTTCATGACTTCTCTTTTCATTTTAAAAAGTACATACATTTGTATCTTTACATTTCAGTTGACTTAAAATCCTAAGATCATGTGTTTATTGCCATTCAATTTACAAAATTCATTAGAAGGCACAGTGATGGGCGGACTTCTACCGAATTTGCATGCATGGTTCCTAATGAATTTTGCAACAAGAATAATGAGTAAATTATCTTAATTTTTATAGAAATAAAGGGTATTATATATTAGTAGGATTTCTATGCCAGAATCATAGGAATTGGTCAATAAAGGAATCATGTTGGTCAACTACATAAAGCTCAGGTCAAATAAAAATCACCAGATAGCTATCTCCTGTTATGACAGTGTCTACATCTTCCATTTAATTTAAGGCTGACAGCATCGCCACATACATTCCTTCATTCCCACTAATAAGGCCTGACAGGATTCCTGAAAGTGGCCAGGCCCCTACCCCAGCCCAAAGTACAAACTAGTCTAAATTGAGCATGGTCATCCCATTCTCTTCGACCTGTGATTGGCTTGGGGAAAGGGAGGTGCCGAGTTCTGGCTGAGAGGCAAGAGAAGAAGTCTTCCCAGAGTGTTGCAAGTGCTTCTGGATAAAGAGGGAGACTTTTGGCTGCCTTTGACATTTCAGCCTTCTAACTTTTTCCTTCCCAGGCCACTTGGGTGACAACAGTGGCAATAAGCCATCCCACCCCTGCGTCAGTGAGAGCATAGCACAGGAGCCCAGCAGGCAAATGTTGGCATTCACATACTGAGAATCAACCCCCTACCTCCAGGCGTTAGATGTGGGGAGAGAAATATCCCACATAATAGAGTTTTCCTGCTACCTGCAGCCATCCACACTCATCAACAACACATAACCCATTATGTTTTCAAATTAAGAAGGAAAAGGGGCAAAGTTGATGACTGACTGATCGATCAGATGCCCCAAACGCTTACTTTCTCCTTTACGCACTCATCCCATGATGTCTCGACTACAATTAAATTAAATGAGGTCAGTGTTGCTTCCTGTTCTGACCACATTTCTTTCAGTGGGTAGGAGATTAGCTAATGGCTGACACTGGACGACAGATGTGGAAACGTTCAAGGCTATTTCCTCCTCAAGCATTTGTAGCTGAAAACATCTAGAAAGTCTTTTCATAAGTGAAACCATCCCAGTTCAGTTCAGAAATTTCCAGAAGAAAGCACTCCAGCTCCATCATGGTGGGTTTACTGGGCAGGTCATGGCCAAGGGTGCTCTCCCAGATGTCCTAACACAGTTTGGAGGAGCAGCCGGGGAACTGCTGGTGCACACTGCAGGGATAATCCACAGTAATGCCCATTCACCTGGATAACACTCCACCACCATGCAACTGAACACCCTTAAGAGCTTTGAATGAAACATGGAATCAGAGGCTCAGGTTGATGCAAACTTCCTCCCCCAAAGGATATTTATGCTTCATTTATAGGACAAACATTCCTACTAAAAGAGTGCTTTTACTCTCCATTTCTTTATGACCACCTGTCAGAAAACTACTAGCTCCATGACTCAAGATGCTCAATACAGTAGATAGGTTTAATGAATCTAAGGAGTTGACTCTGTTTGACAAATGGCTAAAAATTGGAGAGTTTAGTTGCAAAAGTAAAAAGGGTTAGATAACTAGCAGAAAAAAAGTAGCATAGGCTGCCTCGGAAGACTAAGTGTCCTTCAGGATTTGGAAGGGAGTCACGCAGAGGAAAACTCCACAGTGCAGTGCAGCAAGTGAAGCTAGATGGGAGAAGTCAGGAAAGCAGAGGAGGGTAAAGAAGTAGGAGAGGAGAGGAGAAGGAATGGGGCCAAGAAAGGAAAGAAAAATTCCCTCATATTGACCCCAAAGTGAAGCCACTTGATCCAAAGAGCTGTCATTTCTCTTTGAGGATAATTCTGAACAGCATGGTCTTCCAGGACTGATCTCCAGGGCAATGTCACCTAACATTCATAGGTACTGACTGCTGCAAGGTGACACCACAAGGTCCCCAGGCCTACTTATTCCCCCAGCTCTCTTGGAGAGTGAAATGACGAGCTGAAAGAGATGAACCTTGAAAGTCACTGAAGACCAGGCAAGAGAGCAAACTACCACAGATTAGATCTGTACCTCATGAGGTCAGAATAATTCAAATCATTATTGAAAACCAATGTGACCAAGCCATCAGCTACAAGTCAGATATAAGGGCAGAAAATGACTCTGAAGTCTGACAGACATTGGTTCACCAGCTTTCTTCAACCCCTAAGTCCAAAACATTCCCACAGTATCACAATCCACGTTTGCATATTCTAAGGCCCTCTACAGCTGTTTTTATAACCTGAGGAAGACTTCCAAAGCCAGAAGAGTCCAAAGAGGAATAACTGGAGTGATGAAGGGTATGAAGAAAGTCCACTCTGTGAAGAGAAAGTCATCAGACCATGTCTCTCATCTAATAACTGAGACAGAGTAGAGTGTCAGGCTCTGGACTCAGACACACCCACATTGCTTGAACCTTGTCTCCATACATACCTAGCCCCATAGCTTGCAAGAAACTGCTAAGCCTTGGCTTTCACACCTGTGAATTGGATTCTCAGAGCCTGTGGCACAGGATTGCAGAGGCACTCAAGCAAAAAATGTATGCACAGTGTGCGGCACACAATGGGGCAGCAAGGCCAGCACAGAGGCCAAAGCTGGAGGCCAGACCCACCGTACTTCAAATCCCAGGGAGCTCATCACCAAGTGACTTGATCTAAATGCGCCCAGAGAATACTTTAAGATTTGTGTTTACATCTGAGACCAGCGGAAAACCTGAACGAAACAAGGGGTACCAAGTGAAGGCTGCAATTAGCAAGAGGCTATAGGCTGGACTGGAACCAAGGGATAATTCGATGCAGCAATACATAAATTTTGTATCTGTTTCACTCCATGATGGATGTGTTTTAGCCAAGCAACTACCCATGCAATGATCTATGTGACAGCTAAGAAATTCAAATTTAGAATGCATTAATTGGGGAAAATTGCAAATTTAAGTTACTCTCTTCCATATAAAAATACTGATGACACTGAGAAAGAAGAAACAAATTCTTAAGAATACTACTTTAAAAAAGAATACTATTTAATAAAACTCCCAAGAAGCTCAAAATTTAATTTCATGCCCACTACACCAAATTCTTCTGCCAAGAATCAATTATATTTGTTTTACATGATTGTACACACTCCTCTTTTCATTTTTTAAGAAACCAAACATGTAATTTTTTAGACTCTTCCTAATGAATATAAAAATGCAATGAATGTCTTAATAAGTATAGAATTCTATTTGGAAACAAAATGTGGACATGCACACAGCTATAAATTAATCCACAATAGTCATGTTAATTATTTAAGTAATACAGGCTTTCTGACATGCAATATAAATCTACAGCAAGCAGAAATTCCTCCCACGTGTTCGCAAGGTTTCATCTAAAGGGGAGGGAAACAACATGACTTTCACTTTACAAAATGATAAAAGCCATCACTTCTGACTACAGGTTGTCTTTAAAGTCACCATTAAGTGATTTTACTCAGAGCAACTTCAACAAATCACCTATGAACTAAAAGTTACCAAGTTAGCTTTAAGAGATAACACAAAAGGGCTGGGGAGATAGCTCAGTGTACTAAGCACCTGCTTAGGCAAGGGCAGGGACCAGGGTTTGATCTCCGGCACCACATGCCATGCAAGGCCCTGCCCCCAGGTGCCCTGAGCCAGCCACTGAGACCAGGCATAGTGGCACTTGCCTATAACCCCAGAGTTGGGGAGGCTGAAAGCAGAGGATCAGTATGAGTCCAAGCTGCATAGTGAGACCCTGTACCAAATACATGAAAAAAAGAGAGAAGAAAGAGAGAGATAACAATTTAGCTCCACAATAATTATGCTTCGAAAAAACAGTTCAAAGATAGAAGAAGTACTATTTCCAGAGTTGGGAAATCGGGAGTTTTATCTTTTCCTTCTTTCACTAACATTAGTATGATAAGTAATTATAAAGCTAAGGTAAATTTCTCATGTCACCCTATAAGAGATAACACAGCAGTGTAAAGGGAGAGAGTTTTGAGTTCAAGTCCTACTCCCACTGCTTCACTTTGTAACTCAGAGAAGTTACTTAGCCTCTCTGTCGCTTTATTTCTCAAATAGGAAAAATGGGAGAATCAGCCTCCCAAGCTGCATTGTGTGACACATGGTGCTTCAATGCACCTTAACTGTCAAAAATGTTGTTACTGTCATTTCATCATGATTGAGTTTATAAAGAACTTTGATGAACTAAAGTGCCTGCTTAAGCAGAACACAGTGGCCAGGGTTCTAACCCTGGCCTGCTGTGCCAGCCCTGCCCCTGAGGTGCACAGAGACGGCGACTGAGACTAGGCTTGGTGGTGCATGCCTGTAATCCCAGCACTTGGGAGGCTGAAAACAGGAGAATCACTAGGAGTCTGATCTATATAGTGAGCCCCTGTAGACCCTATAGACCCTGTCCTAAATGCAGAAAAAAAAAGAACTTTGATATACCTAGTAGCTTATTACTATTATGAAGTAGTAGCACAAATAATAGTACTATTATGAAGTAATATCATAAAGACATATTTCATTTAAATTTAATTATATCACATGTCAGTCATATGGGAAGAGGTATGACTCTCACCTCCACCCTTTGGTTCTCTCTAACAAACCAGAAGGTCCTCCAGAGTCATAAACCATGACCCGAATCACACAAAAGTGACAGATGGAGTAATGAATACCAGGTAATATTCACTGAGTGCGCACCACCATGTGCTAGACAGTACCCAGAATTTTGGAAAATTAAGCATTACTTTATATTACTGTTGTAATACTGTACAACAAGAAACTGAAGCTAGCCAGTTAATAATAATCTTCTTCAGGTTACCATCAATGACTAGGCTGACACCAGAACACCAGCCAGAAAACCACCCCACTGCCCAGGATGAATTTCCTTAGAAAAACAAGCACTTTTCAAATCTTCCCATCACTCTGCTTATGAACAATAACCCAAAAGACCTGGGATTGTGCTCATCTTCTACATGAAGACATGGGCATGTGTTCACTTTGCAGGACTCAGTTTCCATTATTCTACCAGTTCTCCTTCAACAGGCAGTGAGGATGAGCTGAATTCTCGTCTTTGGTGAGTAAAACCTTCCCATGGCTTCCAGAACCATAACTACACATATTTACTAGATGTGTGCACTTGTGCATGAGCATATTAAATAATTCTAGGATCCCCTTGAAATATAATATAAACTAATCATACTTTGGGGGGGAGGTATGACAAAAACACACCTTTTCACTAACATCATTAAATCATGATTCTTAACATGCAGGTTAGTGATTCATAAATCCTAAATTCTAAAACATATTATATGCATATGGATATAGGCATTCATCAGGTTTTCCAAAAGGCCCTCAACATCCATTTAAACAGATCTTCCCAAGAAAAATTCTATTATTACACTAATTTTAAAGTCTTTAAGGTTCTCAAACTATTCTCTGCAATTCAATGCCCTATGAGTTTATAGTGAGAGACAAGCTTCTGGATTAAGAAGATTTCCACCAAAAATTTTCTATAGGGTAACCTTGGGGAAATCATTAAAAATTTCGGGACTTCATTTCATGATCTGGAAAATAATGACGTTTCGGTAGATAATTTCAAGCTTTTCTCCCTAGCTCTATAGCTCTACGACATCACCATTCCACACACACAACGCAAAAGAAGAGAAAGTTGTCAGAGCCACTTACGTCACTGATGAGCTCAGTGCATTTTCGGGCCAGTTCCATACTTAGGTCTTCAATAACAGGCTTCAGGAACCCCTGTTTGAGAAAAGAAGGAAAGGGACAGCTTTGACCTTGGCCGTCTCAGGAACAAACCCCATGCTTGGGGAGGTGCTTTCTTGCTTACCTTGTCTTCTTCATCTTCTTCCTCTGCTTTTTCCTCTTCAGGTTCATCCTTTACATCCTCAAATACAGGGACCCTCATATTTTTGCCCTGTCAAAATATTTATATTTTTAAAACTTCACCAGTGGGTGTCCTTTTAGGGACTGCAGCCCCTTGCGCTCCTGGCCCATCTGGCGCCTGCGCAGGAGGGACCTTGCTGGGCTTCCGTCTGACTGGCCCACACTCCCCTCTCCTTATCTCAACAACGTGTGAGTGAATGGTCTAAGATCCCCAGGACAGGTCAGGGTGCCTCTCACAAGTGAGAATGACGTTTTTCTCTCAGGAAAAATTCAATTTCACAAGCTCTTTAAAGTCAACATCATTTAAACTGATTAAGAAATCCATATTAACCATTGTTACCCTCTTATTACCTTGTTTTGAAATTTTGTTGCATTTCTTCCCCTTTAAAATTAGAAAAAGGAAAGAAAAAAGAAATGCAAAAGGACATTTGCTTATCTTTCACTAATTTAGTTCTCCATAAAATGGTTTTAAAAGTACTTAAAAGATTCTAGGAAAACTACTCACACTCAGGTTATCAGAGCCCAAAGCCTGTTATTTCAAAGATTCCTTAACTCTGTCTAAAAAAAGCCTTCACTAGAATGCCAGGCATAGCTCTGATCTGTACAGCGCACCAGATCGTTTAAACGCATTTCATTAACATAAATTAAATATTTTATGAGACATACACGTACTTCTCACATCCTAAAACACACACACACACACACACACACACACACACACACACACACACTTTAATATTAGCTGATTAGAGGCTAGTAATTTATTATGAAAAGCCCTTTGAGCCACTTCAAAGAACCTTTTCTGGGTTAATTATGACTGTTAATCTTTTATTAGGGACTATTGTATTATATTAATTGTAAACATCATCAAACATGAGAAGTTGCAGTTAATGTGCTAATATATCATTTAAGAATTCCAGAAACATTACTAGTTAAAAACATAATACTCAGGCTCTTTGGAGTCTCTTCATTGTGTCAGGTTTTACAAATTTACTAATTATTTGTATTTATTCAATGCATACCGTCCACATGGAACAGTTGGAAAAACAAATTTTCATATTTATGCAGTATGTGTCACTAGTTATATAATTAAAATATATTTCTCACAACAAACTTACTTATTGTCTCAAGGTAATTCTAAGACTATATAATTCAGAATTTATTAATTTGGTTATTTAAATCCTAGGGTAAATTTGTTTCTACAAAACCAATGTATGTCAGTGCTAGACATAAACAATATCCTATGGTGAATAATGAAATTAATTACATTATATATATCTTTGTGCAAAATAATAAATCATTGCAATCTATATCTGGTTTTCGATTTATTAAAGAAAAAATGTCTTGGCCTTATCAAAGCTGAAAATTCTGACAAGAAAAAAAATCCACATAATCATCATAAATTGATTATTCTCCAAGTTATGTTGCAAGAGACAAAATTCCCCAAAATATTTAGCAAAAAAACAAGCTTTGTAAACAAATCTGTTTGGGAAATCAGTACAGTAATCTCTATCCCTGCCGCTTAGCAGTGCACGCTCCATATTGAGACACTCAAAGTTATAAAAACACCCTCAACCAAAAAAACATACTTCCCAAACATGAAAATTAATATCCTCCTGGGAACTACTACTGGTGGAATCATTGTGATACTCTGACAAATTACTGTGTTCTAAAGTAGTTGTTATTTTGGCCCTGGCCTTTCAAGGTCAGTGAAGACTCAGGACATAGGAGAACCTGTACTGTAACATCATGTAACTCAGTTGTGGCCCAAATTTTTTCATCAAGGAGATTAAGGGGCCACAGAGGACAGTGATCAATGATGTGGAGTGTGCCTAAGGAGAGTCACATGGAGAAAAAGCATTCTCTCAGGCTTTCACAAAAAACAAATTGGTCAAGCAATGGCCGTGACTCATCCACATAGTTGACACTGACAAAGGATCTGCAAATTGCAGTATAGAGTTTCAGGGTAAATCCTGAGGGGACTTGACTGACCTTATCAGATACAAAAGTTATATTTCTTGTTATATGTCTTCCTTTATCTTGGTCTTAACCATCCAGCAGAAAAGTATAAAAACGAGGTATAAAAAGTAAAGCCATATTAATAGGCTGAGCTATAAAAGACTCAAGTCAAGAACTTCTGACATTGCCAGTCCTATGGATAGCCCACTACTGTTATGAACTACTGAACTATACTGGATTATTTTGCTGAATTCATGCACCTACAATATTTAAATGGCAATGGAATACCCATCTCTAAAAAAACTAAACAAAAAAAGGGGATACAAAAGAAGGACCATTTTGTATTTGTATA
>NW_004524784.1:2472196-2498065 GCF_000260255.1 Octodon degus
AAAACTAAAAAAAGGGAATACAAATGAATGACCATTTTGTATCTGTATGTACAAAATAGTTAGGATAGATATACAGCTACTTTCTCTTAATTCAATGAGAAGAAAGATTTGTACTAATAGTGTTTGGACAGGATATCATGTCTGTATCTTGTACTATAAATAACCACGAAGAAGATAACAATATGCAACGTATAAATTGTTAAAACTGTCCTATTAATCACTTTTGAAACTGTCTCATTGCTGTCTATTTCTCAATAAAATTAATTTTTAAAAAAGAAAGAAAATAAACCATTATTTTCAATAAAAAAATTAAATTAAAAAAAGGAGTTGTTTATCTTGTGGTGAAACTGTTTTTGTTACAGGTTAAATGAATGGCATCGCATATCCTGTTTGCTAACAAAATACCCAAAAGAAGGTGTCCCAGGGCCGGCCAGATAGCTCAGTGGATTAAAGCACCTGCTTAGGCAGACACAGGGACCAGGGTTCAATCCCTGAGCCTGCCATGCCGGCCCTGCCCCCAAGAGGCACGCTGAGATAGCAATTGAGATTGGGTGTGGTGATACATGCCTGTAATCCCAGCACTTCAGAGGTAGAAAACAGGAGGATCACTACAAGTCCAATCTGTAATGAGACCCTGTAGACCCTGTACTAAATACATTTTTAAAAAAGAAAGAAAAGTAAAAAGAAATTGTCCCAAGCAGAAAAGTTAAGATAACAGCCAACATGCTTGCTCCCCAGGGTGTCAAATTCTTAGTACACTGTAGTTAGTTTTCCCATAAACAGAAGGAAGAAGGTACCACTCTGACTGCCTCCCTCAAATCCTCTGTCAGAAGGCTTTTCTAACATACTCTACAAACGTTCTGTTATGCTATCTTTAAGAAGGTAACAATTTCTGTGGAGGAAAAAATTTTATGAACTTTTCTTGCAAACCCCAGCAGTACAGGGAGAAAATCATGCCCAAAGTGCCCAAAATACAGCTCTTGCCTTGTGTCAGATGACAATGCTTGCATCCCTCACGGTGACATCACCTGCATCAGCCTCATGGCAGCTATTTCTCATATCCACTCTCCACTCTGCTGCAAGAAAATAATGTGTTGTGATTTAATGCTCAAAATATTTGAAAGAAAAATCAAACACTGGGTGTAATGTGAGCCTGAAGTTTTCATTGATTTTTCCCCTTTTGGTGGTACCTGGGGTGGACCCAGGAGAACCACACTGAGCTACATCCAAGCCTTTTTCACTTGGAGATGAGGTCTCAAGAAATTGCCTGGGTGGAATTTGATCTTGAGATCCCCCTGCTTTAATCTCCCAAATGCTGAGAAAAGAGGCACGCCAAATTTCCATTTGAGATTTTAGAATCAGAACTTTAAAGCCAAAGACATCCTTAAGAAATCAATATACCTAAAGCTCTCATACACAAAGGAGAAAATGAAGGCCGAGAGAAATTAATTATCTGTCTCATTTGCAAAGTTATTCAATAGAATACTAGAGCCTCTTTGTTCAGCAAGTAAGAGTTGTTATACTGGCTTGTACTTGGTGTTAGCGATACAATGGTGAATAAAACATGCTCTGTGCTAAGATTAGGTAGGAAATAAAAAACCCAGCACTCAAGACTTGCTGGATGAACTCTTTAATGGATTGTCTGGCAAGCTGCATACACCATTACTTTTGATTGAATGCATCTTTTTCCCTTCACCTATAATATAAAATTCACGTTGAGATTTCTCTAAAAAATTTTAAGCCCTGCAATGTATCACAGCAAAGCTGTTCTGTCAATAGTGCTACAATCTAACTTGTAGGGTATGGAAAGAGTATTCTTTGTGGATAGTTATCATATTTCAAGACTTCCTATCATCTTTCTAAAAAAAAAAAGTTTAATGCTGTATTTTAACACGTATTTCCCATCTCAGAGCACCCCCAGTGGGAATATCTGTATAGTTGCTAATCCCTGTTACTTATGGACACGTCATTTAGATTGTCTGCTTTTTTAATTTTGGTCCTCTGCTCTTGCTTTAGGATGAAATGAAACCATGATGAAGATCACACAGTGGTAAAAGCCTTGACATCCAGGGCCAGCTCTACTGCATCCTCTAACGGGAGTCATTTAATCCCTCTGCCTCGAATTCTGCATATACAGAAAAGCTGAATTGCTTAAAGTTCATAAATGAAAGCACTGGAGCAATTTTCATCTACCCAGTAAAGGTAACAGTTACCAGAACAGTCCTTGAGGTAAAAGGGCCCTCTCATTGACATGGGTGACTCTCTGTCATGATATATCTTCTCAAAGGCAAGAAGGGCCTCCCTAAAGATAAGAGCCAACTTGTGTATTTATGACACAGAAGGCTGCCGATCTTTTTATAGTTTGATGTGTACATGTAAGCAAGTGTGTTTCCATAGCAACAGCCCCTAGCAAAGCAAACCATCTGTACCACCACCACAAGCCACATCCTGCCTGGCTGTCCTCAGTGTCCTGAAGGTCACAGGCAATAGGGATCTCCTAGTTTTCAACAGATGTTCCATAGTTATCTCACCTCTTCCTTCTTTCTTTTCTTCCTCATGATAGGACATATGCTTTTCCCAACAGGGTGCCAAGAGACTTGCAAATGAAATTCCATGAACTACTAAAACAGATCAAGATTCCCTTCTAAGCTGAGAATGGGATGTCCGCCTGAAGTCTGGCACTAGCTATGCTGGCCGCTTTAGATTGAAGGTGCTGGGGAATCCCAGACACAAACAGGCTCTACTGGGAGCTGCTTTTTTTAACCCAAAGGATCTCCCAGTTGATAAACAATTTCCTTTTATCCTCTCTGTTATTTCATCAACCTAACTCATGCTACAGAAGAGTCTGGAAGTTAAATATCACACCCAGAGCCCACATACACTTAGTTCCAGACCACTTATTGCCATCCTTCTCCTCTAAAGTTTCCTATGTGCCCCACTCCACTCATCCCTAGGAAGAGGGTCTGTAAGTCTCTAACCCTCACAGGGTTGCTGGCCATTCTCTCCCCGGCAATGCCCTGAGCACGTAGCAAACTGTCCCTTTTCTCCTGTTCATTTGTCTACAGTCAGTCAATTTCAGCAGATTCAATGAAAGCAAATTCTTTCTGCCCCAAAAAGGAAAACTTAGAGGTGATTTGATTTTTAAAATTGTATTCACTACTTATTACAAATATAAATAAAATATAAATTATATTATAAATATAAATAAAATATATAAGCAACTAGGTAATAGAGGAATTTGTTTGCCTGACTTGTTTTTCTGTCCTGACAGTTTTTTCTATTTCATATTTAGTTGCCTAATTTGTTTATTTATCTGTTTTTGTGGCCCACTCAGTCCACGAGGCTGGTGCAGCATGTGGTGCTGGGGATCAAACTGCGGTCCCTAAGCTTTGCCTAAGCTTGCCTAAGCAGGTGCTTTAGACTGCTGAGCTATCTCGTTGGCTGCTGTTTGGGTTTTTTTAATCATTCTCTACCAGAAAGTTCTTGCTTCTCAGTCAAACACCTGGTTGATTTACCTCTGCCTCATATTCATATACTGTTTGGCATCTGCCCCAAAAAGAACTTAGTAAGAGAATGAAGGATGGGAAAACTAGAAATTTTGCAATATTCCATGGCAATTTGTCTTCTTTATAAAAGAAAACAATTCTGCTTAACACTACCCCCATCTTTTCTTTTTCTTTGCTTTGCTTTTTTTCTTTTTAAGACAGGATTTCTATGTAAGTTGGCCTTAAACTTGTAATCCTCTTGCCTCAGTCTCCTATGTGCTAGGATTACAGGAGTATGCCACCACATCCTGCTACATTTGTTCACTTTAATGGCTATTTCATCAGTAATTTATTCATTAGAAATCAAAAAAACACAAAATTGCCTGAGTTAATGCTACCATTACCATTTATGCTATGAAGATAAGATTTAATAGGGCTGGAGGGATAGCTCAGAGGTCTGAGTGCCTACCTGGGAAGTGCAAGGACCCAGGTTTGATCCCCAGTACTGCATGCCATACCAGCCACTGAAACCGGGCATGGTAGGGCATGCCTGTAATCCCAGCACTGGGGAGGCTGAGACAGGAAGATCATTATGAGTCTGAGCTGTGTAGCAAGAAACAAACAAATAAATAAATACAATAAGATTTAACAAACTATTCTATACAGTCCTATTTTTAAAAAACACAGAATCTACTCACAGATGGGGCCCACATACATAGACTAATACTGGGGAAAGGTAAGAACAAGCAGCTGCAAATACTTTGTGACACAGTTTCCAGGCTGAGTAAGGTAGAAAGGCCAAAATTAAAATCATGTACTCCTCTCATTGAGAGGGGAATCGAACATGAGCACCCAGGGAACTAAAAGCTTTCATTTCATTTGCAACTTACCTGAGATGTGAACTCAGTTCTCTTAATTTTGAAGCTAAAACTGTAATCGCTCCTGTGATACTCAGCACCTAGCAAAGCCCACAGTTGGAATGGGCTCTGGGTGGCTCTTGCTTAGAGCCAAGGCATCAAGTGAGAGCCACAGAAAGTATCCCCTACCTAGAATTTTGTGTAAGACTTTAGAATACCTGTGAAAGATCAAACTTATTGGTAACAAGGATAAAATGATCTTTATCCATAGAAATGCAGAATTGCGACCTCAGGAAAGCAATTGATTATTGCCCTACAGATCAACCCTCTTTGCATCTATTTACAAATTAATTTGAGCATTCCTTATTACTCACTGATGGTTCAGATATACCTTTCAACCATCTGTAACATCTTACAGATACACTCATTCATGAGTAAAATTTTTGAGGTGTGCTTTATGTTTTATGAGAAATCACATATTTTTGGCATCTATCCTTTAACAGTTTTGAATGATTTAGCTATCTTCATTTTTTCAACATTCAACAAAGACAAAAAGGAAAAGGAATTCTGGAGAAAGCTCTTTTCTCTCAAATATGAAACATAGCTGTAAAACACTGGGGGCCCTCTTGGAATCAGCTTTTTATTTTGTTTTCAGGTCTGACCTTACTTGAGTACATGCACTTGTATATATGTACATTCACACACACATGTGCGTGCACACACACACAAGCACACACACTCAAGCAGCATTAATTCACCACAGCTGCCAGCCCCCACCCCCTTGAAAAGCATAAAAGGCTTGAATAAATGCAAAGACTTAATTACTTCTCACATCTGGAAAAACTTGACTATGAGAGTAGATTTATTGAAGAAGCTCTTCGCTTGGCTGTCAACACCACAGGCAGAGCCAGAAAGAGAACGGGCTTGATCACGCTTGGCAACTCTCTAACCCATTCAGAGAGAGAGGATCTACCAATTAATTCACAGCACGGCCTGTTTGCATGATTTATGAATTTTATAAAAACACAATAAAGTAAATAATTTTCTAGTAACTTAGCAAAGAAAGCTGTGTTTGTCATGTTTGGGAGGGATACACATGAAACTGTGGACATCAGGGGGAAGTCTTTGTATTCAAGCAAACAAAGGGAAGATTTACGTAGAGCATATTGAGAACAGCCATTAGAATGAAAACTTACACAAACACATGCAAAAAGGAGATGATCTGGCATTTTTTGAAAGCAATGCAATGATGTTTCTACAAGGAAAGTCACATGAGGTCATAGCAAGAAGATTTAGCAGAAATGAAGGTCCGGGCAGCTCTCCTACACAGAGTTCACCAAAGTGATGAGATAGAGAATAAGGTCGCAAAGACCCAGAGATGAAAGTGCAAGGCACCACAAGCTTAATGTCACTGGAACTCGCAGAAAGAGCGAATGCTGGAAGAAGTGGAATGGAAGGTCATTCAGCAGCCAGAGGCTTCGAGGGGGAGCTCAAGTCAAGAAAGGTAGTAAAATCACTTATCCTGACACAAAATGCTTAAGCTGTTTGAACAGTGAGCCCTTCATGAACAACACGGTTCCTGGTCAAGCCACTGTGGAATCAGCAGTCTTGAAGTTAATCTCCCCTTTCAAATGCCTTGAACTTAATTTTTACCCCTTCTTTAGCCAAGTGAGATACTCACTGTATACCTGAATTTTATGAAAAGTCTTTATAAAGAAAGTATCTTGAGGTTTATTTTTCTATCAAGAAAATCATTCAATTGAAATCCACTTGTATTATGTACACCCACAAATAAATTTCGTTTAAATGTGTTCAAACTATAAATCTCATACTTTTTTACATTTTGATAATTATAATTTTATTATTAAAATATGCCTCTTAATAATTTACTAAATAAGTGATCTCAAAGTTTGTCTTCAAACTTTAAGCATCAAGCTTCTAAAATTTACACTTACTAAGGATTTCTTCTATATTGAAATTATGTTTTTAGCACACTTAAACCAAAGAAAACAGTCAACTAATACTAACACATTCAGAATTTTAAAAATACTACTAATTCCCAAGTGTTATTCGTTATTTTTTCTATGGAGGTCTTTTATGTACAAATTAAAATACAAACTAATACAAAAATAATGTTTTAAAATAATTGGTACCCTTTGAATAGTGAGAGTTAGCTTAATATGTATTGGTGGTCATTTCTGAGAAGCTTACCTTCATTACTCACATGTTAGTGCACGTGGGAGTACATATTCATGCCTTCATTTAACAGTATTTCTTATGTGCATTTTATGGGATGGGCCTTATTTTAATCTCATCAGACAATGAATAAAACTAACAAAATTCCTACCCACCTCTCCTATTACAATCTTACATTCATTCATCAAACATCTATGAGCATCCATTTTGTTCCATGCTCTGTACTGAAATATTTTGTGTATTTTCTCATGCCAAGTACTTAAAATCCAGTGTGTGTTACACTTTATACTTATAACACATCTTTTTTGGTATACTCCCATTTTAAGCACCGAATGGTCAGATACAGCGAATGGCATACAAGCCAGGAAGAGTAAGGCCATATAATCACCTAGAAATCGTGTAAGACTAAAAATCTCTAATTATTTTCTAACTTGAATATACATATACTAACCTTTGTTAGAATCCTAACAAGCAAGCAATAAAATATTCAGAATATTTTAGCCTCCAGACCCACCTGAACCACACTATTCTACGTTGGAATCTATTTTATCAAAGGTTTGCATTTTGATTACAAATAATGAACTAACTTTATGTTTTGTTTTGGTTTGGCTTGGTACGTGAATTGAACTCAGGGCCTTGTGCTTGCCTGGCCCTAACTTTATGTTTTGATGAAGTTCACCAAAGCTTTTCATTGCATTAATGAAAATAACATATTAGAAGTTCTGGCAGTTTTCCAGATACATAGCCAGCCTTTCATTCTCTACCTAAACAGCAAAAATGTTCAGATAGTGAAACATCTTCATTAATATTCTTATTTCAAATCTTAAAACACATCACGAGAAATTACTTATCAACTATTAAATAGCTAGGTAAACCTTTTTAAATCATGTTGTGTCACAAAATCACCATTATGAGATCATAATACACCAATTAAAGAACCAAAGTAAACACAGTATGGTGGTATATGAATGAAATCTTAGCTGTTCAGGAGGCCAAGGCAGGAGGAGCACAAGTTTGATGTCAGTCAGGTAAACTTAGTGACTCTGTCTTCAAATTAAAATTTGCAAGTCTCGAGGACGTAGCTCAATGTGAAGGCTCAGGTTTGAGCCCCAGTATTTAGGAGAGCAGAGTGTGGAGGGGGATTCATTAAGGAAAAGATTTTGGGCCATGGAGGACAACAGTATTTCTTATTACTCTGTTCCACAGGGTACCCAGCTTCTCAAGACAGAGCCAGGAAAAAGGACACTTCAAAACGCTTGAAGTTTAAATAATATCCCAATGGAGTAAAGTGTTTTGAATCAAAAAATACTGAATCTGCATACCTGGAAAGGGCACAAAAGGATGGCCACTGTGCATAGAAAATTCTTCACTTGCCCAAGTTCTCACATTAAGAGACTCAAACCCAGGTCTTAACTGCTTTAATGTGTGTAAAGACCACTACCCTGGAGAACACTAAATGAGCTCTATTTCTTTCTGGTAGTATTATTATTTTTCTATCATCTCCTTTAAATTGCCAATATCAGAAAAGGAAGAGCCCTCATGTGGCACAGAGACAAGGTGGTCCCTGTGCGCTGAAAAGTCAGGACTCTGGGGAACCCTGGCAGTGGTAAAGTGGGTGACACAGAAAGCACCCCAGGATCTGTGACCAGGCCAGCACCTCATTTGAGAACCTTTCCTGCTTTGTGCTCATCAACTATTCACTTAGAAGGAGTTGTGCACTGGTACCTGAGTAACAATCCTCTCTGCCAGGACTTTTTTCTGTCTTTTGTTTGTAAATGGATGCAACTAGACAACATACTCTTAAGTGAAAGAAATCAAGACCCACACGTGCAAACATCATATTGTCTCCTTAGCGTGAGAACATGAAAGAGTAAATAAAACCTGAAAGGCACAATAGATTCTGGGAAAATGGAATGAGCCTATTCAGAAGGAAGGAATTACTGAGTAGAGGATAAGCACAGGAGAGGGAGTGAGTATGTAAACAGGATGGTTTGGACAACTGTACTGTGGTTTTCTGTTGGTCTATGGAAAGAAGCAGTTAATGCTTAATTTGTTTCACCTCCTTTTTTCAATTGTTTGTACTTTTCTCTCTTCTTAATTTCTTACACATTCTTTTTTTTTTCTTTCTTCTTCCAATTTTACATGCATATATCTGGTAATATGAATAACTGGTTGGAAGATAACACTATATATTACAACAAATACTGTGAAATTCATATTACTTTAATAAGTGAAAACCTGTATCACTTGTAATTTTTTCTGTTTTAATTCTAATTTGTACTCTTTTTAAAATTTTTTTAAGTTTAAAAAAGTCCTGCAAAGAAGGGTAACATAACTCATCGTGGACCTGGATATTCATGGAACAGAGTGTGCAAAATCAGCTCTGGGAAGCTGATAGGAGCCACCTCACACGGCGCTATAAGTGACAATGACAAAGCCTCACATTGAGTGGGTCAAGACATGCTAACAAGCCTAAGCCCAGTCTTTCCAGCTTTACAGTGAGCATTTCAAGGCCTAGGTCCTCATGTTGTCCCATCCCTCATAGATACAATGGTGGAACTGTTCTAAACAGTAAGATTTCAGTCTTACTTGGACCTCCATTTTTCTGCTGATTATTGTCACACACTGAGAGTGGGTATTTGTGACTATGGTGCTGCAGAGATAATTTAGATGCAGGCAAGATATTGTACAGACAAATGATTTCAGTAAACCAGAGACTAATTTAAAAAGCATGCCTCATTGCATCAGAACAACCTGCCTATCAGCTGTCCTGATACCTCTAGAAGAGGGGAATTTTCTTAGAATGGTATTAAATAGATAAAATTTGAAAAGAAGGTAAATGCACATTGATAACAGTATTACAGTCTGACATTTATACTATCCATTCTATGATTTATACAAAACTCATAAATGCCATTGTTAGAAAAGCTCAAGAATTCTTTTAATTAAAGCTAGAATATTAGGAGAAATTTATCTCAAAATACTTGAGCAATAATATCTATATTAAAGAATACTGTTTTCTTTGTGTTTTGACTGAAAATGAAATTTTCATTTAAGAATAATAGTTTTTAAAGGGCTGGCCAAATAGGTCAGCAGACTAAAGTGCCTGCTTAGGCAGACACAGCAGCCAGGGTTTGATCCCCAGCCACCTCCGGGGTCATGCTGAGACAGCATAGTTGCACATGCCTGTAATCCCAGCTCTTAGGAAGCTAAACACAGGTAGATCACTAGGAGTCCAATCTATATAGTGAGACCCTGTAGATCCTGTACTAAATACTATATATATATATATATATATATATATATATATACTTTTCAAATGTCTGCCTTCTATCCATTTCTTATTAAATATAATCAATTTAAATGAACATTGAGACTGCTTTAAAATTTTCTACAAGAACTCTCCCAAAATACAAACTTTTTAAAACAAAATCCTACTAAGGGGTTTTATCTCATAAATTTATCTAAGTATAAGGTTTGCTAAAAACAATAACTTTTACTAACACATAATAGATTTACAAGATTCAAAGGATACCATTATTCATAATTTGCATTAAGCTTTGACACAAGATTAATATTATCAAATATTATAAAATATTTTTCTCTACAGAAATCACCGCCTATACTTTAGATTGCATATTATTCCCTCTGACAATTCTTTATGGTATTTATATTATTTCCTCTTGTACAAATAATATCAGGGGTTAGCAAAAGCTCAAATATTAATTTAATATAGATAAATCCCTAAATGATATTATTCTATATGAAACAAAGTATTCATAAGTGTGAGTTTAAAAACAATTTATAATAGCTTTACATTTCTTAACAACATGTATATGATATTTTTAAAAAGATTCTCTGATTGTCAGTATTATAAGATTTAATCTTCTGGGGCACAGTTGTAGAAGACTTTATAATTTTAAAAAGTATATACAATATTATACTTCAACTAGTTCTTTATCTATTTACAGTTTAAGCTTAGGACTTCAAAATTTTTTGTTTACTGTTCCAAAACATAGCAATGATGAATATCCTGTTCAAACTATCTTTGTTTACATATACACAAGCTAAAGTGTTTATGATCGAAGGATTACATATTTCTTTTCTTTTTGTATTTATTTTTTAATTTTTATTAATTATTTATTTATTTGGTGCTACTGGGGATTGAACTCAGGACCTTGTGCTTGCCAGGCAAGCTCTTCTTCTACTGCGCTATCTCCCCAGCAAAGCAGCATTTTGTTTTGTTTTTCTGTTTTGTTTTGCGGAACCGAGGATGGAACTCAGGCCGTTGTGCTTGCCAGGGTAGCGCTTACTCCACCGAACCATCTCCCCAGCTTCTTCTTTTTTTTTTTCTTTCAGTTTTTTTTTCTTTTTTGTATTGTTCTGTTTTGTATTTAGTATAGGGTCTATAGGGTCTCACTACAAAGATCAGACTCATAGTAATCCTCCTGTTTTCAGCCTCCCAAGAACTGGGATTACAGGCATATGTCACCACGCCCAGTCTCATTCACCATCTGAGCACACTCTGGGGACGGGGCCACCATAGCCCTGGATTGAAACCTCCCACCCCACCCTGCCACCAGCTGCTGCACTCTGCCTAAGCAAGTGCTTTAGTCCACTGCCCTAAGGACTATCTGGCCAGCCCTAAGGACTACATATTTCTGAAAACATCTTCAAAACTACATCTTTGAAAGTACATTATAGTCTTTATGATGTTTGTATTTCAGAGACAGGTGCAGTGATTGTTTGGGGACTGTGACTTGAAAAAATTATAATTAGTAACTCATGTATTATGTAATAATAGGTCTTTACTCAAGTTGTGTTCTACTCAAAAAAAAAAATACAATTCATGCATGAGATGTTATGATGTTATATTCCACCATCACTGATAGCAGAGTTTTAATCTATTTTCTGCCCTGGAAAAACCACTATGACAGGCCAACCCAGGGTTTTATAAGCCCACTCAGTCCTTGCTGAGTGAACTACAGTCACAGGGGCATCATCTGGCAAAGGGCAGGCACAGACAGCATCACACACAGTGTGAACAATGGGCCAGAATGACACAGAAGTGGGTCAGTGGGCCTGGGTTTCAAAACTATTACTGCAAAAACTTTAAAATATTTTCTAGTTCTAAGAAAATATGGTTACCAGATTTATTGACTTGTCTACTAGAGGCTGAGTATCCCTAATCCAAAAGTCCAAAATCTGGTATTTTCTAATGTTGACATATGCCACAAGTGAAAAATATTCCACACCAGATCTCATGGGATTGACTGCAGTCAAAACATAAGTACGTGAAAACTATTACATATGATTACCTCTGGGCTATGTGTATAAAGTGTACATCAAATATAAACAAACTTCGCATTCAGGCTTAGGGTTCAGTTCCCAAATATCTATGACAAATGCAAATATTCTGAAATCCAAAACATTCCAAAATTCAAAACACTTCTAGTTCTAAGCATTTCTAATACAGGTTATTCAACTTGTACTCAACCATGGTACAAAGTAATAACACAGAACACAGTAATAATAAATTCCCTTATCAAACCACTTGTTGCTGTTTGGTTTGTTGTTTGTTTGTTTGTTTTGGCCAAAAGGGAATAGAAATAGCCTGTGTTAAAGAATAATTATCGTAAGTCCTTTATATTTTATCTCACCGAATACTCAGACTCTAGAAAATAAATACCACCAGAACCAATAGGATTATTCAAACCAGGATTTCCTACATAATTATGTATCATGTGAAAATATATTTAATTTATGAAATTATATGGCTGAAGTGTACTTTTTTAAAACTCATGTTTGCATCCTGAATATAGTTCACAACCTAACCAAGTCATGTTGCATGGTTAATAAAGTATAATACATCTACAAAATCCATTCCCAAATTTATCAAAATATTTTGAGCTGTTCTAAACCACAACTTTTAAATGAGTACAAACACATGCTCAAGGTCTAATTTTAAAACCAGTACACTGAACTCAAGTACACATTTGTAAGAAAGTATAAGTGGATCCCTTATGCACAAAAAAGAGAGATGTGTTCCCAGGACATGGGAAATCATCTGTGATATAACAATGCTTAGAACAGCTATGCCTAAGTGTTCCAGATCAATATAAACATAGTCAGTGGGAAATTAAATTCTCATAGAGCCAAGCATACGCCTCTGAGAAGCTTTTAAGTATTTATCTCTAAAATGATCTCACAGGGAGTTCAAGCTTGCTTTCCAGGCAATGGCTCTATCCAAAGCTCAGAAACACCAGTAGGTATTTATCAAAGCATTCAATCTGCTGCAAGAACTTCTGGTACTTTGACTCAATATAAAAATAAAGTTTTCATGTGGTTGAAAACAGAGAAATAATGATCTTAAAAAGCACTACTTTCCCCACCCCTGGGGTGTGCTGCGATGTGATAGCCACTGAGACTGGGTGTAGTAGCATGCACCTGTAATCCCAGTGCTGGGGAGGCTGAAAACAGGAGGATCTATGGAATGAGACCTTGTAGACCCTGTACTAAATACATTTTTTTATAAAAAGCACTACTTTCTTTTTTCCTCCTATTTAATTAGTATTCTGTCTCTTATGGTTATAATAACTTTTAGCAATCTTCTCACTGACAGTATGCTTGTTCATCTGCAAATTAAATATGGAGAAAACTAAAACTCACTTTTTAAAAATAGCCTAGGTAACTCATATAACTATATTTGATATTAGTTCTGTTTAATGTTTTCCACTTTTTTTATGTTTCCCAAAGGAGATACTTAAACACTGTGGTGTATAAAAACAAAGTAGTGGCATTGACATTTGAAATATAAATATTATTGATATATATTATGTTCAATATACACAATTTGACTCAAAATGTCAATATCAAGACCATAATGTATAAATCACTATGCTAAGCAAATTTTAAAAAATGAATGAAATTTAGGCTTTCTTACTCAAATCTCTCGGCATCTATGAGTAGAGACAGAGCAATCAGAGAGTAGAAACAAGTAATTAAAGAAGATAAGCTTCTCTTCTGGAGGGCTAACTTAAGTTTGCAGACCAAAAATTAGAGAAAAAGAAGGTGTTATGGTCTGTGTTTAGGTGTCCCCCCAAAGCCTCATGCAGTCTTGGGGCAGCCTCTGGAGTTTATGATTGATTACTGGGGGTGTGGATGCTGCACCCACCCTGGGGCAGGTAATTTGCTTTACAATGTAAGGTGGGAAGAGAAGCTAGGGGCTTGAGCTGCTGCTACCCCTCCCTTGTGCTCTTGCTCTTTGCCGCCGCCATGGAAGTTTGCCCTCTGCCATGTGTTGCTCTGCCTTGGAGCCAGCTGAGTATGGACTGAAACCTCCAGTAACTGTGAGCTAAATAAACCTTTCCTTCCTTCATTTTGAGTATTGGGTATTTGTCCTAGCAGCGAGTAAAAAGTAACTAAGACAGAAGGGCTACAAGGCTGGCCAACATTTTGGCCCTTGCCTTTCAAAGTCAGTGAGGACTCATGACATAGGAGAACCTGTACTGTAACATCATGTAACTCAGTTGTGGTCCAAATTTTCTGATCAAGGAGATTATGCGGCCACAGAGGAAAGTGATCAAGGATATACAGTGTGCCTAAGGAGAGCCACATGGAGAGAAACATTCTCTCAGGCTTTCAAAGAAAACGTTCTCTCAGGCTTTCACAGAGAGCAAACTGGTCAAGCAATGGCCATGACTCATCCACATAGCTTACACTGACAAAGGATCTACAAACTGTGGTATACGGTTTCAGGATAAATCCTGAGGAGATTTGACTGACCTTGTCAGATACAAAAGTTACATTTCTTGTTATATAAGTCTTGCTTTATCTCAGTCTTAACCATCCAGAATAAAAGTATAAAAACAAAGTATAAAAAGTAAAGCCATATTAATAGGCTGAGCTGTAAAAGGCTCAAGTCAACAACTTCTGACATTGCCAGTGCTATGGATAGCTCACTACTGTTATGGACTACTGGACTATATTTTGTTGAATTCACACACATACAATATTTAAATGACAATACAATACCAATCTCTGACAAAACTAAACAAAAAAAGGGGATACAAATGAAGGGCCATTTTATATCTGTATATTCAAAATAGGATAGATATACAGCTACTTTCTCTTAATTCAATGAGAAAAAAGATTTGTACTAATAGTGTTTGTGGGCAGGATATCATGTATGCATCTTGTACTATGAATAACTACTAAGAAGACAAAATATGCAATGTAATAATTAGTGAAACTGTCCTACTAGTTTTGAAACTGCCTCATTGCTATTATTTCTCAATAAAATTATTTAAAAAATAAATAAAAAGAAAAAAGAAGTGACTGTTGTGAGGTTCAGAGGAGAGAAGAAATCCTAAATATCAGGAAGACTCTAAAGTTGGATGAACATAGCCTTTGATGTGCATATTATAAAGATGAATCAGTTTTCCCAAAATGAGAAAAATGAAAGTTGAAAGACACACCACAAAGACAATGGAATTGCCACACCGTGGCCCCAAGAGGAACAAGTTCAGCATGGCATGAAGAGGCTGTAGGAGTATACAATGCATAAAATGCAGAATGGAGACAGCTTCAAATGTCAAGCCAACAATTCATATGTAATTCAATCAAAAGTTTTGGGTCACAATGCTTTAAGCAGGGGAGTCACATACAAATCAAATAGAGAAAGATTAACCAAGTTGCAGTGCAGGTAAGGTAGCTGAGCTAAGAGGAAAGAAAAAAAAATCAGAGGACTTCTGAATGGCCCATGCCATGGTCAGGAAGTTAGATAAAGGTAAAGATACAAGAGATATTAAAGCTGCAGGCTGCCTTAAGACAGCCGTGTAAGGTGCGAGGAAAGGAGTACTAAGGCACTGAGAGCTCTTGGACAGGAGGGAAGGGGGCTTAGACATCAGCAGGTTGAGGCTCAGATGGAACCACTCAGCTGAAGCAGCAGCCATCAATTAGAGAGACTCAGAGATATCTATGCAGCTCGGGAAGAGATATCAGAGTTCAGGGAACCCTGGTGAGTCTCAGAGCAAGCACACAGAACCATCTTCAAAGGCCTCTCCTGCAGAAAAGCCAACCATCCCCTGCCCCTCCCAGACACTGTGGATCCTTCATGTTCAATATAGGAAAGAAGGTCTCTCATGAGTCAAAGAAATATGTTCTCTATTCTGTTTTCTTAATAATTCTAAACATTAAATGGCCTTAGTGAAATATTTCATTCAAAATATTTATGAGGGACCAGTATGTGGATTAGGAATTTGGAATACAAAGAATCTATTATCCACACTAACGTGCTTTTACAAATCTTTCAATCTTGTCTGATCATAAAAATGCTGAAAGTTCAGATTTTACTCCAGTAGTAATAGAAATAGCTACAAAAACTAAGTATTTTGGGGGCTGGGGAGATGGCTCAGTAGAATAAGCACTTGCCTAGCAAGTGCAAGGAACTGAGTTCAATCCCCAGTACTGCCCAAAAAAACCCTAAGTATTTGAACTATTGTGTTAGAAACCATTATTGAGCTTTATCAAATGCTTTTTAGACACCAGATGGCATTCTTATTTGAGTTTCTGATTATTATCAATAGCATACTAATTTTATTATGCAAATAAACTTCTGATATTGAACCACCCTTGCATTCTTCAGTTAAGTACAACTTGCTTATGGTAGATTATTCTCTGAATGAATATGATCATACAGCACTTGTTTATATATAACAATGCACATTTATGTTCACAAACTAGGAACATTTGTGTTCAAGTACTGGGATATTTGCGGGAGCTGTTAGCCTTTTTTGCATTTTACGTCAACTCATATACCTTTCAAATGGCCATGTCTGAAAACAGGATGGAATCATCAATAAAAAAACTATAGCAGATGTGTCAGAAAATCACCTGTCCAGTCCGTGCTATGCTCAAGGCCAGCTGTTTATGTGCAGAATTTTCAATCACAAACCTAATTACAGTTGATGACACCAAAAGCAGACACTGCACTTTACAAGAGGAACCACCACATTGGGGATGTAGTGCTTCAGTATAAATGTGTCCTCCCTGAAGTCCCCCAGGCACCTGGCAATTTTATATTGTACCATTCTACCAGTGAGTCAGTGAGATTTGCAGAGGAGTGCATAGTATGTATGCTACACACAGCAACATGCAAGAAAAATCACTAACACATCTACTCGATCTATTCTAGGTCTTAAAGGTTGAGAAAGAAAATTTTATTAATTTATGGTACATGTATGTAATTTATAGTACATATAATATAGACCAGAGACTGAACTCAAACTTCTTTACTGAAAGGGACAGTAGGTTGAAACAATGAGATGCTTTGGCACACTAAATTATAAGCTTCCTGGTGACAGGAACTACACTTGGTTTAAGCTCATGTCCATGTGCACCTAGCACAAAGCTAATACACAGACAGCATTAACCTTTCACCAAGTTAAAAATCTACTGTTATGCAAATTCTAAAGTCTACCACTATGTTCTCTCCCAGCACACAGACACACACAAAATAATACTTAAAACATTGCCAAAACATTATCTTCTGTAATAGTCACTAGTATTACAATTGTCATACTGGCCTGCCACATTTACTTCATTTCTTTCTTTAAACTGGCCTCTGCACTATTTCTCTTAGGGAACAAATGTATAACAGCCATAAAGTTCCCATGCTTCTGTGGATATACGTACTGATGTCACAGGGCAAGGTGAACGCATTCCAACTCTCATTTCTGAGTTAGGATGTATGCTAAAGAGGTTCAGGGAATAAGTATTTTATTTATTTCCAATTGCACATAAAGCTCCAAAACAATTACGTGCCATTAGGCATTCCATACAGCATTTGGAACTTGGGGTGATGGAGATCTGGGAAAGGCTAGGGAAAAGGAAGATGACTTTGCAAGTTATATGAACAACAACAACAACAACAAAAAGATAGTGAGGGGCTGGAGGGATGGCTCAGTAGAGTAAGTGCTTCTCTGGCAAGTGCAAGGGCCTGAGTTCAACCCGTGGTTCCAGAAAAAAAAAAAAAAAAAAAAAAGATATGAACAAATTGGCAAGAGAGATATTCAAGTGAACACGGGAAAGTAAATTCTCTGAACACCAAGTAAGACACTTTGCAAAATGTCTAAAAAATTTATGTGTATTTCTGTCTGACACTGGACTCCACATTATTTTGCCTCAATTCCACGATGCAGATGCTTCCCTCAGAAGTAAGATTGCATTAATGATGTCTAAAGAAAAAAACCAAGGAAAAATATTCAAATATCTCTTCTCAAAATCTTGTATGAGTAACCTAATTGTATTAAAGACATGTACTACTATGAATAAAATGTAATATGATCATTGAAGAAATAAAGATGAGCAATTCGGTTAAAATGTTAATAGATTAACAGGACTCCAAATGCTACATGGAGGACACAGTGCACACAATGCCTAATATAAATGCTACAGTAAACACAGGAATTAGAGTCCAAGCTCCATTGTTCAATAACTCTGTGAGGTTGGGCAAGTTATTTAATTTACCAAAGCCAAGGTTACTCATCAATAATATTCCAATAACAAAAATTGTATCCCCAGGTTTTGTGATAAATAAGGGGATATACTTAGAGTACTTTAATCAGACCACTTTAATCAAAGCACTTAAATATGTGCTAAAGAAATATTTCAATTATGATCATTTAAAACTGTTTCCATTTTACATCATCATAACTAAGTAGATCATGAATTTTAAAATTCTAGAAAGAGTTAAGCTAAAAAGAACATTTCTAGGGGTCAGTAGGATGGTTCTATAATTTTTCTTTGTTATTACTATTGCTCATTTCAGTATTCAAGTGTTCTAAAAAAGTATGTTATTATGATCCAAAAACCTAAATGATACATTATTTTAAATATACAAAAATTAAAAACTATGCTAAGACATCCAACCTGGGTCTAGGTCCTTGATGCAAGATCAATCACCAACATTTTTGAGAAAATCATACCTTATGATTTTAGAAAATTGGTTGAGAACTTAGTTGCTTATCCCATTGCTAACTAGCTGAGTGATCTTGCAATAAAAGTAGCCCATTCCTAGGATATTTCTAAAAATTGCCACTTTCCTTCTTTGTAAAATGCAATGAATGTAGTCTGCTCATAAGGTAACTCTAAATATTCTTCTACTTCAAACTGAATGTTTCTCTAGTCACACAAACCGTGTCACCATTTTGTTTGTTTAAAAAGACTTTTAAGCAATTATTATAAAGTATTGTGAAGCCATCCATTACTAGAGCAGTAACAGAACCAGATGAATGATCACAAACTGACCTACGTATGCATGATAAAAAGGATCCGAGGTATTGAGGAAAAGGCACATTCCTTAATAAATAACTCTGGAGCATCATGGGAAAACATATAATTGGATCAACTCCTCATCTCTCACACCAAGTTAAATTCCAAATGGGATCCAAATGTAAAATATGAAACCATAGAAGAAAGCATAAGGGAATTACTTTATAACCTGGGGGTGGGAAACTACGTCTCGCTCAAAATGAGCCAGAGGAGAGCACAATGCAGACAAAAGATGAACAAACAGCTCACAGAAAAAGACAAAAGTTACACGCAGTGCTCAGCATTAAAAAAGGACGCTTGATCTTGCTAATGAAGAGAGGAATACAAGTTAAAACATGAGAAACCATTTTGCACCTTTTGAATTAGCGAAAGTTTGACAACATACTCTGTTGGTGAGACTGGGGCGGACTAGACCCTGCTATATTATTGTTAGGAGGACAAATCATTCAGCCCCAGTGGAGGGGAATTTGGCAGTATCTAGCTAAATTACACATTCATTTACTTTTTAACCCAACAGCTCCTCTCATAAAACTGAATTCCCACCAGTACTATACTACTAACAAATAATATGAGATGATAAACATACAATATTATTCATTACAATACTATAAGAAAAGAACTGGAAATAACCCAAATGCCCATCCATCAACATGAGACAGGTTAAAGAAATGGTAGCCCAGCTGCATAATGGAACTGCCAAAAGGTACAAGGCAGATCTCCATATATCTACTGCGTGATCTCCAGGATCCAGCAGGGAAGGAAAATGCAAACTACAGCCATGTGTGGCCTGTCTGTTACCATCCAGTTAATAAAGGAACGAATATGCTATATAAACATATCAACTTACATATTCAAAAGAAATAAAGGAGAGATGAACCAAAGCTAATAAAAGAGAAAATATTTACCATGAAAAGGTCAAAGCAGGAAAAAAGAAATGAAAACAAAAGTGATTATCTCAGTGTTTTTCATTTCACAGTTTTGATTTTGGAAAACCATATAAACATTATATAGCTTAAAAGACCAAATATCTCAAAACAAAAAGGCTGCCTCTAAAATTCAAAATACATAGATCTAACAAACATCAAATTAAGCGGAAAAAACACAGAGAAAATAATTTTATTTTGGCATACTATAATCAGCATGTTTGGTACTAACAGGCTTATTTTATAAATACTGTATTTTTCTCCTCCAACCAAGTATTTTATTTACTAGCACTGTCCACTGAATGTGTCTAAAAGTAACAGCATCCTAAGAGCAATGGGAAATCAAAATATTGAAAAGACTACTGCCAGTCTCTGAACATGAACAGTCTAGGATAAGCTCCAAGAAAGCCCATGTGTACCTTCTCTTAATTCAGGGAACAAAGGTTGATGCTTTATCTAAACAGGTAAACAAATACAGTCATGATGATCATGTCCAATTTTCTAAACCTAAGAGGAAACAAGGAAAGCAGGGGCAGGTCAGCACACACATGCGCACACTCACTCACGCAGGCCCATCCCTGGTTACTCTCCCTGGACCTCCTGCCTGGCTCTGTTCTCTTCCCCTCTGCCAACTGTCACCCCAGGAATGTGCTTGCTCCAGCGGTCTCTTCTACATAGGATGCAAGGACATAACCGGAAGGCAGGGAGTGGAGGAGGAAGTAGGCAGGCGCTTCTGCTGTGGTGTCCTGCTCCAATATGGTTTCATCCTCCTTGGCACGACTCCTTGCAGGCAGCCACGCTTCCAGAGCCCATGTGACCATGGCTTCGGACACAGGGTGCTCATAACTGCCTGGGACTGTGGGCTCCTCACCATCCCCAACCACATCACAGTGCTGGAAACTGCCTCGCCCTTCTAATCAAGTGGGCTCTCTCCAGTTCCTACTGCAGTCTGCCCAAGGTGTGAATACATACATGAGAACACACAAACACATGCACACACACAAGCGCACACAAATGAACATGTGTACACACACATGCGCACACAGCACACACAGCCCCACCTATATATCCACATGAATGCAACATCTATTATTGCCTCCATATATACACACATGAACACATATATACAAATACATCCAGATAGCAAATATGCATGAAAATATGTCTGTGTAATATTAGCAATAAATCTTACTACAATTTAGTATGAAAATACACATTTTCTAAAAGGGAAAGTAGAGGCCAGGGAGATGGCTCAGTAGAATAAGCGCTTCCCTGGTAAGCGCAAGGGCCTGAGTTCAATCCCCAGTTTTGCCAAAAACATAAAATAAAAGGGAAAGTAGAGTAGGTCATGGTCTCCTAGGTATGTTTTCAAAACTGTTATTCCTCTAAAATTTTATGGTTCCAAATCAGATGTCTAGACACTGCTTGTGACACAGCAAAAGCCACTAGGAAGCCACAGGGTCAAGAGAAAGCAGCATGTGTCTGGGGGGGCAGGCAGCCAAACACAACGGTTCCCCTCTGCTGGGGCCAGGTGTGGCTGAGGCTAGAAATTAACCCCCTCTGTGTCCTGCTGACCCCTCTGTGCCCTGGGAACACACAAAAAGGAGCCCTGCCTGCCTCACCCACTTGCTGTGAGGCTCCAAATGCCCTAAGTGCTTCAGAAACGTGAACATCACGAGAAAGCTGCATTTCATTCTATTTAACCTGGATGTGCACAGCAATGCACCAATAAATTCATATAGTGTCACTTTACATCCACCCTCCCTCACCAAAAAGCAAAGTCATCCACTTAAGAGCACTCAGGACCAAAATGAACCTTGACAGAAAAAAACCTAGTCTATTCCTCCTCATCAGCAGGACTGCATCAAAACCATTATGGGTAGATGGTATTTTGTTCTATTTTTAAAGATCTCCAGAGAAGGACCATCTACAAATGGGTTGGCACCTAAAATACCAGGGCACTGCAGACCATTGCATAAATAGGGAGCATTGCGGAGGGGTTCCCAGGAAGCTGCCCAGCATGTGTGGCACTGCCACACCACTGTGGATCATTCTGAAAATCTAGCCATCTCTCTGATCTTTCCTCTTCCCTGCAATTCAACTGGTCCTTCACAAATCAAGGAAATAAAGTGAGAAACAAAAGAGAAGCAGTCTAGGCTAAAGCAAGTAGAGGGTGAAATCAGCCTCCATGTCTTTAGCCCATTCTGATTGATGAGGGCACTGCTGCTAATTCTGCACAAGGCGCCCTATGAACATTTGGTAGCTTTATTTGGCCCCATGCCCAAGGCTCCAGAATTTGAAGAGTTCTTCCTCAGTACAGATTCATTCTTAGCTATTGATATCAAATTCTAAGTCAGTGATTGTCCACAAGGATAAGTTTGCTTCCAGGGTACACGCAGCAATATCTACAGACACTTTTGACTACCACAACTAGGGCTTCTTATTGGTGCTTAGTGGACACAGGTCAGGGATGATGGTAAGCAGCCCATAATGTACAGGACCATGGCTCACAGTAAAGAATTATCAGAACCAAGACATCAATAAGGCCAAGATGGAGGATCCCTCTGCTAGATTCAAATCCCCCATGCAGTACCTTCTGGGGCCGTGGACTTTTTACCTGTGACAGCTTACACTGACCTGTTTTAGTGTTCATACTTTAATTTACAGATATTGACTGAACATTTATTCTTCTAGTAGGCATTCCAATGAAGAAAAGGCAATACACTCCTTTAAAAAGATGTAAAAACTAGCTGGAAAAAAAAGTGAGATAGGGGATAGCTTGGGGGAGCACAGCCAAGCACATAACTGTGTACCTTGTTTTAGTCCTTACGTTTCTGGTGAAGTGAGTCAAGATAAGGAAAGACAGGGCCTCCTGGATGAAATTTAGAGTTCTTTTTGAAAAATTATTTTTGAAAAGGCATGGGATATATGAAATTGAGAGGGTGGGGGAGCCTGCTTGCATTAGTTTGCTCTCTGGAACGCCATACAGTTTCTCCCATACAAAGAGATTACAAATGATGGTTCAGTTCTAGGTCAGCCCAGAAGTGCTGACTTAACCATAATCCAGCCAAGGTAATAACCCTGAAGGCCCAGGAGTACAAGAGCCCTCAGCTTTGTAATTTAGAAGAAAGGACAAAAAGATTATCCGACTCCTTACTGCTCTCCCGCTCCCTCCTTCCCTTCCCCTGTCCCTTCCCCTCCTGCCTGTCCTGGGAAGTAAGAATAATCCTCAGGAAAACTTTCATTAGCTCTTTTTTTAATTCAAATGTAATGTGCATACAAATTTAAATAACTCTCAAATCCTACCTCTGATACAAGTCTCCAGGCTCCTGTCTTCAAGGCAGCTAACACCACTGCTCATTATATTTCTTCTAGAATATTCTCTACCAACACTCAAACATATGCATGTACCTATGCATTCATCTTTCAAATTATATGGAGAAATGGGAGCACACAGCACAGATTGTGGTGTATTTTCTTTTTACCCACAAATCTCCTTTCCTTTCTTAGTGGCTATATATTTATTCTATAGAATAAATATCCTATTATATGAATGACCATTTGTGTAATATTGAGATGGCTCCTAGAAACACTGAAAAAGCAGAAGGTTACCTTTCCTCTCTTACCGTCTAAACTCCCAACCCTTGCTACAGTGTAGAGCTGCCCCAAGCCCTTCACCTTCACTGACTCTGTTCTGTCTATTCCATCCCCAAAACATCTACCCTCCAAAAAATGTCCACCCTCCAATACATCCATCTCACGCCACCTACCAGAGTCACCTTCTTCCAGAGTAGCTGCTCTAATACCCCATCCTGAAGAAAGCAATCTGATTCACACTAATAACTATGACAATTACCAACCACGCTTCAACCCTCACATTTAGATTAACAACCTTGATGAACATCTCTTTTGTTCTTTAATTAGACAGAGACCATATTGGTATTCCAGGGAGAAAAACAACAACAAATTGTTTTTATAGGCGGACTAGAAGGTCGGTCATGTTGGCTCTGACTCACACTAGAAAATGCAGGCATAGAGCGCTTCTTCTAAATGATGTTCTTGGCAGTTTCTTCTTTTCCTTTATTCTTCAAAAGCATGCAGATTTGTCACAATACTCTTATTCAGTTGGAGGCCTGGGAAGAGTGGGCATCTGTCTGTAGGTGTGGGTCATTCCTAAAGAGGCCTCAGTAGCACAGAGAGCCACCATTCTGAAACTTGCTACTAGTTATTTGAGAAAGAACAGAAAAGAACATTTTGTTTGACTAAACTCTCCATTATGTCGTCTATGAAATCCTATGCCATATAAAAATACCAATATCTCTTCATCAGCTGCATAAAGAATTGCCTGAGTAGCTACTGGCATCTTACGCTACATTTCAGACAGAAATAACTGTTCTTCTTTTACCAGAGGCAGGACTGATGTAGACTCATTGCTGAAATTATATCCTATTTGGAGACAGATCCAAAGAAAAGAAATAATATGGTAAGAGGGAGCTCTGGGCATGATTTATATAAGTGAAATTCTTTTGCTATCCTTCATGAAACTTAGCTAATTTTCCCAACAGGGCTTAAACAAATTTGTGATTTGATTATATGAAGTCCTGTTTCTTTTACAGTCCACTTTTTTTTCTTCTTTTTAAAATTTTCTTTTCATTTTCTATTGTAAATTCTGACTCATAATTATGGTGCCAGATGTTTGCCTATATCCTTATAAGAAATTATCTACAGTTAGTCCCCAGGCAATAGAGTATCAGATACTATACCCAGGGATTTCTATCCCATTCTATTCCTCGGAGGCATGTTACTATAGGATATAAGCTCCAAGAAAGAAATCTGTCCCTCATTAGTCAGAATAGCACGGAAGGAGTTTAGCTGGATTCTGGTGAGCTGCACAGGGCCCATGTGAGAGCCTGCATTCAGCAGGGACCCAAGCGCTGCATGGATGCCAGCTGTGCGTCACTCGCTCAAGAACAATGCTGAGTAAGCTTTGCTTTCCAAGTTTAGGAGAAAAGAAGGCAGATGCGGAGTAAACACAAATCACTTTCAATATCTGAGTACAATAGATACACTATCTGTGATGTTCCTGTGGACCAAGTATGAGCTCTCAGCTCAGCCCTAAAAGCACACAGATGAAAGAGACAAAGGCCTTTCTCGACAAGATCCAATGAGTGGGAGGAGAAATGAAACCACAACTACATGACAGCAAGAAAGGAAGATGGAAATGCTAAAGGTCTGATGAGGTGGTGGCAGCGGTGGGAAACCAGGAAGGCGCAGAGAGAAGTTTCCATGTAACTGAGGAGCACAGGCTAGGACAAAGGAAGACCAGGAGTTGAGGATGATTAGTACCTGGACATCTGGTGATGATACTAAATAAGATAAGCGGAAGGGGGAGAAGAAAAGGAACAAGAAGAGGAAGAAGGAGAAGAAGAAAAGAGAGAAAAGGATGTGGGAGGAGAAAGAAAAGGAAGAGAGTGACAAAAGGAAGAGGGGGACTAGATCATGAGTTCAAGTGTGAGACATTCTGACCTTCAGATGCCCAAAGAACATCACGGTAAACTACAAACTTTAATCCTGCAAAATTCATATTAGCTGTGTGTGGTTGCACGTACCCATAATCCCAGCTCTGGGGAGGCTGAGGCAGGAGGATGGGCATGAGTTCAAGGCCAGTCAGGGCTGTACAATGAGCTCAAGGGCTGCCAGATCTACACAGAGAGACCCGGTCTTAAGAAAAAGTAAATAAATAAATAAATAAATATTCATATAACTTTACATCACTCCTTTAAAAATAAACAGATCTTTTCTTGACAAGAGTCCTTAATGAAAGTTTAACAGTCTTAAGACAAGTGGAGGGAATTTTCAGATATGGGGAAAGTTCCAAGCAGCACTTGGTGCCAGTAGATCCACAACATGCAGCAAACCGTAGTGACTGCACGAGTATGAAATAAACAGGAAAGAGTCGTTGGGGTGCTTAGGTTCAAGAACAAAGACAGGGGCCAGGGAGATGGCTCAGTGGAATAAGCGCTTCCCTGGCAAACACAAGGGCCTGAGTTCAATCCCCGGTTCCGAAAAAAAAAA
>NW_004524784.1:2498166-2504083 GCF_000260255.1 Octodon degus
AAAAAAAAAAAAACCCAAACATGCTCTCTAAGTGACCATGCAAATATCTTGTGCTGGTAGAAACTTAAAATAAGTCCAGCACAAGAATGCATAGAATGAGCTCTCTGCCTCACATGGCTTAGGGCACAGCCTGCACGTGGCCTAGTTTTGCAGCCCCTAAGCACAAACTCTCTGAGGCCACATTTCCCAAGTTGCTCTGTATCTCGTAGTGAGACATGGGTCACATTAGATAAGCGTGGCCAAGTACATGCATAAAACATGAGCATGGTTTCTCTTCTACGAGAAACCCAAAGTATAAAGAGCCAAATCAAAGGCAGATAACAGGAGGCGGGGAGATCGATCTTTCTCAAATGTGAAGGGGCCCAAGAGGTGAAGGGAGAGAAGACACAGGGATAAAAAAAAAAAAAAAAGAATTATGGTGTGTTACATACATGTAGTATCCACACAAGGAATGTGCTCTCACATAGCAGTCATTTCATTTCTCCTCCTGCTCATCCTATCTTGTTGAGAAAGCCCTTTGTATTGCCAGAAGGTACTAATAAAATTAAAGAATATGAGATTTCATCCTTTAAGACAGCACCACTCAACAGAAAAATAATGTGAGACACTAAATGTAAGTTGGGTAGAAAAACATTAACTCCACAAAATCAATTTAATAATGTACTTTAAATCTATCCAAATTAGGATCATTTCAACGTTTAATCAATATAAAATTACTAACAAGATATATGAACACCGCAAAGTTTTTTCCAGTAACTGAACTGAGTGCCAGCATGTAAATCTGAATTCGACAGGATTACATGTTCCATTGCTAAGTTATGGTAGCCACATTTCAAGTACTTATGGGTGCTCCTGGCCAGCGGTTGCCATTCTGAACAGCTCAGTGCTAGGATAAAAGAAAATCTTGAGGATCGCTCTGGACAGGGCAGGCGCTCACTTGAGAATCGAACATCTATGCCATGTGTGATTTGGTTGAGATTGAAGCTGCTGAGAATCAGTTCCCAGCAGAGCAGAGCAGCCAGGAATCTCAGAGAATGCAAAGTAGAAGAACCTTGCTGTACATTCCCTTCCAAACCCATGGAAGAAATATCAGTGGATCCCATCGAAGGCCAACCTGCACTTGTACTTAGAACTTCATCCCCTCCACCATTTCTAGAACTTTCTTCCTGCTCGTATTCCTCTCTGTCCACATTAAATTGAATAAATATTAGTAGGTCCCTGGCATTTATGCACCATGGAGCACTGCTCTGTCCTAAGGATAAACTTGAGTCATCTGTAGGAAAATGAATGTACCTCGAGACCACAAGGTTAAGTGAAATAAAGAAATCAGATGCACAAACTTGGCTCCTCTTATATGAGAAACACAAAGCACAAAGAAGGATGGGCTGGCGAGACAGCTCAGCTATCTAAAGTGCCTGCTTAGGCAAGCTTAGGCAGGCACAGGGGACCTCTGTTCAATTCTCGGCACCACTTTATGCCAGCCTCATCCTCAGGGCAGGTGGAGCCAGCCAAAAATAAAAAAAAAAAAAAATTTTAAAGTACAAGTAAGGAGCAAAATAAAAGATAGATAATAGAAAGTAGGGAGAAAGATCTTCCTTAAATAGGAAGGGGACCAAGAGATAAAGAGAAGGGAAAGGAAGGAGAGGGAAAAGGGACAAAAAGGAATTCAGATGTGTTTTGCACATGGACCAACTCCACACAAGGAATGTAAACATTATGTACCGCAAATATATACTACTAAAAAATAATTTTTAAAACCCAAAATTTAAAAAATAAGCAAATGCAGTGAATACAATAAAAAACTTTTTACTTTTTTATTTTTTATTTTAAAGATAGAAAAAAATAAATGATACAAAATTTCAAAACAAGACAGAAAACTAACAGTTACTATTATATTGCATATTGTTATCTTCAAAGTAGTTCTTCAGATTATAAAATACAGGCACGTAAAGTTGATCAAACAACATAAATACCAACTGTTCCTTTCAATGAACTAGTAGAAATAAGTAGTAAAATTATCTTAGATATCTTATGTGTGTGCATGTGTGTATGGGTGTGTGGGTAGGTGGGTATGTTTGATTTTTCCTTCCTTCTTTTCTCCTTTCCCCATCCCAATTCTTTCCTTTTGAGCAGTTTCTTCCCCTTTCACTATACCTATTGTACCTTTTGGGTCTTATTTAGTCTTTCAGTTTCTTACACCAGGGAGACAATACAATGTTTATACATATGAGTCTGATGTATTTAACTTATGAGTATAGTCTCTAGTAGCACCCATGTGTCTATAAAAGCCTTCAGTTTATCTTTCTGTATAGCTGAGTAGTACTCCATTGTATAAAACTACTACATTTTTTTTATCCATTCTTCAGTTGATGGGCATTTGAGTTGTTTCCAAGATTTAGCTATGACAAATTGTGCTGCTATAAACATGGGTGCACATATATCACTGTGGTATGATATTTTCAGTTCTTCTAGGAAAATACCCAGAAGCGGAATAACTAAATTGAATAGGACCACTCATAGTAAATTTTTAAGGAATCTTCACACTGATTTTCACAGTGGTCTCACCAGTCCGCACTCAACCAATGGTGGAATAGGCTTCCTTTTTTCCATAGCCATGCCAGCATTTGTTATTGCCTGCTTTCTTAATGATAGCCATTGTTTCTGGGGTTAGGTGGCATTTCAGTGTTGTTTTAATTTGCATTTCTCGAATCACCAATGATGCTGAACATTTTTTTCATATATTTACTTTCCATTTGTATTTCTTCACCTGAGAAGAGTGTGTTCATCTCAGATGCCCACTTCTGGATTGGGTCCTTGAATTTTGAGAGCCCGCTTCTTTTTAATTCTTTATATGTTCTAGATACAAGTCCTTTGTCTGAGAGACAGTTGGCTAAATGTTTTTCAGTTCATGGGTTTTCTTTTCACTCTGTTGGTGATTTCTTTTGATGTGTAAAAACTTTTTAGTAAGATGAGATCCAAGTTGTTGATGCTTTGAGGTATTTCCCATGCAGTTTGGGTAACAAAACCTTTTCACTTGAAATTACTTCCACCTTCAGCCTTATTTCTCTACTATCCTTTACAATCCATTCACTATTTCCAATTAGCCACCTCCTCTCTTGGTTTCTGCTTCCAAATTCACATTAATTCTTGGTCATCTCATAAAACCCAATTATTGTTCTTCTACCAGATCCTCCAAGATTGAAGAACTCCAAGATTGGCCCTCAGCTCTCCTCTCATCTCTGTCTACTCTTTCTCATTAGGTGATTTCACCTCATTACAACCTGCTCAATACCATCTAGGTACTAAGGACTCTTTCCTTCCCCTACCCACTGCCTTCCACAGTGGTAACAGCTTGATGACCACCTTCATTTGGTAATTCCCACTCAGCCAAAGCACACCATTGACCTCCTTCTTTCTCCAACCTTCCCCACCTAAATTAAATGTCACACCATTCATACATTTGCTAGAACCAAAATCCAGGCAGGAGACATCCTTCCTTCCACTAGTCCCTCACAGCATGTCATTCTCCAGCATGTATTCTTGGCTCTAACTTCAAAGCAAAATATTCATTGCCATCTTTTCTCCATTTGGATGTTATCCGCTTAGTCCAAGACAAACTATCTCACCTGTCACCATAATCATCAGTGTGTATATTCTTCCTTTGTGAAATCCTTTTTTCAAAGTCATGCATCAGCTGAGGTAATCTCTTCAAACGTATAAATCAAAGTATTTCATATCTCGCCCCTAAAAGTTTCACTGACTTTCCCTGAAGTTACAGTAAAATCCCACCTCAGCATCTTATCCCTGCCAAGTGGGTCCTCCTACCTCCTATATCATGCTCCCTTTTCTCACACTTGTATTCTTGGACACCACTGGCACATTAAACTCTTTCTTGTAGCAGAACTTTCATACTTGCTACCCTTCCTTACTGGACTTAAATGAGTATCTTCAGTTTAGAAGAAAATCAAGTAAATATCAACAAAAAAGAAACCTTTACAAATGGTTCTGAGCTTTGTCCAACACAAGCATGTGTGATCCAAACTCTATACCAAAGGGCTTTCCTAGACTGATCTAACCGGATGCATTCAAAGCATGCAATTCCATATGCCCATCTGAGATATAGAACATATTAATCCATATCTGTTCCCTGGATAGTCACAGCCTCACTCACTAATAAGAAACACAGAAATAAAAACCCGGGCCTACACCCAAGTCATTCATGGAAAATAAGTAAGATCTGAACTTTGAGAAGATACCTAACTCTGAGCAAGCAATTCCTTTCAAATTCACACTTCAGCTTCTCATAACTTCCTCAGCCTCTCCTTTCCCATAAGACAAAAATTAACTCCCTGGCATTTCAGCTCAAAAGAATCTAAACAAAAGTCCAGTGAGAAGATGTTGTTTAAGTATGAGAAAGACACACCATAATTCTCAATCCTTTTCAAACATTTGGTAGATTTTAAATTCCTTAGAAATGGGATGCAAAAAAAAAAGAAAGAAAGAAAGAAAGAAAGAAAGAAAGAAAGAAAGAAAGAAAGAAAGAAAGAAAGAGAAATATTTAGCACATCTTTAAACTGCAAAACTGATATTTCTGAATTGAGTCTGTTTATTCTTGGCCTACCATGAACTGTCAACAAAAGGAACTGGAAATGTACCAGTGTATAAATAAATAATTTTATATATATTGAGAGAAACATTTTGCCATTTGAGTCTAATAAACAGACAAACTAGAATTAGAAGAGATCAAAGAGACATTTCCCGTTTGACTAGCAAAGATGTGGGTGAAGAGATCAGCTAGCAAGGAGGGCTGTCCGAAGCCCGGAAGGGCTCCATGCCTCCGGGGAAAGCTCCTCGGCTCTCGTGGGGAGGTGGATCGCAGCCACTGGGCTTTCCAGCCTGGTAAATTCCCAGGCCCCTGCCAGACAAGACTCGAGAGCCACCTCACGTGAAGTAGGTGAAGACGTGAAGTTACCAGAAAGATTTGAAAACAGAACCTCTCCTCCCTAACCATCTTCACATTCTATGACCTTTTTACATTCTTACAGGCATTTTAAAGAAGGCAAAGGAAGCCCCACAGTGCCTGGGCCGATTTATTTCTAGGGGTTCAAATCATGATAAAATAAGTCTGTTTAAAAAAATGTAAATACTTCTTACAAAAACTATTTCACAGTGTATTCTTTGTACTGTCAGTGTATTAGAATAAATGCTCTGTGAGAATTGCTACCTGGTCTACAGTACTGTTTTTTAAGAAACTTATCACTAATGAAATTCCCTTCACTAAACCAGAGCATCACATCTATTACAGTTAAAACTGTTTCACTTGTCAATATTAATGGCAGCACTATTTCTTTGCCTACCTTTTCTAGTCAAGGAAATTTTGCTAAAGAGACAAAAGTCAAAAACTGTGACCTCAGCAATCACTAACTTTGGGGACGTATCCCTTGGTACAAATGTTCATGCATATGCATATTTTCATCACATATGCAGACAGATGCCCTCGCACTGATTTGAATATTTGCATAAATATTAATGTGTACAAATGCTTGCATGCGGAAAACTCATTTATGAAATATCCAATTGCATAAATTAGAAACATTAGATACTAACTGCATTAACACTTCATAAAATACATTCAAGAGTCTGCAAAACCAAAAAACCAACACAATCCACTGACTCTCTCAATGTGTCACAATGCGTTTGCTATTCTGTAAGCATAAACTGGGAATTTCCACAAACAGGCATTTTGTTGACTCATAGTTCACTATTTATATGAGACTTTCCTATTCTATAAACGAAGCCTTTTTTAAGAGTAAATTTATGGGGCTGGAGAGATGGCTCAGTGGTCTAAAGCACCTACTTAGAACAAGCTTAGCAAAAGCATCAGGGACCGCGGTTCAATCCCCCAGCACCACATGCC
>NW_004524784.1:2504183-2533847 GCF_000260255.1 Octodon degus
AAATAAAATTAAAAAAAAGAGTAAATTTATAAGAGGTTTCCTATGACTTAATAGGAAGTGTCAACTTTTTCAGTCACCAAATGGCCTCAAGAACTAACTTTTCACAAAGCATATCATTCAAAAGTTAATTGTCACAAAACATCATCCTCAAAACTTAATCTGCACACCACTTTACATTTGATTTATTCTCAAGAATGGCAGGTAAACAGATACATTTAGAAGTTGCAAAAGAAAATACCTTAAAACCCCACAATTTAATAAATCTGGATACAATGCAATGGGAACAGTTACCTGCCCACCCCTCTCTCAAAACAGTTCTCAAATGAGAAAGCTAGTGTTATTATTCAAGGGGATATCGAGGGTTTATGAAGTCACATCCTTCAACTACTGCAGGTTTCTGGCTTAGCATATGATCAACTGAGTATGTCTCCAGTTTTCCTATATTTACTTCTGTGCTTTGTAAAAGTATATCTTGACTTATAAAATATCTTCTCGTTGGCCTTCAGAAGAAATAAAAAGGCAGGAAGTCTGAATTTCAGACTTGAACTCTCTATACCCCTCTGTGACACCATGGCCAGGCGGTCTTGCCACACACTCAGATGAGCCATTTATCTCTTCTGTGACTGAGCCAGACTTAACAGGCAGATCTACCACCCAAACAAGTGGGACAAAAGAGTTCCCAACCCAAAGTATTACTTCTGCTATAGTGAGGACCTACATCTCTCTGAAACTCAAAACCATCTGTTAGGAGACCATGGCAGGCATCTCAGAGGCTGTAAGGATCACAAAACACACTACTTCTGACCAGCCTGCAGGCAGATGCTTTTGGATAAAAGGCTGCATCAGGGACTGGTTATTGTGCACCAACAGCCAATCTCTGTTACCCTCCTTGGGACACCATACCCTACCTGTCACACTCTCTGCAATAAGTCCATATAACTGAATTCTGGCACACAGAACCCAGATGCAGATCATACACACAACTCCCAGATGTAGCCCTCTAACTCCCCACGTCTTCCACAGTTCCCTTTGCTTGACACAAACCTAATGCAGCTTATTCTACGCAGAATGCTAAGGCCCAGGTGGACAGCAGAGACACTCAACTAAAGACGCCCAGATTCTCCACGGCTATATGGAAACAACCCTTCAACCTCCCTCTCTGCTGCCAATTTACTTTGAGCTGAAAAAGGACTGTTTAACTTAACAGTTCACCTTCTGGCTTACACAAAGTACCACTAGCAGCACACCTAATGCTCCAAGTATCTCAACAACAGACAACTCCTGGCAACACTGTAACACAGCTGGTCAGGAGAAAAATAGGAAGAAAACAGGAATGTGGCAAGGTAGGTCAGAGTCTCATAGAAGTCTTGAATGGAAATTAACCTGGAAATAAATTTACAAGCTTCAAATTTATAATTTACAAGCCACAATAACCAAAGTTCCATACATGACGTTATTTACTTGTTAAAACATTCATCCAATGCCATTACATGCCAGGCAATGTGTCTGGTACCAGGGTTCCAAATATGACTAGACACATTCCTTAAGTTCAAGAAACCATGGTGGACTCAGAAAAGAGAAAATTCAGTTAGTCTTCAACACAGCGTGGTGTTACCAAGGTCTCCCCAAGGGAGCACCACTGTCTCCTCTTAAATTTGGGTTTTGTGTCATACACAACACGGGTATCCATAACAAATATCACAAAATAAATTCCTTTCTGGATGGAACATAACAAACTTTACATCTTCCCAGCTGTGTTAAACATGGCAAATGGAATCCATGAGCCCAAGAGTGATATTAATATCCACTAACTCTCTGGACGCATACATCAGCCTCGCTTTATTGAACTCTCTGAGCACCATATGGGAAAACACAGATAACAGAACTGAGGATACCCATCTAGTGAGCCCACCCTTAAAATAGGCTCCTCACCTCAACCTTGCTTGAACTCTGACAAATCTCCTCCTCTATAATCACTCTGTACCGTCAAAGACTGATCTGAAATCTGCACCTTTTGATGAAGCAGAATCAGAAGGAAAATGTTATTTGTTACCTTTTGGGATTAAAATTCAAGATGCCCTGAATCTATACTGCAGCCTAAATATACATTTCTTTCATCTCAAGTAATCCTGACATGCATCATTATTCTTGTAAAGAAGCAAAACATCATTAGGAAATTATCAAAAAAAATCTTAAGAGTCATGAACACAAATTGAGAAATAACTCATCTGTGGACATGCATGTTGCACCAAGTTGCATTAATAACAATTGTTTCACTTTGAATATGTGAAAATCAGTAATTCAGTATGTTTATTTTCACTCTAATGCCCAAATTCTATTCCCATCAGTGAAAATTCTATAATGAAATTAAACACTCTCAGAAAAATTTTGCAACAGTATTCAAAGAGTTAATTAAACATAAAATTCTGAGTGACAGAAGTCAAAATAATGCTACTTCTAGGAAAACCAAATTAAATAAAATAAGCTTTTGCAGATGGTAATAAATTTGAAAGTTGGAAATACTTTTATTTCTAAAAACATAAAATGAGGTGACTCTAAAGCATTTTCATGCCAAAATCTTTCCTCAGGTTTTAATTTCTCCCATAGTGGATAACAAAAATATCCATTATTAAGTACTTAAGTCTTATACTTACAGCCTAAGAGTTAATATTCAATTCTCACAAAAATCTTACAAGTCATATATTTTTATTTTACCATTATGGGTATAGAAACTTAAGCACAAGAAGGTGAGTGAAACACAACAGCCTTACTACCGTGTTCCTTAGGGTAATGCAGGTAAGTAAAAGAGATGTTTGCATTTGCTGCCTTTTAAATCATTCTATAATGTCCGTAAGTCCACTGAACAAAGCAGTTCAGAAATAACGGACAGAGAAAGATGAAACTGGGGGAGGCCGAACCCAAATTCAGGTCTGCTTGTCACATCGGTCCACATCTTTTCTGTCCTGCTTCACATAGTTAACTTCCCACCTCATAGTCCCTTCTCCACGTCACCGTACGACTAGATCTGGCCCACAGCAAGAATTAGGTGTGAGCTTCAATCTGCCGGACAGATCCTTCTCCCGTCTACAAACATTCCAAAAAGCAGAAAGCCAGCTGCCTTTCTCTTGGCAAGTTCCCATCAAATCCAAATAAATAATGCAGTGTTTTCTGGGTTTTAATTTTCTTTAGGATTACTGCTCACTCTGGTTTCATTTCTGCCTGTTCTAATTATTGTCTATTTGGTCCTCCAAAATGACATCCTCATCCAACAGTGTTCACCAGACTGGAATACTCACCTACCCTGTGAGTATGGGGATGGCAAGCTTTTGCTTGGTGCCATGAATATCAGCTCATCTAAAATATTCTTTGCAAGAACAAAACTACCCAACAGAAGAAAACCGGACCTTTCATAACACATCCCCCTTTTCTGCCTCTCACTAATCCCATGTCAAAACACAACATTTGGGGATCCGCAAGAACAATGACAACCACTTTGCTTTCGGTTGCAATCTAGAGGGGTTCACAAGAGCACCTCCTAGTGTACCTGATGACCCATGCAGTTTGGTTCTCTCCTCCATCAGGGCATGCACATCTCCTTGCCTCTCTCCAGCCGAACTACACTGCTTCTCTCGTGTTTCTCAATTATGTTTTAATAATATTAAAAAGCCAAGAAAGAAAACCAATCATCCCTGCATGTAGCTGTCTCCATTCAGTAAGCTCAATTTCATATTTTTATTTAAATGCTTTTCTTCTGAATCAAGCAAAGAGCTTTTCTATCATGTATTCATTGATCCTCCTAACTTAAAGTATGCGTCATATATTTTCATTTCCATTTGAGGTGTGAAAGATATAAGGCAGAGTGATTTAGATATAATGTTCTGCTGAAATCGGTCATTTTAAAAGTTGGAAGAGCCTTATGAATTTATCATATAATCCCTGTATTGTAGGAAGTGTGTGTATGTGTGTGAGTGTGTGTGTTATCCACATTTCCTGCCATGACACAAATCAATTCTTCCTTTGCTTTCAACTAGGACCAAGTCCTCAATTCCTAACACACATAAAAACTAAGTGGTTCGAAACCAGACAGTCACTAGGACTTTGATCCTCTGCATTCTGACTTTAAGTAAATAGTCGTTGAACAGACACCCTCATGAGCTGCCAGAAGAGATATTTGCAGACAGCGTCCTGAGGACAACAAGGATCAGGGGTCAAGTGCTGGGCTCTCCATCTACCATACTGACCTGTCCTGGTCAATGTCAATTGTCTCTGGCCTGCACAGTGAGCAAAGAGGTAGTTGGGTTTCTGATTCCAAGTTAGCTGCGCAATGGTTCTTAGAAATACCGTTGATAAGAACAAAAATTCAGTCTTAGACTACATTATAACGTAATAATTGGTTTACTAAAACAGTCCCCACTGCGAACATGTTCGTTAGCTGAGATTTCCTCTCTGTATTTATATGAGACTACTGTAGCATTTGCCTGCACTGCTAAAGACATACATATTTATATGGCTTTGCACTCTCAGACCTGCCAACCTAAGACTGTGTCTGAGACTCGCTATCCAGGCTTGTGTCGCAGTGGGAGTGTAAACACACTACCACCCTATTTACATATCACACAGACACCTTTGTTCAGTATTTGTCATTCAAGTCTAAATCAACACAATAAAACTGCCTGTTACTTTTTTCAAATTGGCATGGCTGAAACATACAAAGATGCAAGAAATCATGACTGTTTTTCCTTTTATTCTCCAAATACTGACACCCACAAATATTGAAGCTCTCATCATCCCAGGCTCAACAGCCGGACCTAGGGGGCCCAGGATTCCATGGTGGCATTACAGTGAAGTCAATGCACACACAGGCCAAATTACCAACCAGATGAGATCATCTCTTCCCAACACTTAAACAAATGATCTTAAAATCTAGAATTACCTCCTTCAGGAAAGATCTTGTAGTAACTCTTCAAAATCTTCAGGATAAAATTCATATCTGCAGCTCATTCAATGCACTGTACCATCTTGTCTTTGCTCTGGGTGTCTGTGGTTCCCCTCTGTGGAAAGCTCTTTGCCTGCCTTGCTTACCAGGACCAATTCCTTACTTGCCTCCACCATAGCTCTGTTCATTCTTAAAAACTCATCTCTTGACACCTACTATAAGCCATTTGTGACCATCATCCCCAAGCTTCAGGTAGGGTGCAGTGCCTTATTCTCCATTTCCAAAGCACCCCAAGTCGCATCTCTCTCTTAATACACTTCCTGTGCTCTTGGATAGGGACAACTGTGCTTACCTGGACCTTCCTGTAACACAGTGCCAAACTCCAAGCAAGTACTTTCTGAGAAGGTAGGACAGGAAAGAAAGTGTATCTTGAAGGAGAAGCAGCACTACACCTTAACATCCAAGGGCAGATAAAGTGTCTGGAGAAACACAAAGCCTTCTCACATCCCAACACAGGCAGACACATCTGACTAGGTGACTACTTATGAGTGACAGTGCTCTGCTCCTAGCATGAAGGAATGTACAACCGGGCTTGTGGTGGAGCTCAGGGACCCAGCACTTGCTTAGCATACAGGAAACACTGGGCTCAATCCCAGACTTTGGCCCTAATGCTCACTGCATGAGCTCCCATGTACCACTTAAGAATAAATTAACTTATGTACTATCAAAAGAAGCTACTATCATATTTGCTCTATGAGAAAAAGACACTTAGAGAAACTCAGTGATGTTCCCAAAAATCCTAATTCAGAGAGGAAACACTGCACTTCGAAGTCAGAGTGGGGGAAAAGTCTCAAAACCCTGTACTTAAATTCAAGTTTCGTTTTTTCCTGGGTATATGCAACTGAGTAACTTATTTACCTCCTTGAGTTCCAGTGTCTGGATCCATGACATTAGGATGTGACAACTATTTGTAGAGATTGGTAGAAACACACAGTGAGACTTTCCTGAATTTTCATCCTCACCTATCCCAAGAGCATACAGAAGTGCACAATGTCACAGTGCCTGACAGCTCTTGCTGAACTCTGGGCAGATAAAAGGAAAGGCTAAGGGAGATGGAAGGCATTCCATGTGGACTGTATGTGCTTTCATGACGCAAAAAGCTAACCATACTTCTTCCCAAATCCATTGTTTATACACATGGGGGTTAGATTTTCACATGATCTTTCCATCAGCTCATTATGAAAATCTGTACATTCAAGAAGCTCAGGGGCCTTGTGTTGCTGGCAGCTAGTTAAGGGGTTGTTGTATAAACCTACAAGAAACACAAGGCTTTACAGTTTCAAAGGCTTTGCAGTTGCTCTATTTCAGAAGCAAAGTGGTAGGCACATAAGGCCCACTTTATCACCATTCTTTAAACTGGACACAGTGTCTATACCCGGATAGTTCACAGTTTAAAGGGGGAATCATCAATATCTGGGTACTGAAATCAGGGACCTTAGGCTCGAGAATCCAGGTGGCATTTGACTAAGGATGCCTCCAAAACAAACTGCAATTACCTGCAGGTCAAAACATCTTGATGCTCGCCCCAGTCTTTGACTGACTGTCATGACAGTTGCAAACTAGCTTTCAAACTATGGAGGAAATATGAAGTTAAGATCAGGCAGTCCTCTGCGTGACAGCCTCAAGTCCTCTCCTGCAAAACAGAGGCTCTTTTGGGGGCAGTGGAAAGCTGCCAAACTAACACAGCTCCCTTGGGCTAACATCCCCCCACCGAATTTTTCACAAACTCGTGAAGAATAAAAACAATGATTTAGATAAATATTTATGCTAATAACCTTAAAACAGCCCCACTAATGATCTATGAAGCTATCTGCAAAAGTTTAGAACAGCACTACTGAATTGAGTAATTGTTTATTATGACTATGTTGTGCTTTGCCATTTGCAAATCAGTCACAAACATGTTTACCATGAAATTACACGAACGCATGTGCACGCGCACACACACACACACACACACACACACAGGGTGTCAAGAGACAAATGGCAATAAGGTGGGAAGCAGATGGAAGAGCTGCTTCCTAGGCAGACTGAGCACATTTCATGCGTAAGCAAGGCAAAGAGTTCAACAAACTTGTACAAAGATTGCAATCCAACAAGCTGACACACTTCTAATTATTTTCAGGCTGTCTGAGTGCTTCATACTTCGTAGTACTGTTTCTGATATTTTTTAATTTACTTTATTTAGGGGGAAGTAGCACAGTCCCTGTAGAATTTACAAACTTCATCAGCTGTAATCTAACTCTAGAAGCAGAAATAGCAATGGTTGCGAGTGATACAAAGTAATTCATCCATGGGTCCTGTTGCTTGCTAATTTCCCACACCTTTTTGGACCAATAAGGTAAAGCCTGTGATCAGAATGTAATATGCTAATGTGTTTATTCTAAATAACCCAGTAGTGTGACTTATTAAAGTCTATGAGTGACACCAGAGTCCTTTCATTTCATAATACAAAGAAATAAAGAGTTTTCCTACTTCAGAAAATCAAGTAAATAACAACGCGCCCTGCCCTTCACAATACTCAGTAATTTAATGTATCAAATGGCTTATCTGGCAAAACATGAATGTGAAATAAAGTTATGAAAGTGTTTACAATAAATGCTCAGGGGTGGACGGGAGCAACTTTTCGAGAAAATGAGGGAAATAAATGGTTAACTGCCAGCACACACACACACGCTGGAGGACATAAAAAGGTTCACAGCAGTTGTTAAATTCATTTAGAGAAACTCACTTTATTTCTCTAACAGAGTGCTCACCAGCTAATCTGTATTACAACCTGCAGGAGTCTTCATATTCTCAGCAGGATCAAGATTCAGGCCACACTGATTCAGCTATTTAATCTTTCAAGAGAACAATATTTGGCAGGAAAAGACCCCACAGCAGCACGGGGATGGCGCAGTGGCTCGCTGTCAGCAGACACCGGGCCAAGAAGATGAAGGGAGAAAGCCACCAGCCCTAAGCAATGCTTACGTGTCCTTTCTGAGCTCTTCAAACACACAGGGGTACATGTGACGCGTGTAGAAAGCTTACGCTTCGCTAGCACACGGATCACTATTTCAGATAGGTGTGTTTCACAAAGGCAAAATATTTTCCCATTAATTGGACCCATCAAACTTAAAACTTAAGGGCCGGCCAAATAGCTCAGCAGATTAAAGTGTCTGCAAGCAGGCACAGGGGTTGGGGGTTCAATCCCCCAGCCTGCCATGCCGGCCCACCCTCGGGGCGCGCTGAGATGGCGACTGACACTGGGTGTAGTGGTACACACCTGTAATCCCGGTTCTTGGGGAGGGTGTAAACAGGAGAATTACTATGAGTCCAATCTAGTAGTGAGACCCTGAACACCCTGTAGATCTTTCCCTAAAATACAGGGAAAAAAAAAAAAACCTTAAAATTTAAAAGTATCACTATAAAGGCTGGAGGCAGGAATGGAGAAGAGTGTCCATAATTTTACTTTTCATTTGTTTTCATCTTAAGCACTACAAAGCAAAATAGTGAGGGCATCTATAAAACTTTTCAAGTATGGAATTATTTAAGAGGTTGATCTTTTTAACCATCCTAGAACTAATAAGTTGACCGTATTTGGAACATTTCTGCCACTCTGTATGTAATGCTGCTGTTGTGCTGTGTTTCATTGACACCTGACACCTTCGTATCTTCATTTAAGCTTCTGTTCATCAACTGCAGGGATTTAATGTGGAATGGTGGGGGGGGGGATCTATCTTGTCAGGCAAACATGGAAGACATAGGGAAAACAGGAAGACAGAAAAACAAAATTTGCCACACCTACTACGCAACCACTGAGAATCACTGTTCAAGTACATAATTCAGTAAAATGCCTTAAACATTATTTTTAAAGAATAATGCCGTGGGTTTCACTTCTTTGCTTACAACCTCAGCTTAGTTTTCTTTCTGCTACTAACCTGCCGAGTCCCTCTAAATGGCCTGCCTCGCTCTCAGATAATTAGATAAATGATCTCAGAGTCGCCATGGCAGTTATCTCTTTGCCTGGCAGAAGCCAGCTGCAGCCTTCCAGGGGTCAGGCATCATTTTTATTTCATTCTGAATGAAATAAAGTGCTTAGCACACTTCTCCTCACAAAGTTCTTAGCACACTGTACACACTCAAAAAAAAAATGCGTAAGTCAATTATTAAGCTTCCAAGAATGCTCTCCCCTATAGAATGTGGGTTTTGTTGATGCTCAAAATAGAACTGCTCCTTCACAATCTTATCCCAAGCCACACTTTAGTGATGGTGTTGCTCCCTACACCCTAACCCTCAGATATGGGGTGACCCTGCCCTTGCCCTATTCCTCCCCTCAGCTTTCTCTCTCAGACCCACCTCCCAATGTTCCTCCTCCACCGGAGCCTTTCCCAAGCACTGTGTGTGTCCTGGGAGGAACACAAAAGGCGCCCCCAAAAACACTTTCTCTGCTGTTCTGAGACTTGTGGGGCCTAGTGTAAAGCGATAGCCATAACCACCATTTTCTAAACAAACATATGTGCGCCAGGCCACCATGAAAGCAACTTCTACTTCTTACTCTTTGTAGCCAGAGCACTGTGTTCTGGGAGATTCAAGCACAACCTTGGAACTGGGCAGGACAGTGTGCACCTGTAACCCCACCTACTCAGGAGACGAGGCAGGAGGATTGCTAAAGCCCAGACATCCAAGGCCAGCATGGGCAGCAGAGTGAGACAGACAGAGGGGAAGAAGGGAGGGAGGAAGGAAGGGAAGGAGGGAGAGAGGGAGAGAGGAAGAGAGGGAAGGAGGGAGAGAGGGAGAAAGGGAGGGAGAGAGGAATGAAGGGAGGACACTAGAACTGCAGCTTGCCCTCCAAAGCCTCACAACAATTACATGGCAAACCTGAGTCCCTGCATTCAATCCCCACAGCCAAACAGGCACTCAGTGAAAAATAGGGTGATTTGGCAGGGCTTTTTCCTTGTATCTTTTTTCCTAAGCCTGTGCTCTTTTTCCTAGTTTGGAAGTATAGGGAGATTCTAACACTTCTTTTATTCTAACACTCCAATGACACAAAGCTTGACTCGAGCAAGCTAAAAGTTGATTTTGTTAGTTAAAATAGCCACCAAAGGAAAAGTCAATCATATATGCCAAATAAGTGACGGTAACTTCTTGTTTCTTGTCCTTGAGACTCACTGGAGTCTGAAAGTCCGCACAAAAGCAAAAAGCCCTTCCAAGAGAAACTAAAAAGTATCCTTTCACAAACATCACTGCAGGATCATATGTGAAAAAGAAAAGAGCCCTAAGACAGCTCAGGAAGGCACGGAAGAAAAGAAAGCTACTGAAGAAAAAATGAACAAAAACATTTAAGCGCTGCAATTGTCATGACATTATCTTGCTTGGAAAATGAAATGTAAATTAGACAGCACAGCAGCGTACCCTTTAAAAGACACTAGTGTTTCCAATCTCCAAATCATGAAATGCTCTTTAATTGTGCACACTTGGATTAACAATGGGTTTTGAAAACCATATACAATTTCTCCCTTGATTCAAGACCTTCTAGTAAGTAAAATAATATTTAACAATTACTCTAATAAACTCAAAGAAAACAAATTTTAAACTTACCTCCCCAAATCCATTGTAATCACAATGCATAATTATTACTACTCCATGAAAATTTCCACAAGATTTCCAGTTTTTCTTTAATGTTCCAGGTTTTCTAATTGTGGGTACGTCCCGAGATGCATACTAAAACGTAGAAGAAAATTCAGATGATTTAAGTTTCAGATCTCTACAATACACTGAAATTGAGACATTTTCCAAAAGTTAACCTCTCTTAGACTTTTTGCTATGGCATCTGCTTTTCTTTTTCTTCATATTTGCCTGAGTCAATGTGCCAGCCAAGATGTGTGGAGTCTATTTTCTAAGTCATGTAATTCAACCAAGACCTGGAAATTTTCAAATTATTACTGCTTCTCTTAGTTTTGTAAGTTATCTTTCATTATGGCTTAAAATTGCAAATAGAACCTAGCCATGATTTTTCTTTCTTTAGCTTAAGATCATGCAGGTTGGAAAACAGAAAAAAAAAATCAAAACCTGAATAAAGGAGCTTTCCAGGAATGGCAGCAAGCAGGAGGTGCCGTCATTGAATGCCATGCAAGATGCTGATTTAGGATGGTAGCTTTTAACTGTATCATGCTCTGGGTTTGTCAAAGCACCTCCACAAAATATGAATGTCACTTAACTGCCTCAAAATTGCCCTGTGATACATGGAGATTATTTCTTGGCCCTGTTCTGGACCAAACTGCATCTTCTTCTCCCATCTTCCCCAAAACTCCTATTTTTAAAGCCCTCACTATCATTGTGATGTTTGGGGATGGAGCCTTTGAGGATGCAGCTAACATTAAATGGGATGACAAGGGTGGAGTCTGGACTTTATTTGGCCAATGTCCTTAAAAGAGGAGACACCAGACAGTTTGATCTCTTTCCCCCTCCTCCCACCCCATCTTCATTCGTCCCTTCCTCTCCCTCTCCCTCTGTCTGCTAAACAGAAGGTGAAGGCAACTTCCTACACACCAGGAAAAGGGCAGTCACCACAACCACCCCTGCTGGCTTAATCCCGGGTGCGAGCAGCCAGAACAGTGGAAAAAGAAAAATCCACAGTTTAAGGCCCGCCAGCCCATGGCACTTTGTGATGACAGCCCAAGCCCAAGCAAATTAATAAAAGTCCTACTTATCCTTTAGATACTTAAGTGAGACGTTAAAAAAATCCACAGCTGCAATACTTTAAGACACGGGCTGTGTTCCCAATAGAATGACATTCTTAGGCGACACGTGGGTGTAACAGGTCCTGCGGTGCTAGGGAAACTGCTCTAATCTCCCAGTGGAACGACACAAGTCACTGAACATGTAAGCAGCAGAGGTATTTACTGGCAGGTATTATCTAGCAGGCCAAACAAGAAAGATGACAACATCTAGAGCCACTCTAAACTATAGCAAGACTTTCTTGCAAGAGGGTGTGGGAGCTTCATTAATACAAAATTAGTTAAGAGTCTAAAAATTACTGCCTCCCCCTTGATTCGATGCATACTTACCACGTGCCTGCTGGGCACCAAGCACTGTCCCAGGCACCAGCCACCCTGTACAGGAAGGACACAGCAGTCCCTGCTCTGCTGTGGCGCATGTCCTCAGAAAGGTTCTGTTTTCCTAAACTGAGACATGGGTGGAAAGGCAACCTTTCTGAAAAAGAGGGAGAAAAGCAGTCAACTTCTTGTTTTCGAGTGCACACCATGCTAGGCAGTACATCCATGAAGACCAGTCCTAGGGAAAGGAAACTCCTAAGGCAGTGGTGGAAGCAGACTGCCGGGGCAGTGGGGTAACTCAAGGTCAGGAAAGAGAAGGGAACCTCTGAGCCAGAATGGGTGGGAAGGGGCAAAGGGCCTTCTAGGCAGAAATGCAAAGCATGTGGGGTAATGACAAGAGTGCGTCCCCTACCCAGGTCTCCACAATCACTAAAACAGAGACGTCCTCTGTGCTTGCAAAGGGTTTTATGTCTACCCTAAAAAGTGAGGAGCCATGGACACATTTTTAAGAGTATGACATAATCAAATGTGCATTTTAGGAAGAATCCAAAAGAAACCATGCAGATAACAGCTTGTGAGGAAGGAGAAGTAATACAGTAGCCCCTGAGAATAGTCAAGAAACTACTGCCAGGATGCAAGGAAGGGGTGGGGAAGCATCCCAAAGAAAGGATAAGAAAGTGCTATGCTGCTGTGCACTCTTGTAGATACAATAGGTAAACTGAACATGGCCTGGATGACATTTGCCTCCGTGAAGTGAGAGGGGCCGGACCTTTCTACCCATGAAATACTAATGAAAGCCAACATATATAATAAAAGGTGTGAAACGAGTGGTAAAAATGATAGCACAAAACGTGATAGTACTTCAGAGATAGGGAAGATTGCAGTAGCTGGGGCTTGCGTGTGTATCTAGTATCAGGATGCCATTTACAGATAGTGTGAAATTGTCCTCAACAAGTGGAATGACTCATGCAAAAGTCCAGAACAGAGCAGGGGGCCAGGCCTGAAAGAAATGGGCAGATCTGTCAAGCAGAAAAGATGAGACAGAAAATAATTTAGGAGCAACGGTAAAGAGTCCTTAGAGTCCGAATTAAGAGGGTTAGAAGATTAGACTTTATCCTGCTCAAAGTAGAGGTCCAAAGAAAGTTTTTTAGCAGGTCATAATTAGAGTCTTGATGAAAGGGATATTTCAGAAAGACTCATCTGGGGATGGTGCTTTCCATACAATAGAAGGGCCAGAGAGAGGCTGGCCAATTAGAGGGCTACCGGGGGGAACTCACAGGAAAAGGGCCCGAACACAGCGGAGCTGAAAAGATAGGACTGGGCAGAAAGGATCTCACAAAGAACGATCTTCAGAAAACATTTTCTGGCCTAATCTGTCTCCAAAAAGAGGTCGGATTATGGTGGCACTTTCCAAAGCTCCCCTCCAGACAATGCCATTTTAAAGCATGGCTCTTGTTCCTGCCATGCACGAGTAATTACTAGCCTGGGATGGATTTGTTTCTTTAAGTGACTATGGCTAAGAAAAAAAATGAGGATAAAAAGAAGAGATCAGCCTTTGAAATCTTGCCCTACATGGAAAAATAAAGCAAATCCAGGTGGAGGGAAAGCCATGAGCTAGAAAGAAAGCACCAAGAGCTAATTTTCCATACATTCTTCTCATGAAAGTGTAAGTATCCTTATAGAAATCCTTTCCCCCAGGAGGAGTTGCTCAGAGGAGCTAATTAAATGGAGTATGTCAAAGTGCTCCGAAAGGAAAGAAGTATTCATACATGTGTTAGGTGTTAGAAGAAAAACACGCCCTATTGCTTTCCTTGACATAGCTGCTCTTTGCCTGTAAAGACAATGCTGCCAACCCACTACTGCTTTGGAATGCATGGGAGTTCACGCCTGAGATGAGTCGGAGGTGAGGAACAGTCTATTAAAACAACGTTGACACTCTCTCTGTAAAAATATGACCCTTTTAGGATTTACCACTTCGCCACTGGCATCATAGTTAATCATCTATTTTCATTGGCACAGTTAGGAACTGTGACAAAAATATCATCCTGTTCTCCTTGCAAACCACTTAGTACATTGGCTTTGACTGTTCAAATTCGGAAACTTTTGTATAAATTTTTGTGAGTTAAAAAAAGTGCTATTTTTTACATAAGGAAGAAAATTAACTAGTAATCTATCTCCATTACTGAATGACTTTCTAATTTCTACCTTTTTCTCCCTTTTAAAAAAAAAAAAAAAAAAACTTCTTTACTTTTGCTGAAAAATGAAAAGTCCTATGTCAGTTGTTTGGATTCACATAAGACCTAATTGCCTCCTACACGATAATTTTGCCACCAGTTTACAATTAGCATGCATTTCTCATGCATGAGTTGACCCAATTACATAACAAATTTTGCCTGTGGGGATTTCTCTTGACTGCTTGTCTTCTGTCCACCGTACAACTCAATTTCACACTGTCAGCAGCCTAAACATGGTTACAGTCAGTCTCTGTCAAAATGATTTATTTAAATCACAAACAGAGACCAAATCCCTAGATAATCATCCTTAGCCTCACATGCTTACCCTTACATTCAACCTAACTTGAAATCAAATCTCTTAATAGTCCATAGACACAGTATCCAAATAACAGGCAACACTGAGTTCCGATAATCTAATATTTTTAATGCTAACTCACAAAATCTCAGAGCACTGAATCAGCAGTATCTGCATAGGCCTTTTCATGGGTATATCATTTATTTTATATTCTAAGAAATCACTGAAAAATTATGTGGCTGCATCCAAAAAAACACTTAGAGTTAATTATATTTCAATACAATTACAGTCAGTTTTTTTTCTACAATCTCAAAAATAAAAGGACTCAGATCTTAGCTTTTCTTGTAAAGCAAGCAAGCATTTCTTTTGAATGGGTATTTTGGATACTGGAAGTAGAAGCCAAAACAATGAGTATTTGGGGGGGGAAGGATATATAACAAAAATTGTAGCTACTGACCTGGCAAGGCAAAGAACAGAAAGCAGGAGAAAATATAATCAGCTGTAGGCTAGTGATCTACAGGCAGAAGGCTCTGACACATGCAGACACACACACAAAACACTTCCTGTGTGTCCGGGACACGCACAAGTTCTGGCACATCAAATAAAGCTGCACTTCCTATTTCAGTCAGTCCGTAAAATACATGATTTTCTCACTGGCTTTTTTTTTCCCCTTTTCCTTTTCATGTGACATTTCTCTTCCCCCTGAAATAAATTAGCAAATAAATACCTAGTTCTTATCTACAGCACAAAGCCTGTAAAAGTCTCTTGGGGTCTGATTTTCCCATTTTATTTCACAATTTATCCCCAGACTGTCTGAGCTAATTGAAAGTGCAGCTCATATGAGTGTGTAAACAGGCAGAAGGAAACGCATCAATAATCCCCTGCCGGTTAGACGGAGGTGCTTGGATGCCGGGCAGGATGCCGCTTGTCATTCTGCTGCTGGGACCCTGAATGCCCTACAGACAAACCTGAGCACAGGTAGCAAGAACCTGAGTCTAGAAGGAGCCTGCACAACAACCCACATGAGCTAGAGCCATCAAGATAAAAGATAAAGGGTTGTTGAAACACCCAAATGTATAGTGTCCCTCATCCTACCTATATAGTGTCCGTTAAATAACATGTTCTTAAATAGCGTTAAAAGAAATGCAAAGATGTGTAAGAAAACTTCTGTCACCTCTGAACTTAAGCCCTAGAATTTGGGGACAGTAAGGGAGAAATGGCAATTAAGGAGTGCATTGTGAAAGTCTGAAGACATTCATTTCCTCGGTCTGCACTGTCCACAAAGGCTGCTTTCTGCTGGAGAGGCTCAAAGCAGCCTTGAACTGTGCACATTACCCTCAGCTAAATAGCTTGGCTGGCTGGGTCAACCTCCCATAAAACCTGTCTCCATTGCCATTACTCAATTTCATAAACAACCAAACTCCAACTGAACATTAATATATGGAATGAAATGAAGATATCTTCTAGGATGTCATGAGGGAAAAATAGAACTATTTCTTCATTTTAGAAGCTAAGTTCTGTTTGTTTCCAAACATTACAGAAATTCTAAAATCTTGCCTCTGTTGTTCTTCCTGCAGCTACATAAGGTAGCATAGCAGAAGAACTTGAAATTACAGTATTTAATAAATCTCCTGTTCAATATGTTGTCATTACAGGGGCCAAAAGAAAGGAGGGGGGCTAATCTACTCGCACCTCTTTTATTACACACAATTTGAAATTTATAGTTGGGCCTAAACCCACACCTCAGTAACATCTGCAGACCAAGTGGACATTTCCAAATGACTGCAAATCCTAGGCAAATGAACGTGAGTGGCTGAAAAATTTTTCATAACATTGGCACAGACACAAGCAATCAAAAATGCCCATTCATCCATAACATATTACCCAAAACACCTAGGAGTTGTCATTAAATTCACCGCTTTATGTCTCTATAGCTTTTTCAGTCCAAGGGGGTGAACGATAGTTTTTAAGAAAGCCACAAACTATTCGAAAATAAAATTAGCTAAAAACAAGAACATGAACCAAAGGGAAAATAAAGATTGTAGGTAGTTAAACCACCTCCGTGAACCTATATTGAACTTGAGTTCTAATGTAAAGCTCACAAATCTCATCTTCTTTATGATTTTCCAAATGAATCAGCTCCATCCCATCCTCTCCAGCAGGAAAATTCTGGGGTCTTCCCAGGCTAGACACTTTTCTCACCTTCATCCTCTCAAAACAGATACAATCCAGACCACTGCCAAAAATACCTGTCTGGGCTCAGCCTGTACTGTTCAGTGGATTTAAACAAAAGTGGGATGGAAAATGGACTAACCAAGGTTCCACTTTGTAGATCAATCCAAATTTCTTATAGAAAGACATCCTTGAGTAATATGGAAAACCCAGTTAGGTAATGGAAAAAGGCCATGAAGTTGTAGTCTTGTAAGTGAATAATAAATTCACCAGACCCCAGAATATTTAACAGCCTCCCTTATTCAGGAGTAGGTCTCTTTTAAGAGTTATATTGAAAAATCCATAATTTTTACTGCTACCCAGACATTAATATGCCTCATCATGGCTAAAAGAACTGCATATAAAACTCCTATGGTTGCTAATATCCAGACACTGTAGGAAGTTTTTTAAAAGTTGTTGTCTGAATTATATGCTTTTTACAGATTTAATGCAATCTCAATCAAAATACCAGTAGTATTCTTCACAGAACTGGAGAAAACAATCCTAAAATTCATATACAACCAGAAGAGACACAGAATAGCAAAAGCAACCCCTGGGTAAAAAGAACAAGGCAGAAGGCAATACAATCCTGGCTCTGAAGTTATATTACAAAGCTGCAGTGATAATCACTGTAACTAGCACAAAAATGGATATAAGTATCAATGGAACAAAACAAAAGAGGCAGAGACAACCTCAGACACATTCAATTATTTGATCTTTGACAAAATGGCCAAAAAAATATATACTGGAGGAAAGATGGGCTCTTATTAAATGGAGCTGGAAAACTGGCTATCCACATGCAAAGACTGAATTTAGACCCATATCTCTCACCATGTACTAAACTGAAACCAAAATGGGTCAAGGAATTAAGTTTTAAAAGAGAATTATAATCCTCTGGAAGATAAAGAAGGCTAAAAACTCTTAAAGTTAGAGGCACAGGAAAGACTTTCTATATAGAACTCCAGTTGTACAGGCAATAGTACCAAGAGCCAACAAATTGGATCATATCAAATTAAAAAGCTTCTGCACAGCAAAGGAAACAACCAACAGAGTAAAGAGACAACCTACAACTTTGGGGGTAAAAAAATGCCAGCTATTATTCAGACAGAGGATTCCTATCTAGAACGTAGAAAGAACTCAAAACAAACCAGACCCGCACCAAAAATCCCAATCAAACAATGGGCAAGGGAAGTGAACATACACATCTTAGGAGAAGTACAAATGGCCAATAAATATAAGAAAAAACATTCTACTTCACTGGCTATTAGGGAAATATAAATCAAAACAATACTGAGGGGGCTGGGGAGATGGCTCAGTGGAATAAGTGCTTCCCTGGCAAGCACAAGAGCCTGAGTTCAATCCCCAGTACCAAAAAAAAAAAAAAAAAAAAAAAAATACTGATATTCCATCTTACCCAGAAAGAATGGTCCTTACCAAAATATTAAATAATAGCAAATGTTACAAGGGAAGAAGAACCCTTCTACATAGCTGGTGAGAATGTAAACTAGTACAACCACTATGGAAATCAGCATGAAGATGCCACAAAAACTAGAAATTCCATTCAACCTGTCTTTTCCCTTGTGTAGGCATCTTCCCCAAAGGGTGACATACAGTATATCACAGTGATATATATTCAGTGTATATATATATATATATATATATATATATATATATATATATATATTCACTCCAGCTCATAATAGCTAAATCTTGGAAGTGTCCTATCTGTCCATCACCAGATGAATAGATAAAGAAATCATGGTATTTATACCCCATAGTATACTGCTCTGCCATAAAGGATAAAGTGGAATTATTTGTTAAGAAAATGGATGCAGGGGCTGGTGAGATGGCTCAGTGGTCTAAAGCACCTACTTAGAACAAGCTTAGCAAAGCCCAAGGACTGCGGTTCAATCCCCCAGCACCACATGTCAGCCAGCCTACCTCCTGGTGGGCTGAGCTGGCCACACACACACACACACACACATAAATAAATAAATAAATAAATAAATAAATATCACATGGTTTCTCTTACTTAAGAAACCCACAATATAAATAAAGATCAAAATAAAAGGTAGATAATAGGAAGTAGGGGGATAGATCTTTCTCAAGTGGGAGAGGATCAAGAGATGGAGGGAAGGGGAGGGGGGAAGTGAGGGGAGAGGGGAAGAGAGGGGATGGAGATTTACGGACTCCACTCAAGGAATGTAAATCTTATATACTTCAGACACTTACTAAAATTCTTAAATTATATGTTTTTAAAATTCAATACTATCTAAATGGCAGGGTTAATTTCATTGGTATTTGGTATATACTGTTATGTATTTGATAAAGATAGATTAATACATACCTGTGTCATAAGATGGTTTTGCATAATTAAGAGTGGATCTGGTTTTGCATAATTAAGAGTGGATCTGCAAACGACCTCTGGTATCAAATAAAATGTACATTCCTGCTAATGATAAAGGTTGGTGAAATGATCAGTTCTTTTCTAATTAAATATGAATGTTGACTTAATTTGGATATAAACGAAAAGGCTTACCTCTAAATCAACTGCCGTTGTCCTTAAGGAAGCTGGGATGGCAAAGTCTTATGAAGAAAAGTTCACTTCTTTTTGAAATAAATTTCTGGGGCAGCTGAAAATTTGTGATGTACCTTTGTTTTGGAAGTCTTATTTTTTAACACACTCAAAAATGATTCAAAGAAGGAAATGTTACTGAATGTAACTCCTAGTGGAAAACATCTCTAATTTGCTTTTTTAAAATAAAAGTAGGCTTTTGATTTGAGGAAAAGATAAAGAGGAAGAATAATGGGAATGATTGTCGCTGTTCCCGATAAGAGAGTTGTTAGAACATGGCAAAAAAGGAGACAAACACCACAAATCTATAAATTCAACTCTTTCTCTTCAAAGGAAAAAGTTCTTCCTCATATGAAATATACACTTAAAGAATAATAGAGAAAGCCTAAGCAACAGGGGGAAAGGGAGAAAGAAATGTGTGTCTCACTCCTAAAAGTCCTTTGAGCATTCAACATGCGTGTTTCTGAACTTCTGACAAGGAAGCTTTTTTCTCAAACTGTGCAACAACTTTGTCTGAAAATTTTATATCTGGATGTACACCTATATACAAGTGCATCTCATGATAGTGATCAAATATCAGGAGTATAGATTCATCCACTAACTACACATTTCCTAGAAATCAAGGCTACATCATACAACCTTACATATACAAACATTAGCACCTGTTTAAGTGATACAAAATATACCTCTCATGAATCATGAGTGTTGTGTGTTTGCTCATAATTTTATATCACATACTATTGCTTTTTATTCATATTTCCTCTTGGGTATCTACCACTGAACGAATTTTTGTGGAAAAAATACATGTTGGCACACTTGGTACAATATTTTAGAAGTAACAAAATCACGTGTGTGCTACAAAAATTATAAATGGCTTGTTTGCTCACCTTTGACAGGTACTACACTGCAAGCTAGTATATTTTTAACTTCTGTTAGTTCCAATTTTCTTTTTAAAGGAAAATTCATTACTGCACAAGACATGGGTTTCAAGTCCAAAGTAACTATAGGTATAGATGTTCATTTGAAATAGTAGATGTAATAGACGGTTTAACACACATATTTAAAGTATTAAGCTACATATACACATAACTAGAAATTATGAGTTTTTAAGATGCCTAAACTTCATGTATTTATATTTTCATGCTTATTTACTACCAAAAAATAACTATCAGATTTTTTTAGACTTAATTTTAAAAATCTTATTTTGTAAAGACTCAACGTGGAGAACCATTCCAAACAAGAAGACGCTGTAATTTAGAGCAACCTTAGGCTCCAGGCAGCTCATGAATCTGGCACAGAGGAAGGACTCCGAGGATCCTCACGTAGCAGCAAGTCACCCAACCTCGCGCTCCCACCCAAGAACACAGGCAGGGGACCGCATCACCACGGAGACAGCACCTACATTGCTGATTTGCTCCTGCGTCCTCTTCAGCCTCTGCAGCTCAGGAGTGTCGGTGACAATGCTGAAGCCTCTCCCTTTGCTTTCTTCAAAATCTCTTTTGTACTTGACCTAACAAGGAGGAGGAAAAGAAAAGAAGACAGAGGAATCACAAACCCCACTCAGGACAGGCAGGGGCCACAGTTCCTACCAAGAACTCCCTGTAGAAAGCACCCTCTCAGAGAGGAGGGCTCAGACTGCGCACCCACCTGGCTTCTAGCCCAGCGAGAGCTTTGGCAAGTTCCTACCCACCCTGTGCCTCGGTGGTCCTGGCTGGCAAATGGTGATAACAACCACTGTTCAACTGGTTGTAGGGATAAGATCAAGTGACTCAATGCGTGCACATGGCTGACAGCAGTAAGTCATGCTCACTAAAAGTCAGTATCATCTTCATGAATACTGTTACTAAAGAAAATGGTAGAAAAGCCAAGTAAAATCATCTACTCCAGGCTGTCCTGCCAGTAAAAAGCATCCTTTTGAGCCTGAACTGCCCTATGGAGGAGGGACACACAAGCAACAACCACCCCACCGTGAAGTTTTTATGCCATGTCACCAACACAACCTACAGACTTGCCTACATAATGTCACACTGTAGTATGTCAGGTGCATCAATGCTGGTGGAAATATTTATAAAGCCGGGCACACCTCAGGTGTCAAAAGCTTCTCCCATGTCCCTTTGGCATTCTGTCTGTGTGTGTGGAGGTACCTAAGATGTGTTGTTGGATGTTTTTTTTCCTCATTTTTAACTTTATTGAAAATCAATAATAATTATATAGCAAATTAAAAATTTTAGACAAATATTGAAATGTGAAAGATAAGATGTACACAGTGAATTTTAGAAAAATATTTCTGAAATGAATATATAACATGAGATTAATAATAGATTGCACATTGTAAAAAATTATTTACAAACTTAAATGAATATAACAATAAAACTTATCTACAATAAACATGAAGAAGAAAGAGTTTACCTATCAGTCATATAATAGTTTTGTTGGATGTTTAAATACCCTTCCTCTTGGACTGGGGAGATAGCTGAGCAGTCTAAGCACCTGCCTGGCAAGGGCAAGAACCCTAGTTCGATCCCTGGTACTGTACGCCATGCCAGCCTCAGAATCCCAGTTGCGCTGTGCCAGCCACCAAAACTGGGCATGGTGGCACTGGGAAGCCTGGACAGGAGGATCACTACAAGTCTGAGCTGCGTAACAAGACCCTATATCAAATAAATAAATAAAGATTTTTTTTAAACTTATTTTTTAAAAAAATACCTTTCATTCTAACTACAACCCAGTACAACTGAATTTCACTGTTTACTGGGGCTGGAAGAGCCACTGATAATTTCACCAGGTCCCATTGCTTATTTAGCATAACAACAATCACTGTCACAGCAGTCACCTAATCTGCTTGGAAGGACTGTGACGGTCACATCCCTTTGTTCTTATTGCAAACCTAAAATCAGGAACTGTGAGAACATATTTTGTTTCATAGCCCATGTCAATCCCATTTTACATTCAGAATTATAAGCCTCAAATTAATATTGAAATTACAGAAGCTTATACAAATAGGATTCCATAAGTAGATCCTGTTTGTATGTGAAAAGTTCAAGTTGTTGAGCAAAGAATGAATGTTTTTGTTGGAATACATCTGTATTTAAATACTCAACTCTCCCAAGCATCATTATCCCAGAGCTACTGCAGGACTTTCTTTTACCAGATGATCTTGAAAGAAGAAAAAAATCTCTGATGACAAAAAGCACAAAGACCTACATAATTCTTATCACCTTCATGTATCTAATTTTCTCCCCTATACTTCCATTGCAGTTTATAAAAATACTAACCCTCTTACATTATTGGCTAGGAGTATGCACCAGGGTGCAGAGCTGTAAAATCATAAAAGTCAGAAAGATGACAAGGTTGAGCTGGCAAGAGGCAAAGAAGTATAAGAAGGAAAATCATTCAGCCAAATCCTAGCGCCCTAACACCAGTGTCACCGAAGGCACAATCACATATTCTTTCTGTTATTTTTCAATAGCAACTTAGAAATAACAAAAAAAAAAAAAAAAAGAAAACATATTAAATTTTAGAATCACAGGTTTGGAGCTAATTGTCATCTAACAACCCTTTCCAAATTCACAAGACACATAAGAATCATTTGATTTTGACTCATCTGGCTAAGTGACTACTTTAGAAAAGTGTGTGATCAGCTCTGTCGATGATTTGCAGCTTCTGAAAAGGAATTTATCTCTCTTTAGTGGCAAGGTACACAGCCAGCGTCTTACACGTGCCACACCAGCTTGAACATCAAGGGTTTCTTTACTACCTCCTTGGGGCCCTTAGCTCTTTCGTGGTCCCATCCACTTGTCACCTGGCTCGCAGGAGTTACTTGACAAAATGTTTAAGAAAGGTGAAAGGGAACAGAGAGATAGAAGAGAAATGGAAGCAGAGAGGAAGGGTCCACTGGCCCAGCTACAGATCAGAGAGAAAGGTCGCACTCAGGAACCAGGAAATGGCTCCGTGCAGTGGAGCATCTGGTGGAGGAAGGGGGCTGGGGTGTGGAGGAAGGGCCAAGAGACACATCTACAACACACAGTCCTAGATCACACGGGAAGAAATAGCCCTCAGTTATGCTCTGGTAAACTCCTTTATACAACCTTTCCTCCCTTAGAAACCTTGGCTTCTTCCCCAGCAAAAATGCTTTTCTTCCCTTGTGTTCAACATTAGACATAAAATTTTTGTGGTAGATTGACAGCTGGTGGTCAACTTGGAACACCCAGCTGAACTAAGTCAGCGAGGTACTGGGTGTTGAAGGCCCTCCTGAGGACTGTTGCCAGCAGCATAAGAGAACTGGGGGAAAGAGGGTGCACTGCTGGCTCTCCTAGAGAAGCAGGTGGTGCTGGTTTCCTTATAGGAGCCTGGCTGTCCTCATCAAATGAGCTCACAACCCCACTGCCACTGAGGATGCTGTGGTTCTTCTCAAGGGAGCTTTGGTTCTTACTTCTGCATGTTGATCCCTGGCTCCAGTGCAGATCCCTCAGCCCGCTGGCATAGGCCCTTCATCCCACTGCACAGACTGTCTAGCTTCCACCACTGACCTTTGGGCCTTCCCAGCACAGATCCTGGACACGGACTTACATGAGACATTGTTGTGGGCTCTAGGCCTTCAGTAGGACTCAGAAGGGGCATTGCCATGGGCTCTACGACTTCATCAGGAATTGTGCAGGACACTGCCCTGGGATCCAGGCCCTCAGCTGGATTCTCTGGGTCTCTAGTGCGTGGACAGATCTCCTGCACTCTTTTTGCATTTGACTCTTTGGGTCAGTATTATAAATTATGTGTCCTGTATTAATCCCTTTCCCTTGCAAAACTCTGACTACAAGAATTATCATCTCTGGTCTCTCATCTGTTCTGTTTCTCTTTAAAAGTATTTCATAGTGATTCCACATAGCAATTAATGGCAGTCATATATGAGCCCCACATGAAATCTCCCCTTTGAATGTTCATTTATTCAATCTTTTGTTCATTGAGAAAATACTTACCAAGCACCTACTATAGTATTTGTCAAGTGCACTCCATAAGTGGAAACAGGACAACAAAGAGAACAGTCAACAATTCCCAATCTCGTAGATTGTATATTACAATACAAGGGGTGAAAAGACAAGTTCAAGCTAATCAAGAAAATGGCATGTTAAGGCCAGTGAGATAGCTCAGTGGACTAAAGCACCTGCTTAGGCAAGCGCAGGGACCGTGGTTCCATCCCCAGCACTACATGCCATGCCAGCCCCGCCCCCAGGGTGGGCTGAGCTGGCCATAGAGTCTAGGCATAGTAGTGCACACCTGTAATCCCAGCACTGCAGAGGCTAAAAGCAGGAGAAGCACCACAAGTCCAAGCTGTGTATTGAGACCCTGTAACAACCAAATACATAAAAATTAAAAATAAACGGCATGTTAATTAAAAGTACTAAGAGAAAAACAGCGCATGCAGTGGCTGTGCAGGGCAGAAGTCACCACTGCAGAAGCGCCCCAGAGCTACGTCATGTGCTGACTTGGGTTCTAACAGCCTCTCTCTGGCTGTCCTTTACAAACTCACTGGTAGGGTCACTGGAAAGGTCAGGAGCAAAGCCAGGCTGCCCAGGCAGCAGGTGCCATGGGAAGCTCCCCAGCGGTCCTCTTGGAAACAGTCCTGGGACCCCAGAAGCCAAGGAAAGCTCCTGCCCTCCACACACACCCTCAGGACCCGGGCTTCCTGTTAGAGCCAGACAGGAAAGGCAAAGGAGAGAGAAGGCAGGGCTAAGCAATGCTAACCAGAGTTCAGAGAGAGTGTGCAATATCTGGCAGCAATGCTGCCGTTTTCCAGTCTCTCCTTCAAGACTAAATGAAAGTACTCTTAAATTCAAATGTCAGAAATGCACAAAATGAGCAAATGGATTTGCCATATTTGTCTCCAAAAGTAACTTAAAATGTTATTTATTTCAAATAATAAACACTACACAATACTCTCTCTCTCTCTCTCCCTCTCTCTCTCTCTCCTCCCCTCTTGTGTGTGTGTGTGCGTGCACATGCATGCGCGTGCACATGTACACACACTGACATTCTATGTGTGGTTAGGTGGATGTCTGTGTATGTGATTATGAAGTAGTGTATGCCAACATCTACAGTATGTTATGTGTTCAGTGCACAAGTGCACATATTTATTTTCTACCTAGAGCTTCAACAAAGACCGTGAGCAGGAGAACAGTCAATAAATATGGTAGCCAAGAATTCAGTGGATATTTTTAATCAGCCCAGGGCAAGGGCCACTGGTATCCACTTGCAGAAAGTTGAATCAGTCACTCCAAGTGTTTTTCCTTTGCAATGAAGCTGTTTAATTATATCAGCAAAGACTTAAACCAAAAGGGGGGAGGGATCTGAGAGTGAAAAAGGGTGCCATAAAAGGGATTCCAAATAGGGCTTAAGGAACAAGACAAAAGCAGATAGAAAGTCAGGAGACAGATCTTCACAAATGGAAAGGGGACTGAGAGATGGGGGAAGGAGAGAGGAAAGGCATGAAAAAGCACTGAGTTGTACTATCATCTGCCCCACCCCCGATGCATGAAATCATTATTTCCTGAAAATGTGCACTAATAAAAGTAAAAACTGAAAAAACAACACCATTAGAATAAAAAAAGAACAGAAGTTCAAGGGGACACACGCAGTCTATCCCAAGGGGCCAGGGCAGGCTAGAGACACGCAGGGCAAAGGAACAGTAGTTAGCCCTAACACAGATCGTTAGAAAACAGCCACATTCACTACAGACTTGTGTTACCCTGCTTTTTATTTCATCCACTTCTGATACAATGAAATCAATGATCAATCTCACTATCTTCTATGGTATGATGGATTCATTGACTTTTTCCTAGAATACTGTAACTGTGAGGGTCACACTATCTTAAAACTGCATACAAAACTCCTAGTTTTATCTATGAAACTTAGTGCTCAGTCACGTACCATCTTGTACAGGTCAGACAATGCTGAGCTACTGGAGAAAGTTGACCATATGCAGCTCTTTGCCTCTCTGGGCTTTCCTTGGTGATAAGCATCCAGTAAAGGTTTAACTATTTCATGATTGCGTACTACCCACTTTTGTGTTTTTAAATCTAAATTGCAGAACAGAAGTTAATAGGGCTGGCCAGATAGCTCAGCAGACTAAAGTGCCTGCTTAGGCAGAGCGCAGGGGCCAGGGTTCAATCCCCGGCGAGCCGTGCCAACCTGATTAAGACTGGGCATGGTGGCACGCGCCTGTAATCCCAGCGCTTGGGAGGCTGAAAACAGGAGGATCACTACGAGTCCAATCTGTGTAGTGAGACTCTGTAGACCCTGTAGACCCTGTACTAAATACATAAAAAAAAAGAAAAGTGGTTAATCCCACAATGCTAGATGAGAAGTGAACATTATTAAGAAAACCTTATTAAGGGCTTTTCTAAAGGTGTGGTTAATTGTAACATACGTTAAGTTAAAGAAATGAGCTCAATAGTAATTGTTTTAATAAATTAATCTCATAACTTGTAAATTTATGGTTAATTAAATAAAATTAAAATTATAATTACCTTTTCAACATAATTAAGAAGCATTAAAAATAATCTCCATAGATTTTTAGTGTTAAATTAGCCTTTCATCAAATTTGCAGAGGTACTTACAGATATTTATAGATTTGTCAAGTTTCCATATATGCTCACAACCTAACTTTATCAGATTTACATTAAAAAAACGAAATCTACATTTTATTCTAAGGAACTTCTCTAATACATAATCAAGCATACTTTAATTAATTACTCAATCAGCCAAGGTAATTAAAAATTATGCCAAGGACACTCGAGTGTATCTTCGTAGTTAACGGCACAAGCTCAACAATTGGAGAAATTCATCCTGAGCCCGGGCTTCACCTCTTAGTAGCTGTGTGACCTGAGCCAACTTCCTCAATCTCGTCGAGCCTCAGTTTCTTTGGTATACAAAGCATTACTGCAGTGCAACAATGACAGCACTTTTGTGAGAACTAATGATGACAAAGATGCCTGATATCCACTGACTGTCTCCAAGCACCGTACTGAGCACTCTAGGGTTGATGGGAGCATATCCAGGGTGGGAAGTGCGGTGGATGATGGGTAAGAAGGACCCAACACCGGCTTCCCATAAGCACGGGCAAGGCCTATTCGCTTGAGGGACTACACATCATGCACTGTGCCATCTGCAGATGGGCACTTCCTCATTCCTCTTTGGATTAAAGCAAAATATAAATAAAAACAAGAAATGAAAATTAGAATGTGCTTTGAATATCCTCTCTTCAGACGAATCCTGGCAGCTATGCATTCTGACCCACTATATAGAGAAAGGAAGTTTGCAGACATCACGGAGTTAAGAAAGGGCAGATGTCCCTCTGGAGCCACCCACTCTAGCAGCTGCCCAGACAATGAAAATCACTGCCAAAATGAAAAATATCCAAATAAATGCAAACTGTAAACTAAGTCCTGCAATGCACAGAGATGAAAATGGAACCCATTGAATATTTTTAGTACAGGATGTCAAGAGACTTGTGTAGCTTAAAATTTTAGCTAATTCATCATTTGTAAGGGACCTTGTGATGCCACAAAAGTACTGTAGTAGGAATGATGAACAAAGCACTTCATTAGAAATGCTGTTCAGATATTTCTTTTGAAAGGTAACAATTATACAAATTTTCAATAAATGAAGATCAGGTGGTGGTGAGTTACCATGGCCAAAATCATAGTATTAAAAATATTGATCAAAGAAAAAATTATGCCTGCATTAATAAAGTAGCTGCCTGAAATATATACACTTAATTCTTGTTTTCACAAGCAATTTCACAAATAGAATTTAATAAGTCAGACAACTTGTGAACTTGGACTTCTGCACATATGTTCTGTTAATTATTAATCCCTTAGAAGTAGCCATTCTCATTACATGATTATAGCTTTTAAATATAAATGATTTAGTTCAAACACAGACTTGAATATTATGGAAATTATGTTCAACCAGAAGATACTAAGTAGGGTTAGGTGAAAGATAATAAAAATTACAACAGGAAACAATCCTATATGCACATTTGGAATTTTAAAGTATTATGAAATGAGTAGTTTCCAGTTATAAAATTAATAATTCAGGAGAAAACGACTTCCCAACTCCAACTGCTATAGGCAACTAAGATAGGTAAACTATTACAGACAGTCAAATAGGCCTGGGCCCTCCAAGGAGCCAGTGCAGACAGCGCCAGACACCTTACACCTATGGGTTAGGCACCTCCACTGTGGGCCAGATCTGAAGACAAAACGTAAAGCAAATGCACCCACATACTCCCTAAGGATGCACATCAGGGACTGACATGCTAAATATGCATTGATCACCCGGAGAAAGCCAGGAAGAGACATAACCCAACCCCCAGCAGGAAAAGCGTGTTCTGTGACTTGCTTCCTATTTGGTCTCAATTTAATCAATTTTTCCTGAGCAATTATGTTTGTAATATTATCGGTAGTTTTGTCCCACCTCACAATTTCCCATTTTTTCCACTTTAGATCTTCCTCACTTGGTGGACTTTCTCTATAAAATCCCCAGAAAAGGCAGGGTCCTTGGCAATCCACTTGGGTCCCCTCTGATCCTCTCTCAGACAGAAGCTTTCTTTCCCCCAGTAAGTATATTCTGCTTTTAACCTCCTTTGTCACTAAAATTCATTCTGCAAATTTTAGAGAACACATGCTCTGTACTAGACATCTAGCAGGTTGGGAGTTTCTTGCCCTATATAACAATAAAGAAAAGAAACAAGTGTGAACCAAGAATCAAGTAAATATATATAAAAAGTTCACCTAACATAAAATAGTTGTGAAAATGAAAATAATTTGTCCTTAATCTCCAAGTGTCATAGATGATGAAGTGAGGAACACAGGGTTGCAACACAGCTCAGCAGTAGGCATGAGCCTAGCACGCAGAAGCCCTGAGATTAACCTCCAGCCTGGGGGTTACAGGGCACAGGCAGAAAGAAGGGGACCAGTTCCTCCATTTTCTTACATATGCTTGCTACCTAGCTAATTCAAAAAGTCAATGCAATTGTTCCTAACATCCCTCCTACATCTGAAATGACATCATCCATCAGGCAAACACTGACTGTTGATGTTGATGTTGATGTTCTTCTTGTTGTCATCGTCAATAAGAAAACTACACAGACATGCATGCCTGTCATCCCAGGACTCAAAAGGCTGAAGCAGGAGGGTCACCATGAGTTCAAGGCCAGCCTGGGCTGCACATGAGTTCGAAGCCAAGCTAAAACATACTGAGATCTCGGCCAAAAGAACAAAACAAAAAACAGAAAATAAAGCATACTTCTTAAAAAAAAAAAA
>NW_004524784.1:2534762-2542090 GCF_000260255.1 Octodon degus
CTAGAAGTGTTGGAGAATCAGGTGAAGAATTATGGCTTCTTAGCTAACAAGGAAAGCTCCACACGGATTAGTGTCTGTTTAGAGAGAAGTGACATGGTGCCGCCCTGCTACATAACAGCAGCTATGATTGACTGATGACTAAAGGTATTAGACATTGCACTACATGCTTGACAAACCATTTTGCTTAATCTTCAACACCACTCTGCAAAAGAAGCACTTTCCTTTTTTACACATATAAGAAATAGCATGGAAACCTATTGTGTGGTTCATCTAAAATCTCTGTTATGGTTTCCATCTGGAACATTCATCCCCCAAAGGCTTACCTATGGGAGCTTCAGTCCCCAGAGCAGCAGTGTTCACAGGTGGAGCTCTGGGAAGTGGCTGGGTCCTGAGGGCTCTAATCCCTCAGTGGATGACTCCATGAGCGGGGCCACACTTCAGTGAGACATCAGGAGATGATGGAAACTTCAGATGTGTTCAGAGCCGCAAGGCACCGGGGCACATCCTGCATCAGTGTCTCACAGCCCTGTCCCCACTCCCTCCAGCTTCACTTCCCAGCTGCCATGAAGTGAGCAGCACTGCCATGGGGGGCAATCCCTGACATGACGCTGGTGAGTGACCACAGACGGATACCTCTGAAACCATGAGCCAAAATCAGCCTTCCTTCCTTTTAATTGATTTATGTCAGGTATTTTTGGCACAATAACAGAAAGCTGACCAAAATGACCTCCTTCTTGGGCCTTATTGACCTATTTGGACTTTCTCAAGAAGCTCCATTTTCTTCTGAGAATGATCCATTTTCTTAACCACCACAGATGAAGCCAATGGCAGTCATTGGGCCTAAACTTTCGAGGTGAGATGTGTAGGGACATAGGACTCAGTGTACATAGCACGAGTGTCTTCCTCTGGCTACTAGACCTCTAAGATGTCAAGGTCTGGAATTACCAACATCCATGTTTACCACCACCAGAAGTCACAGGGGTAGGCCGTGAAGTTCATCTGTCAAAAAGTGAGTCTTAGTGTAGAAACACTTGCGTCCTGATAGCCACCAGTTCTTACTTTAGAAGGTCCATTCCTATTCTCACATTTGTTCCCCAGGGCAAATGTGAATTTTAATTTAAGTTTATTGGTACAACTTAGGTATACTTAATGATCACATTCATTAAAGGGAATTTGTATATGTACATGATATACCCTGTGTCCTCTTGGGGTTTTTTTCCCCATGTAGCCTCACATTTTGTAACCCAGTATTTTCAAAATAAATGTCCAAGTTCATATGGATGGAGCTGTCTATCACTTGTAGCAAGGAGTCCCAACTCAGACAGGAAACTGACATTTGGCAGCTTAGAGGCCACAGCCACCTAGTAAAAAGGAGAGTTCAGATTCAAATCCACATCTGCTGCCCCTAAATGCCCTTCTTCTCCCACCCATGCTTCGAGATGCCATTTCTAATATCTTATTTCTACACCAAAGACTGCCACATGGATTAAAATATGGGTTTAATGATAATGTACAATTAATTTAAAAGACCTTAAACATTATTTCTTTTAAAAGATTTCAAACATCAGTATAAATGCAGTCTCAAATAAATTTTAATTGTTCTTACATGTTCCATTCATTAGCCAGTATGGAATCTTTAATGGCTGCACACACTAGCAATTAGGTGCTCAGCAGGTGGGCACCAACTGAGGAACTAAGGTGATGACTTCAAAATGAAACTTGAAAATAATTAGTCGTAAGGTGCCAACTTGGAAAAGCTTGAAAGTTAACTCATTTTTACTTTTAAATTAACTCTGATTTTCAACAGGAAAAATTAGATAACTATTTAAGTAAAAAATTCCCAAGCTTAATGGTTAACATTATAATTAGGGAAATTTATCATATAAGGCTACACATCAATTAGTACGTTATCCTGATTGTTTTCCTATGAAGTTCCATGATGTGGTACAAACTCACAGTATGACAGGTTGATCATATCCTTCTCTTAGCTGCCTAAAAGCTGCCTCTCTCTAGAAACACTAACGAGGCTCCAGTGAGTCAATTTCTAAGTCCATTTCCCAAAGGGACATGGAGGGAGTCTCTTTTCACTTCAGAATGAACATGCAAGAGGTAATATTTTCTCTGTAATATAGAAGTACAGCAGAACTGGACTTTATAGTTACAGAGGGACAGATGAAAGGAATAAAAAGCTACAAGTACTGGAAGTGGGAGAAAGGGACCAGTTTGAGGCTGATATGGAAGAGTTTCTACTGCTCCTAATAGTTCTAATTTCAGGATCTTGTTCGCTTGAGACCATGTACATCCCACTCAGACATCTCTATAACCCGTGAGAATACAGCTATTTGAGAAACAAATAGGTTTGCACTAGGTTGGCACTGCCAATGAGCCAGGTGGTCTCACTGTTCGTAATCCATCTGGTCTGAGTTTTCTCTTTGTCAGCACCATCAATACAGTGCCACAGCAGTAGCGAGTGCTATTATAAGGATTGTGTGTGTTTGGGCTCTTTAAAGAAACTCAAACAAAGCTACCCAGAATGTAAATTTGTTAGTGCTTTGAATTGTGCTTTCAGACTCTAGTGAACTCATGTACAGACAAGTTACACTTGAAAACCTACATGCATTCCATAACCTCACAAAACCAAGTGGCCCAAGACTAGAAGTATCCCACCAATTCCAGCAGTGTCTCTCGCCATGACAGCATGGACTGGGGTCACTACTGTCCAACCCATCATTATCAAATAAAGAACTTTCTGCTGAGATAGCTGCCAAAGCAAATCCATATATTCAATGTGGACTGTAAAGAGATTTAGATATTGACAGAGTTCAGAGGTGCTATTTGATCAATTAAAAGGATGAGGAAAGGGCTCCTAGAAACTTAAACCTAATTAATCAGAGACCCCCACTGGCCCCTTGTCTGATGCACAATATGATAAGTCAATGAGCAATACTCACTGGACCACTGCCTGGGTTGCAAAATGCAGTGACAAACAAGCACCACAAAGCATCAAGTCCTTACCAACACTTAAAATAAAGAAGGAAGAGCTACTCAAAGTACGAAGCTCTCTGTAATGCACACACATGAACAGACACTGGCCTTAATAAACCACGTCTCCTAAGAGCTTAATCTCAGCTTCAGTCAAGGATAAAGTTTCCAGGCCCAGATATTTTTATCAGAATACCCAAAGCCAAATCTCCCTAAATGCCAGCATCTCCCCTCCAAAGAAAGGCCTCCATTGCATTGCCCTTTAGAGAGATGCCAGAAGTCACCATGTCACATTCACTTAAGAAGAGACAAATTAAAGAGGTTAAAGCACTGACCTAAAGTTAAAAGAGAAAGAAAGTGAGACCAGAAGAGATTTTACTTTCTTCTCGCAGCAGGCCCTCCCCGTCCTCCATCTCCGCACCAGTGTTTGACTCGTCAAAATTGCTCTGCTTCATCTGCACCCGACATCTAAATCATTTGACAGGCACCTAACCTTATCAAATTTCTAGTTATAGTACAAATAGAAGTAACAAACCATAGCCACGGAAATGGATAACAGCTCACACAAAGAACGCGGCCAGCAGGAGAGGAGGCAGCCACTGCAGGCATGCTGGCCTGGGAGGCCACAGAAAAGGGAGGAGGTCCGGGCAGGATAAAAGCTTCCCTCCACCAAGTCCAATCGGTGCCCTGATGCTTCTGCCGGAGATCAAATCATCCCAAAGCCTCCACATCAGGGGTGAAAAAGAAATGTGGGATCGACGGTGTTTGTCTACTCCACTAACATTTCAACTTAAAAGACAAATGTAACAAAAAGCATCAGAATGGTACTTTAGCAAGCACTCCGCCAGAGACCGCAGGATGCACTGATACATGAAGTCGTGTTACCCAGGTCCATTTCCTAACCCAGTGGCTCAGCACAAGGAATAATACAGTTTCAGCCAGAAGTGTGAGGCGCACAAAGCACTTGTGTTAAAGAAAAACAGGCTTTTGAAGGCATTTCTACTTCATATCATAGTTTAAGATTAATTAATTTCTCACGTAATATGATATGAACTACAAATCCTTTCTAAAGTCTATTTTTCATTAACTTACGTTTGGGCTTCCACCACTTCTGGAAATGCTGCAGAAGAAATGATGAAAATAAATATGAAATAAATACGTAATGAACTAGATAATCCTTCCATTAGAGGACAGGCTCAATATTAGATTTGAACTCATCTGGCCATAAATATCCCAGCTTCTCTGACACTCTCCTGGTTTGAGTCCTTGTAATCTAGTCAGACGAAAGGCTCATCCAGACCTAAATACACTAAGAAAAATACCAAATCCTTTTACTTTTCTAGATCAAGACAGGTCAGTAACACCCTAAAGAATACACAGCTGCCTAGGACGAGGTTACAGTCTGTGCAGCCACCCCATTTTTTCCATGCCTTGGTAAAATCAACACAAGAAGATAATAGCAGACAATAAGATGCATGACGCTGTGACAAGTGCGGGGAACCCAGGTATCTAAGACACTGCTCACCCAAGTCAAAACAGACCACGTCTGCTGGACAGTATGGACACCACTTTCCATATCAAATTAAACCATGTGGGAGCCAAGGTGGCATTTTTATAAGATAGCACGGAATGACACGGGCTTGATGAGACTGATACTCCTGTGAAACGTTTTGAGCCTAGTTCTTATGAGCCTCAGAAAAGTGCTAAGTTTTTGCCTTTTAAAATGGAGACGTGAAAGAAATAAAAATAAAATAAATAAGTAAAATGGAAAAGTGGATAGGAAGACAGCTCAGCGGCAAAAGTGCCTGCCTGGCAAGCGTGAGATCCTGAGTTTGATCCCCAGTACCCCCCCAAAAATAAAAATAATAAAAGAGGGGCCGAGGAGATGGTTCAGAGGAATAAGCACTTCCCTGGCAAGCGCAAGGGCCTGAGTTCAATCCCCGGTTCTGCCAAAACAAACAAAAAAATAAATAAATAAAAAATAAAATAAAATAAGGTGGAGAAGTGCACAAGGTCCTCAATTTGATTCTTCATTCATAAACTAAACAAAATAAAATAAAATGGATGTGATAAATACAAGATAAGCTTATTTTATGAGTCAAGAAGAAATGATACTTATTTAGTGTTTTCCAAAAACACTACACAAATTCCAGCTTGAATTTTGTGTATCCTAAAAATATCTTAGCTAAAGAAGACGATGAGTTTAAAAATACACTTATTAATCTATGGTCTGCTAGAAGAATAGTCTGTCCAAAGTAGCTTCAAAACACCAATAAAGACTTTTTTTAAAAATGGGCATTTCATGTTGGGTGCGAACACAGGAAATTACCTTGTCTCACTCCCTTCCTGGTATTATGCACAATTCTATTGCATTTCACCAAAGAAATGCACAATTGTTACATGTTTACTTTATAAGATCCAAAACAAAAAGCATCCTAACTGCTGTGGACAGCATCTGTCATTCCTTGGGCACCCAGCAACACCGCCCCTGCCTTGGAGCCCAGTTTCGTTGGTTTCTTTTGAACACCCAAGCATCCTGGTTCTCGCCAGCCATGTACCTGGAGCCGGCTGTTCAGAGCACGGTGCCCCAGCACTGCCTGATTCTTCCAGCATGGACCTAATATCCCATCAGGCCCACAGCCCAGCATCACTGGGTTGCCTGGGGCTACTTCACAAGACCTTTGACACCTACAAGAATGGAGGATGAACGTGTGGCAGCCACTTCACAACTACCTGAGGTGAGCAACCAGCAAACAGGAATGACCCAGAAGACACAGACTCAAGAGACAGAGAGTTAGACACACTCTGAGAGCCTCTGCAGCCTTGCCCTACCCAGCTTCCCCCAGGGAACCCTCACACACCTGAGCCAGCCATCCTAACACTACCCTGAGCCGAGATTTCAAGCACTTGCAACAAAGACAGGACTAACTGATACAATCAACTATATTTTGCTAACAAATAAAATATCTAGGGGCGAGGAAGATGGCTCAGTGGAATAAGCGCTTCCCTGGCAAGCACAAGGGCCTGAGTTCAATCCCTGGTTCCACAAATAAATAAATAAATTAAAATAAATATCTAAATGGGCTCTGGAGCCTTCCACATTACTTTCCTGTGGATACCATAGCTCCCATCTGCTGGGCTTAGGCACACTACAGCTGTTTGTGATCAGAGCTCAATTATTCACACTAGCAGAACCACAGCTTGGATAATCCCAAAGGGGAGATACTCAAACTGTATTTGCATATGGTTTGAAAATGATTATTTTTTTTTATTTATTTAGTACAAGGTTACAGGGTCTGACTACACAGAATGGACTTGTAGTGATCCTCCTGTTTTCAGCCTCCCAAGCGCTGGGATTACAGGTGCATGCCACAACACCCAGTCTCAATCACTATCTCAGTGTGCCCTGGGGGCAGGGCCAGCACGGCATGGGCCAGGGATTGAACCCCGGCCCCTGTGTCTGCCTAAGCAGGCACTTTAATCTGCTGAGCTATCTTGCCTGCCCTGAGAATGTTTTATACACTCTCAGGAACTGAGAAAACATCATCAAACACATTTTAAAGACTTTTTAACGAACCTTCAGAAAGGAGTCACCTCCTCAAACTGCTGCATATCAACACACATACACACACACACTAGCAATGCCTACGCAAATAGATACAGGACATCACCAGGGGTGTCTGGCCTTTGTACAAAATTAACTGTGAGCAAGAAACTAGTTTTTCAGAATTTGCTAGGATGTCATGATTTCAGCTGCTGGTGATAACCACACTTATTAAGCAGAGTAAAATAATATCACTAAAATACTATTTTAAATGATTGGCTGAAATGAGGACAATTCCACAAGGAGAAGGAAAGCAAGCTGTGATTCAACCACGTACACCCGCTGCTCCTGGTCTTCCACAAGGGACAAGCGCCACAAGCAGGTTCTGAAAAGTGGTCTGTCCATACCCTCAAAATGCCTAACTTTGCATCTTTTAGCAAATAATCAAAGTATGCAAAGTTCAGACTGTGCTCTTCCCAAAAGGTTTTGTTAATATATTTTTTCTAGCCAATTTGATTTTATTTTTCAACAACAGTTTTATTTAGAAATGTCAACTGAAAGGCCAGCGAGATAGCTCAGGAGACTAAGTGCCTGTTTAGGCAAGCACAGGGACTGGGGATCAATCCCCAGCACCACATGCTACACCAGCCCGCCCAGGGCATGCTGAGCTGGCCACCAAGAGCAGGCATGGTGGTGCATGCCCAAATCCCAGCACTGGGGAGACTAAAAACAGAAGGATCACTACAAGTCCAAGCTAGCAGCAAGACCCTGTACCAAATACAAAGAAGGAGGAAGAGGAGGA
>NW_004524784.1:2542190-2550460 GCF_000260255.1 Octodon degus
AGGAGGAGGAGGAGGAGGAGGAGGAAGAGGAGGAGGAGAAAAGAAATATCCACTGAAAAGGAAACAGATAAAAATCTGATAGCAACTCTGATATCTTAAGAATGTCAAATTTTACAGTGATTTCACAAATCAACAATGAAATTTAAGCTGGGCAAAGGGGTGCACACGTGTGATCCCAGCACTCAGGAGGCTGAGGCAAAAGGATTGCCAGGAGTTCGAGGCCAGCCTGGACTACATAATGAATTCAGGGCCAGCCTAAACTACATAGAGAGACCCTGTCTCAAGAAAACAAGAAAAACAAAGAAAGTTAAAATGAGCCATATCAGTATATCAGAACACTCACTAGCTGCTTTACTCTAATTTTTTTCTTTTTCTTTTTAATTTTGAAACAGCATCTCCCTAAGTTGCTAAATTGCCCAGGCTGGGCTGAAACTTGTGGTCTTCCTGCCTCAGTCTCTCAAAGTGCTGGGATTCCAGGTCTGGGCCACCATGTCTAGCTCCATCTTCTAATTTCAATAAAGAGCAATTTCTTAGAAGACTGAGGCAGAAACAAGGGGCAACCCTTCCCCACAGAAACAAACACAGGGGTGAGCAAGTTCAAGAAGGACCCTGGACCCTCAATATGGGGCGCAGCGAATTGACAGTGAGACCCAGCAGCTCCCAGAGAAATCTGTTTCTCACCTCAATGGTGAGAAAATTAAGTTAGACAATTTCTACAGGCCTCACGGAAGGCTGAGACCTTATGATTTGTTTTCTGAAACTGTCTAGAAAATTAGCCATGAAAGCTGAGGAGCACTATTACCCTGAAATAGCTTATGCGACTCGCCAAATAGAGCCAGCATGCCCCATCCTAACGCAAAAGTCTGTGCTAAACACTAATGGGACTTACTTTTGCTTTATCTTTAAATCATTTTCAAAATCCTCCAGTGCAGGGAGCTTTTCAACATACCTCTCCCGCACCAAAACAACAAACCTGGAAAAACCTCTTCTGAATTATTCCAGTTCTTTAAAGCAATAAACTTAACACAGCTGTTCTCAAATTGAAAAAAGAAAGAAAAAATGTTGTGCCCAAAATTGTCTGTCCATAGGTATTCATGGGCAACCAGCACTGGCCAGTACTGTATAGTCTAATTGTATATGGATCAGAGAACATTAAAAGTTTTTAAATAAATAAATTTATTTTTAAAAATTAATTGGCCTGTCCAGGAACAGAACCCAAAGCTTGGATTCATTAATACATGGGGTAGGCCAGCTGAGTCGCCTTGCCACAAACTAATGGGTATGACAGACTCAACAAAAATGCTACCCGTAATAGGAACAAGGAAAAAATGCCTAAACATATCAGATACTAAGAAACACTGGTTTCTTTGGGTTAATTGTAAGTTGAAGCTTAGTTAATGAAGTCCTATTTTAAATACCTCAGGGAGTTGGTATTTAAAATTCTTCTAAAGCAATTACTCTCTTAAAGAAAAAATAATTGGCCCTAATTTATCTATTTTGTAAATCCATGTAGTTTATCAAAAGGTAAAAATTATTAAACAGCTCACTCAATAATTAATTTTTAATCAAAACCTATAAAGAGAAGGAAGGTGCATTTTCTGGTAATGAAATTTTCCAGGCAATCATCCAAAAGTCCAGCAAAAAGTTCAGCTTTAAAGAAAAGTTCTCCAAACTTCTAAAACATTAAGATTATATTGAAAACAGCTACACAAAAAGCATATAATAAAAGTTAATAGCAAGTTTGTACACACTACATTGATTTCCATTCTCGTTACAAATCAAACTATCATAATATTATTGCGACTTAAAATTGTTTGTTTCTAAGCTATTTAAAGAACGTAGCTGCCAGTTTATTTGACAGGGTCTGAAGGACAGAACTAAATAACCTAGAAAAACAGAACATTACACTTTTCATGTAGAACAAGGTAAATTATTGAACAAAAACTATTCTTTCTAGAGAGAAGGAAAACTGCTAGTGAGTTTTCATTTGACAAAGGAGTATTTTTGCTTTATCCTGTTTTGACAAGAAGTTCTTGACCTACAGAACTTTGAATTCTACTTTCTTGAAGCTAGAAAACAGGAGAAATGAGGGGCATTCTAGAAGCTGGGGACACCTTTTCCTTCCCACTTTGTGTTAGTTTGTGTGGCTATCACAGGCACTTGAGGCTGAGTAACTCAGGAAGAGGTTTACTGAGGTCACTCATAGCTTGGTGACGGAAGAGGAAGACGGCACCAAAATCTGTGTGCCTCTGGTGATGGCCTTCTGGCTACCTCACAACATGGCGGACATTATCATGGCTGGAGTATGCGCAAGGGGAAGAGGTGAACAGTGCCTGCAGACAGTGGATGTGCCAGGCTCCCTTCTCACGACCCATTCTTGTGGGATCCCTTCTAGTCTGTGAGACCAGCATTAATCACTCCCCAGGACAGTACCCCCTGGCCTAGCCACTAGCCACTAGGACCCACTTCTTAAAGGTACCCACTTCAATGCCACCACATTGGGAACAAAGTTTCCAGCAAATAAACCTTTGGGTGACACACCCAAGCCATACCAAACTGTAAGAGGGCATGGAAGAAGCCCTGAGAAATCTCCCATCATTCCTTCCTAAGTTTTGCCCCATGCAGCCCTTCTTCACTACACCAAAGTTAACCTTGATTTATGTCACCCCAAATAACCCCTCTCCTTTCTCTTTAACACCTTCAATCTCCAGGGACCCAGCCACTCCATCTCCATGCACAAGACAGCCAAGGGAGGAAGGCCTTACACCCATGTAAGGAATATGCTGCTCAGTAGGTGTGTTTTACAAAATCAAAGTCCCTGGCATTCTAATAAGATTATCCCCAAATAAAATAATAAGTTCATTACCATGGAATTTCAATCTAAACTGCTAATTAAATATCAGGCTAACAGGCAATATTACTCCTTGAACCCCGCTACTCCTTTAGGTTAATCAGAAATGTCCATCAATAATGAAAAAAATTATTTGGTCCTAGTCGAAAAGCAAAAAGCAAAATATAGCATCTCCCGAACATTCCATAATCTCCAAGTAGTCATCTGTGCTTAACACACAGATGTGATCACAGAGGCAGCGCAAGATAAAAAGGAATGTGCAGGTGATAAGATTATGTTTAAAGGGAAGAAGTGCGCACCCATACATAAAAGGATAAGAAGGAAAATAAAAATATAGATGTATTCAGTTCTTATCTGATGGGGTCCAGTAATAGCAGACTTTTATTTCCCTTACTGCTTTTATAGAACTTGTTGCACGATAAATGAAAAGCTTAAATAGATGTCCCTTCAGTTTAAGAGTATTTACATAGTCTGGATCTGGTGCCATTACAAGTGTAGAGAACTGACCTTGCAGAGGAGAAATGGGCTGCAATTACTCAATAAGGGAAGCCCATCAGAGGTAGTGAGGCATCACAATTCACTATGTCATTGTGTGTCTGTGTGCGCACATTATAACTATCTAATACTCTACTGTATACATGATTCGTGCAAAGCTAGCCAGTGGTAGGTTTGGTTTATCAGATTAGCCTACGCAAAAACAAACACAAAGTTTGTATAAGGCTAACACTAATGGAAATGTCACATACCTCCTTGACCCAAGCAAAATAATTAAGCTAAAAGTATTTCAACAACCACTTTCTTCCTCCTCTCCAATCTCCCAAAGTACTCTGGGTTATATGCTAACTGTGCCAACTTGACATTAGTATTCCAATAGGCCAGCCCATCATCTTACTTCCTAACAGCGCTAAGTGTCTGTTCAGGAGGACTGAACCCAAGGATGATATCTAAAATCCTGACAAAGTGGACTAGAGGTGAGGCTCAGTGGTAGAGTGCTGGCCTACTATGTGCTCAAGCACTGTAAAAAAAATTAATTTAAAGAGAAAACTAATTCTGTGGTTCCCTAGTCATCTCAAAATGCTCAAACACGCACACACATGCGCGCGTGCACACACACACACACACACACACACACCCCTTATAGGTTCACTTTATAGGTTCTTGAAATAAACTAGCATCACTTAAATGATAATAAAATGTCAAAGTCTGTTAATTTCATGTTTAAATAGATGACTTAGAAACTAGTTTTCTCAGGAGTATTAATTTCTATAATAGTATATCCTAACCAAAACTTACTTGAAAATTTAAAGTGAACCAAATGCAATTGCAAATGTGAAAGCAATTTTTGCTAAAAACCAGAAAAGGAGGATAATACACACAAGCATCTGCTTTATATTTGTAAGAACTTCTTTTTGTCTCATTCGATTAAGAGAAATTACTGGCAATCCTCCATCCATTCCCCTACCCCCAAAAGATACTATTAACTGGCTATGTCCTAGTTAATCAGGCCCAATGCATCATATTTTTTCGAGTTTAAAAATTTATTCTTGATACTACATTACTGAGTCACTGATTAGACTACGTGCTGATTAAATGGACAGAAATCAGTCTACTCTTCCTCAGGCATTTCGTCGTGCTGCCGTGACTGTGTGCACAGGTTCACCACTGGTGCAACCAGAGCAAGCTCACTACACCACCCCACTCCCATCCAAGGTTTTCACTAAGCCATTCATATGCAAGATTCCTTCTAACCAAACTGTGGCTATTTTCTAAAGATAAGGTCTCCCTCCAGGACCCCCAAACGATGACAGTTGGCACGTGTGTCCCTGTACTGCCCACTCTTGCCCCCAAGCCTTGTTCTCTCCTCCAGCTCTTGTGCAGATATGCTCCGGGAGCACACACCCAGGACACCCTTGCTGCAGTAAACACACCGCACACAGCCCCGACCCAACATGGCTCGCTTCTCCATCCGCCGCTGCCACTCTCTCCTCAGCCTTAGTGACCTCAGCACCACCCAAACAATGCCTCTCACATCCTGGACGCTCACCTCTGACCAATGCTCCTCAAATGCTCTGTCCCTCACTCTGCTCAGCCTCCTGCCACCCAAAGCTAGAGCCCAGGGCAGGCTGCAAACACCTGTGCCACCTCCCACGTCTCTTTCAATGGCCAACATCACTTCAACTTAACCTTTTTTATCCTGTAACTCACAGAATCCTCTGACTTCACCAGGATTTTTGAAATTTACTGGTCCTACCTACCGCTTATTGTCCATCTCTTTCCCTGTCTCCATGCCTTCCATATATAGTAGTGCCCCCCCCAGGACGACTAATCTTGATCCCCAATTTTTTATTAGTATATATTTAGAGTATATAATGTTTACACTCCTTGTGTGGGACTTGTGCGTGTACACAACACATCTTAATTGCTTAACACACCCTAATTCCCTCCTCTTTCTCCCTTCTCCCTCCATCTCTTGGTGGTGCCCTTTCCCATTTGAAAAAGATCTATTTCCCTACTTCTATTAGCTCTCTTTTATCTTGCTCTTATTTTTTAGTTAGGTTTTCTCACACAAAAGAAGCCATGCAACATTTAAATTTGTGTATCTGATTTCACTTAACATTGTGGTCTCAAGATACATAAATTTTCCTACAATTGACTAAAGTTTATCCTTGTGGCAGAGTAGTATGCCATTGTGTGTAAATACCACAACTTGTGCATCCACTCATCTGTTGATGGACATACAGTGTAAGCCATTTCCAAGATTTGCCTATTATGAACTGGGCTGCTATCAATAGAGTTATGTGTGTCACACTGTAATAGGATATCTAAGTCTTTCAGGAACATAGGTATGGAGATCATTGTGTCAAATGGAATTTCCAGTTTTAGTTTTCTGAGAAATCTGCATTTATTTCCCTAGTGACTGTACTAGTTTCCATTCCCACAGTGTAGAAGGGTTCTTCTCATTCCCAAGCCTTTCTACTACAAGTTATTATTTGATTTCTTGATGATAGCCATTCTTTCTAGAAGAAAATGGAACCTGAGTGTTGTTTTAATTTGCATTTCTCTAATGGTCAGAGTTAATCCTCAACTGCACTGGATTAAGAAGTGCTTAGATCCAGGCACAGTGATGTATGCATGTAATCCAAGTGCTCAGGAGGCTGAGACAGGAGGATTACCATGAGTTCAAGGCCAGCTTGTGGTACATAGTGAGTTCAAGGCTGACCTGAACTACATAGTGGGACCCTGTCTCAAAACAAGAACAAATAGAAAAATAGGTGCTCAGGTGATTATACTGTAAGGTACTCACCTCATCAGAAGGTTACTCCACAGACGAGTTCACAGGTAGCAGGAGGTGAGGCCCTGCTAGAAGAAGATCACACGGAACATCCCTCTGAAGGTCTATCTGGTCCATGAGCCCTTTCCCTGTGGTGTCTGCACTCAATCTCTGCCTCCTCAATGCCACAACATCTCTGCCCTGGAGACAGCTGTGATGGTTAAGCTGGACTGTCTACTTAACTGGCTTGAGAGCTGCCAAGGAAATTAGTAAAGCACACTTCTGAGTGTGTCATTGGGTTTGTGTCTGACTCCTGGCCCTTTCCCATGTGGTACTTATCAGCTGCTCTGCCTCCCAGCCACCAGGAACTGAACAGCTTTGCTCCACCAGGCCATTCTGTAATGATGCTTCTGCCCTGAAGCCATCCACTCACGGACTGAACCCTCGTGAGCCCAATTAAACCTCGCCTTCAAGTTGTAGGTGTTGGCTATTTGGTCCCAGCGATGAAAAACTGGCCAATATATCAGCTGACTATGGACTGAAAACTCTGAAATCATGGGCCAAAATAAACATGTCCACCTTAAAGTTATAATGTGAAGGGCATTTTGCCCCAGCAATGGAAAGCTAAGCTGTCCTTATCTGCATTTTTACTTTCCACAGATTTAATCACCACAAGTCAACTGCAATCCAAAAATATTAAATGGAAAATTCCAAAAATGAACAATTCCTGAGTTTTATATTGTGTACTATTATGTATAACATTGTGAAATCTGATACTGTCTGACTCCACCTTGTCTAGGACAGAAATCAACCTTCTGTCCCCGGTATCTAGGCTGTATATGCTACTCCTCCAGTGGTCACAGAGTAGCATCTCTGTTACCAGAACAATACTGTGTCCTCATGTTGTGGTCTCTGTGGGGAGTGGCTGTAGCTGGAGATCAATCACATATGTGGGGCTAAAGAAAGGCCAGTCCTGAGAACCTGGAGCGCCCAAGGTAAGCCTCAGGAACATGCTGCTCCAGCCCAGAACCCAGGTGCACAAGGTGAGCCAAACAAGTAAGTTGCTAGGCAGGGGTGTTCCAACTAACAACAGCCTCTTAAGTAAACAGATAAACATACTGCAGTCACTGGGCAGCTTCTTTTCTCCCACCAGGACAGGAGGCTCTGCCTGACCTCAGCTTTCTGCATCTTGACTCTTATTTTTCTTTGTCGTCCACCATCCCCCTTCCGGAGTCTTCAGAGCTGTGCTGGACTCAGGTCCAAGCTTGTATTTATATAATCTTTATTTTATTTAATCATAGCCCCAAACTGCAAGAATGGTGATCCTGGCAATTTTGTTATATGGTTATTACTGCTCTATTTTATTATTGGCTATTATTGTTCATTTCCTACCATACCTAATGTATAAATTGAACTTTATCAGCAGCCAGATAGCTCAGTGGACTAAAACACCTGCTTAGGCAGATGCAGGGTCTGGGGTTCAATCCCCAGTGTGCCGTGTCGGCCCCACCCCAGAGGCACACTGAAATGGACTGAGACTAGGCATGGTGGCACGCACCTGTAATCCCAGCACTTGGGAGGCTGAAAACAGGGGGATCACTACAAGTCTGATTTCTGTGTAGTGAGACCCTGCAGACCATGAACTAAATACAAAAAGTAAAAGGCACCGACGGGCATCTGGGGGATTTCTGTCACTCAGAACCCTTCAGATACGTTTCTCTCTCTCCATATTGTATTCTCTTCACAAAAACTCAACCCTGGCCAAACCCAGCTCTCTGCCTACTCTGCATGAAGCCAAAGCAGCAGCATGGCAAAGAGACACATGACCCTGCACTCTGAGCTTCATTTAACTCAGTCATTCCCACCGAGCCCTCTGCTCAGTCTTCAGCTGCATGACCCGGCCCCAACATGCTGCTTTCTCATTTCTCAGAAAAACTGTCTCCATGCTATGCTGCCTCCTAGGCATTCCAAACTTGCTCCCTCGCTCATTTTTAGTCAGTAACTTTAATTTTTTTTTCACTATGGAAAAGAGACTACTCAGGGCCAGAGAGATGGCTCAGTAGAATAAGCACTTGCCTGGCAAGCACAAGAGCCTGAGTTCAATCCCTGGTTCCACAAAAAAAAAAAAAAAAAAAAAAAAAAACCAAA
>NW_004524784.1:2550560-2563712 GCF_000260255.1 Octodon degus
TCTCTCTCTCTCTCTCTCTCTCTCTCTCTCTCTCTCACACACACACACACACACACACACACACACACACACACACCATCCCTCAGCCCTCTCTCTGGTTCAGAAGATGAGCTGTCCTGGCTCCTAGCTGAGGCAAACTCCTCCACTAGGCAGCAGACCCAACACCCCACACCAGGCCTAGTCAAAAATTAAGCCTTCTCAGGGCCAGCAAGATAGCTCAGTGGACTAAGTGCTTGCTTAGGCAAGCTCAGGTGCTGCAGTTCGATCCCTGGTACTGCAGGCTACACCAGCCCCACCCCCAGGAGTGCTAAGCCGGCCACCGAGACTGGGCATGGTGATGCATACCTATAATCCCAGAGCTGGGGACCCTGAAACAGAAGAACCACTACAAGTCCAAGCTGCACAGTAAGACCCTGTACCAAATACATTTTGAAAAGGCCACAAAAATTAAGCTTTCTCTCCTTATCATCAAATCCTTCTGCTCTATTGGGCCTTTGCCATTAGCACATAAACATTCTGCATCACCCAGAATCCCAGATTTTTGCTACTCTTTACAGTAAAAACTCTCCAAATAGTTGTTAAATTTACAATTTTAACCTCCAGTTCCTCCACCATGAACACAGTTCTGTCACAATATACTATGGCAAAGCCACCAATGAACTCCATGTGCTGAATGCAGGAGACAATTCTCAGTCATCAACTTCTCAGAAGCATTTTAGTAGAGGTGGCCTCACTCCTTAACTCACATCCTTCACTTGGCTTTGTCCCAGAATCCAGGAAAGTGCCTGGCACACATTAGGAACTCAATAAATATTTGCTGAATGAATAAGTGAACTAGTCTATTTCAATTTAGACTGCTCAGCTGTTTGATACTAAATATTCTCAGTATGAAATTACAGTAAATGCCAAGGACATGACTGCTTTCAGAATTTTAGCTGCCAGAATTTAGTTTATCACTTATTTAAATAAATGGCCAATTTTCTAAAGTGGTTCCTTTAACACAAATGAGCAGAAGATTTGTGATCTTCGGAGGTGCGTGCATTAATAAAGACTTGCCTCAAGACAGCCAAAATATCTCAGAAATACTTACCTAGTTTACAGAAATATTTAATCGCTCTTACTTGTGAAGATATTTTTTTTCACTTTTGTATGAAAGATTTCCAAAGATAATCACAGAAAATATGTTTTGGTATAGGGCATGGTGGCACATGCGTGTAATTCCAATTATGCAAAAGGCTGACAGGGAAGAATCACAAGTCAGAGGTCAGCCTGGGCAATTTAGCAAGGCTCTGTCTCAAGAAAGCTTTTTTTTCAAAAGAGTAGGGAATTCAGCTCAGTGAAGGGTGCTTGTCTAGCATACACAAGACCCTGGATTCAACCTCAGGTACCACAGAAAGGCAAGTTTTAGTCTTCATGAATAGTAGGTAAAAAACAAAATAAGTAAGAAGATACACTATATTTACGGACTGTCAATTCTTTCTCAAGTTTTGCTATATGGCATCAATGTAACACCAAACAAAATCCCAACAGATTGTTTGGGGAATTTGGCAAATGCTATGAAAGAACAAAAAACAAAAACACAATAAAGCCTGAATTTGAGAAGAAGGGGCAGCTGTCTTTTAGATAGCAAGAACGTCATCAAGCCGCGGAGAAACACAGACATGGGGACAGATAAACTGATCGATGGAACAAAACAGAAAGCCTAGCAATAAAACCAAATGTATGCAGACCACAGATGTGTGATACTTCTGTTCAGGAGATCTAGACAACTATCAGCTCAGGGAGGCTCTGCCAATCCCTGGACTGGGGTCCTCCCCGCAAGGTCTGCAGGAGTTGAAGTGCACTGTTGAAAGGATTCCTGGAGTCTGCGAATTTAGGTGGGAAAAGGGTGTCCTTATTTTTACTTCTAATTGAAATTTAGCATTTCTACCTGTTATTGTTGAAGAATTTACAGAAGCTGTGACTTTAACAGTGAAAAAATTCAGATAGCCTCATATCACACTAGATATCTTGAATATCAATTATACTTGCCATTACTTTGAAGGTATGTTATTTAGCATTTTAAAAAGAAGCCACATACTATTGTGATTTCATTCTTAAACGTTTAGATGACTACACTTAATGCTATTTCTTGCCATATCACCCTCTTGAACAAACTTCATCAAACTGCCGAAGGAGACCATGGCACGTAAAATGTTCAAAGTTCCTAATGTGGAATACAGCAATAATTAAGGCCGTGGACTGAAATGTTACATCCTCCTAAAGTTCATGTGCTGCAGCCTAATCCCCAATGCAATGGTATTTGAAGGAGGAGCCTTTGGAGATATCAGATCACGAGGGTGGACATTCTGGAGGGGATTAGTGTTCCGATAGAAGACACCAGAATGCAAGCCCCCCACCACCATCATATGCCACCTACACAGGGAAGGTGGCTTTTGCAAACCACCCCTCACATGTAGCACACCACACTCACCAGCACCTACCTGTCAGACAGCCCAGCCTGAAGAAGACTGTGGAATAAATGTTGATTAAACCATGCAGAATCATGGTTAGAGTAATCTGAACTAACACCTTCAGGCCAAAGAATCTCGTAGCACTAGTAAAACTATGTCCACAGATAATTTATGCAAGTTAGAATTATTCACCAAAAACAGGTTAGTCTCCTAAAAAATGACAGTTTTCTTTGTCTCACTCTCAGGGTGACTTTGTCACTAATTCCCAGCTAGTCACGTTTCACCACAGCAGTATGCAGCCCCTTGGCGTTGGGCCAGTCATCCCCTCCACTTTCTGTTCCCAATCTTTGGCTGCATCCTCCCCACCTGCTCTTCCCTCCCACCCTTCTCTCCCCTCCACCACCACCGTGTCCACAAATCCAGGTATTCCACTTTGCAGGCCTCAAGCATGTTGTCCATCAATCCAGCTTTGCTCCATACAACAAATCAGCATCTCCACACAAGCTCTAACATTTGACAGTTTTTCTCTACAGGGGCTATAATTTGATATATAAAACTCATAGAGGGCTGGGGGATATCGCCACACTGACTCATGCAACAATTTTGTCTGCAGCAAATGAAATGTTTGCAGCTTCATTCCTATTACTTTAATAGGGAGTTGAATCTCTGACTTAATAAGAACCTACATAGGAGGTTTTCAGAAGTACACATAGGACTGTCAAGCCCTAAAGAAAATCAAACAGTTGCTGCTAGCTTGATTAAAAAGAAAATGTTGAATCATTGGAAGATCCATCTAACAACAGCTATAAAGTTGGAGAATTTTTTTCAACTTAATGTTATAAATTGCTATACTGTGAAACTGATTAATCAAGTTGGTCAGATTTTGTACAACAAATTTTGAGTAAATGGAATCTAAATCAATGAAACCTTGATGCAAAAAAAAACCACTCCCTTGATATGTTCCTCTTTGAGATCTTTTGAAGGAAATACCCAACTGACAAATAAGTGCCTACAGAACCAGAGGTTGTATTGAGATTTTGAATATTCTTTATATTGACATCCATTTTTACTAATTGGATAAATGTCCTTAATTTTTACTTTTTAAAAAATACTATAATAATATTAATGAAAGGTTAGTTTGAAGACTTACTATAGATTTATATGGATTTTTTTTATGCTTTACAACTACCTACTGTTTTTTGAACACCTTTCCTAAATTTCATTGATCTTCCTCATATTAAGTCTTGCTTCCCCAAGGCAAAACTTACACACTCACTTTCTCAGCCTCCCTTGCAGCTAGGAAATATGCATGTGACCTAGCACCATCACTTAGACACAACCATGACTCCCAGTAGGTGTTGAGGACGTAGGCACCACAAAGAATCTTTTTCTGATAAAGATGACTACCAAAGTTCCTGGACTCCAGGGTGCAGAGCAGCTGCTGGCAGAGCACAGGACTTAGATCAGGGCCTGTGAGCCCAACAGGAACTGTGAGGCTCCATCAGCAGATGTCACAGGTCCTTTGCTGATGTAGTCACAGTGAATTTGGGAGCTCTGTCCCCATTACTCGGCATCTGGGCCCAACTTACCCACCTCCACCTTGCACTACTTCCCCAGGGCATTCTAGTCTCCTCTACTGAACTCACTTTCTTCTTAAGCCAACCCTGAAAAAATTGGTTGTTTGCAACTATAAACTCCTGGGCGATTTTTTAAAGCCACTTAAAATTTCTTTTTAAAACAATCAAAAAAGTCTATATAAAGTTTTTTTTTTTCTGAAAGACAAATGTTCATGAAAAACAAAGCAAAACTGAAAACTCACAGCCTTAATCACATTTAAAGGAGGCTTAAAAGAAAAAGAGGGCCTTTCTTACAAGCTGTTTCACAAGTGTCATATTTTCTCCTATATAAAGTTTTTAAACACACACAGTCAAAAAAAAAAAAAAAGATTTAAATAACGTGTACTGAAGAAGGTATTTTTAGGCAACCTCTGGTCAGGAAATATTTGCCAGCAAAGAATGTGGCTGCACTGTAGCAAAGGATACCATGAAGTTATAAACACTGATTTCTTAATAGGGTGGAAACATATACCTGAATATTAGAGGATTTTGTTCACCCAAAGGAAATTCCAATAAAGACATGGAATTGTTTTGATATGTACATGTATTAGCTATTACCCTATTATACTGCAGAGCAAACCACCCCCAGTCGTAGCTTACAACAATGTCCACTTATTTCCATATTCATAGATTTACAAGTCTTCATCTACTTAGTGAGATCATTTCAGAGTGGAGTCATTTCTGCTCCGTGTGTTCTGTGTCCTCCTAGGCCAGAGGCTACCCAGAGAAAAATCACATTGTATGGAGGGCACAGCACCAGAAGCCAAGGCAAAGCGTGGAAGAACATCCAAGGCCTCAGCTGGCATCACGCATGCCCCACACCCATTGGAGGCATGAGTCACATGACCACAGCTGTGGTGGATTGACAGCTAACGAACAACTTGTAACACCCAGCGGAACTGAACCAGTGTGGTGCTGGGTGTGGGCTGGGAGGCCCACCTGCGGATAGGCTGGCAGCACAAGAGGCAGGACTGGAGACAAAAAAGTCCAGAAGCTGTTAGGAGCTACTGAGTCTCTTGGAGTGGGAGCAGGAGATAGTTCAGTGGCTTAAGCACCTGCCAGATTCTCTTGGAGCTTGTCGTGCTGGCTTTCCTGATGAACTTGGCTGTTTTCATCCTTGAAGAAGCTAGGGACCTTTTGTCACCAGGAATGGCTGTGGTTCACTCTAGGGAAGCTCTGGTCTTGATGGTGCACTGTTCAATCTCCTGGAGAGACTTGTCACATTGGTTTTCCTGATACAGACTTGGCTATATTCATCTTCAGAGGAGCTTGGACCTCACTGTCGCTATGGCTAGCTGTGGTACCTTTCAGGACAGTGCTGGTTCTTACTTGTAGTGTTGCTTGCTGGCTCTTATGTAGATCCCTCAGCTTGCTAAGACAGATCCTTTATCCCACTGGCACAGACTTTCCAGCTTCCACCACTGACCTTTGGACCTTCCCAGGGCAGCTCCATTAAACAGACCTGCATGAGACATTGTTGTGGGCACTAGGCCTCTAGTTGGACTCCTTAGGGGACATTGTTGCAGACTCTAGGTCTTCAGTTAGGCTCACGCGAACATTATCATGGGATCAAGGCCCACAGCTAGATTCTTTTGGTCTTCTTACATGGACAAATTTCCTGAACTCTATTTGTATATGGCTCTTTGGGTGGCTACTATAAAATAATCCTACAAACTTTGTGTCCTGTATGTAACTGTCTCCCTTGCAATGTCCTTGACTACAACATTCAATATCGCCAGCACTGCCACACTAATTAACCCTTCAAAGAGAGTTACTTTGGTTTATATGGCTTAGGCTTCTAAACCATTCTCATCTTCCCCAGTAGCATCATAATCTTTACTATGAGTAAAGATTAGACCCCGCCAATGTCAAATGAAACAACAGCCACATAAACAGCTGCAACTGCCCCACAATAGAACTGTCTCACAGCAAACACAATAAATGTTACCTATTTCCAATTACCAAATCTCAGAATGCCAAGCCATTTCTTCCCATCCAGTAATGTAAATTGTTTTCAGCCCAGCCAGCTAAATCATGTTTTCTCGCATTTTGAATTATGCTGATCTAAGTGGAAATACACCTTGTCACTGAGTCATTTATTTGATGTCATACTTAAATGCACTCTTAAGTCCCTCCACATGCAGTCAATTTATCAGGCCAAATGTATTCGAACTTGAAACTGATTCCATGGAAGAAAAGCTAGAGGCAAAGTACAGCTAAGGCATCTCTTTCAATGAATTTAATCCATGGAATCCAAGAAAGAGTAACTGCATGTACAACATGCATTAATCTAAGCCTTGAAAATCACCACAGTAACTGATGGATAAGATGACGATTCAAGTGTAATTAATTCAATGTCAGTTTGCCTTCAGAAAGTAAGCTAAGAGATCATTGGTTTCACTGGCCATGATCCAAGAAGCCAGTGGTCATACTGCTACGCCAGGGTTTTTAAATCAGCAATGCCCTGTATCTACCTACAGTTACTTCTGGTAGCAGACACAGGTATTCACCTTAAGTTAGAGACACAGGCGAGAGTAATGGAATCCCTCACCAGTGAGGCAAAGCTAGTCAGGGCAGTGAAAATGCAAAAAAAAAATACTCTGGGAAAGATATTTAATCCTCTCTGGAAATTGAGCAGCACCTCTTGGTAGGTGAGAACAGGGATAACGGCTCCCAGAGCCTGCATCCAGGGGAGCCATCAAAGAAAGATGGCCTCTGCCATTGCCAGGGTGGGGACAGCAGCTCATGCTGCCTTCCTAGGAAAGCAACAGATGAGCAACTGCATCAGGGGTGAAGGGAGCTCTGGGCCACTCTGCCAGTGAAACAAAAGGTACAGAATGATAGCTGTCATTTTTGTACAAATTTAAATTCCCATACAAAAGCAGGAAGGTCCCTGAGCTGCACGAGTTCTGAAAGTAAAGATTCTGTAGTTCGGAGTAATTATGAGGAGATGCACGGCACCACCTCCCCCAGAGGAATACCAATGAGCAGCGCTCTGGTAACCGAGGAGACAAGTCTATTAAGGAGATGAATAGGAAGAGGTGGAGAAACCAAATGCAGCCCCAACTTTCCAGCACTGTATTTTGGTAAACTGTTGCTAATAACCCCATACATATCAAAACATCCCTGGAGGTTTGTTTCTGTTTGGGATTTTTTTTTTTAATTTCCAAAACCTACTTTCATGGTTTATTCTTGAGTGGTTTTCACACATTCTAAGCTGACGCAGCTGTTTCAGAGCTATCTCTGTAAATGCTGCTCAGGCTGAAAATAATTATTTCTGAGTGGAGAAGGCTAGCTAAGGAGTTAGGTGCTGTGAGCCTCAATGCTCACCACTGTCTCAGCCAGCTTACCCTCGGTGGCAGCTATAGTGATGAGAGTCAGAAGCTGACGGTCCCGGGAGGAGGGAGCAAGGAACAAAGAAAAGAGCCTAAGGAAACCAGCCCCTAGTAATTCCACCAAACTGGAGACCAGGTGACAGATTCCTAGAGGCGGTGCCCTGTCTGTTCTTTGTTCCTTTACCTGGGAAGTTACCAACTACTGATATGTAAACTTAGAGTTTGGTGAATGCCCAAGGCGATGCAAATAACCACTTGTTTACACCAAATTAGTTATGCACCTTAGCCTGTTTGTAGCACTCAATAAATGTGAGAAGTTTTGGTGGCTGGGGCTCACTTCCAGCGGGACTCAGCTCAGCCAGACCTCTGAGACTATATTAATCTATTCTTCCCATCCTTTCTTTTGGCTCTGACTGACAAAGTACAACAGGTAGCAATTTTTTGCTTTAGAGCTTATTTTTTTAAATCCTTGCTGCCATTTTTAATCTTAGAAAGGGAGCAATCCCCTTCCAAGGCCAGATTCTTTCACACAACTGATCTCTTACGACAAGGTCCAATGCACGGCTGCTTCTAGCTTAGAACTCAGGGGATGGTAAATGAGGCTCTCAGGTCACTCATATTCGCTGTCAAACTAGGAAGGATGGAGCCTTCTAGCTGCTTCTTACATAAGGTGCTGCTGCAAAATCAGGTGCTGCAGCATTGCTATGGTACGAGCCTTTCAGCCTAGTCAGGACTAGCAGGCAACACCCAGGTGACTCAGACATTGTTTCATTGTTGAGACAAAATACCCCACCCAAAGTTAAAGGAGAAAAGGCTTATGTGGGCTCATGGCTTGTACAGATTTCAGTCCATAGCGCTGGCTCCAAGGCAGGGTGGCACAGCAAAGGACCTCATAGAGAAGATAACCAGCAGCAGCAACACACAACAAACTCCTAGAAGCCTCTTTCTATCCTTTTATATTCTATCTAGACTACCCACTCTCTGCCCTGGGGTAAGTAGCACTCACACCCAGAACTGTGCCAAGCCAATGAGTGGACTAATTTAGTAATCACATGCCCTTAATCCCAGCATCACACACTGTAGAACCAGTCACGTCTGAAAAGAACTCAGCTATGACCACATGAAGCTTTGAAGGGACATTTAGACATGAGCCATAGCACCTGGTAACAAGCACTATTTCCAGCCCAACTTGGTCTGTTTCATATCAAACATGCCCAGAAGGCTACATCTACTCACCCAACTGAGATTTGCCACTGGGAACATCTTTTAGCATGAATAGATTTTTGCTTGGTTTGTTCATCATAATGGGATTATAAATCTTACTCTTGATCCAGAAAGAATGGTTATCATCAAGAAATCAAGTAACAACAAATGTTGGCGAGACTACAGGAAAAAGAAACACTTTTATAGAGTTGGTGGGAATATAAAGTAGAAAAACCACTATGGAAATCAGTATGGAGATTCCTCAAAAAAACTAAAAGTAGAAATTCCGTTTGACCCAGCTATTTCCCTTCTAGGTACCTTCCCAAAAGAATTAAAGACATCATAAATGGCGATCCACACATACCCCTATTTAATAGCAGCACAATTCATAACAGCTAAATCTTGGAAGCACTGTATAAGTCCATCAACAGATGAATGAATAAAGAACATCTGGTATTTATGCACAATGGAGTCTGCCAGAAAGAAGAATGAACTTGAGTCATTGCTAGGAAAATTGTTGCACCTTGAGACCATAAGTGAACTAGATCAGACACCCAAGCTTCAATATTGCATGGTTTGTCTTATATGAGAAAGGCAAAATACAAATAAAGAGTGAAATAAAAAATAAATATAGGAAACAGGGAGATCTTTCGCTAAAAGGAAGGGAACCAAGAATACAGGGAAGGAAAGAAGAGGTCAAAAGAATCAAGATGTAGGGCCAGACAGACAGCTCAGCAGATTAAAGGGCCTGCTTAGGCAGAGTGCAGGGAACAGGATTTGATCCCCTGCATGCCATGCTGGCCCCACCTCCAGGGCATGAAGAAATGGCAATTGAGACTGGGAGTGGTGGCACATGCCTGTAATCCCAGTGCTGGGGAGGCTGAAAACAGGAGGATCACTGTGAGTCTGATCTGTATATTGAGACCCTCTAGACCCTGTACTAAATACATAAAAAAAGAACTAAGATGTGTAATATTCATACACTGACTCCCCACAATGAATGTCATTATGTATTATAAACATGTACTAATAAAAGCTTTAAAATAAAAATAGATCTTGCTCTAGGTTGAAGTTATTGAATATACAAGGAGAAGCTAACATGCCTTAAGCGTTATCTATGAATGTCTTACGACTTGTCAAAGGTATCTATGGATTAAGGTATCTATGGATTTAAGAAGTTTACTTGTATTTATCTTTCATTTCTTTTTTTAAAATTCCACTAACTCAGAAAATAAAAGAAAATTTCACTAACTCAACCATCTACAAAAGTTCCTCTATAGACACCCCTTTATTGAACAGGACAATGGAGGCCTGGGGTGTAACTGATGGGCTTACCTTGACCTCTAATCAGTGCTCTGTCCTGAGGCTCCTGAGCCCTTTCTAGGTTCTCAAGGTTTCACTGTTTCTGAAACATTTTCCATAACAAATTAATAGATTTTATCATTCATAGTAAGTTATTTTACAACTTTACTATCTATGGATGGTAAATTGAATTTCAAGCTTTAAAATATCATCAAGTAATAACCTTTCCCCTCCCTTTAAATGTTTTAACTTTGGAAATGATCCCATAAGAAACACTTAAATGCACCCTCTTGTGTCCCATTATCTGGCTCCTGGCTGTTTCTCCAACTTTCTTTAAACCACTGTCCCCTCGAGCCCATTCCATTTACCCTGGACTTCAGGTCCTCAGACACCCAAGATCTTGTATAAACTTCACAATTTCGCAAGTAGAGACTCAAAAAACAAAGCACTCCCCAAAGTCACATAATTTGAAAGAAATAGTCAGTATTTTAACCCAGATCTGGATCCAAGCTCTTTTTACTCCATCTTAAGTCTTCCCATTTCTAGTTTTTAGAAAGTGCTTTTCCCTAGGAGGATAGGCAAACTAACCAAGTGTCTAGGTATTGTTTTCAGAATGCTTCTGAGCTCATGACTCCCATCCTATTCTGCCCAAATAAAGATAGCAGTTGTCACACTTTCCATGCGTCAGGATCACTGTTCAGAAGGTCAAGTGAAAACATACAGTAGTATCCTGAGATTGGTGCCTGTAGTTAGCATTTTCTGGTACCTGCTAAGTGCCAAGCCTGTCCTAGACCTGCAAGCTCACCCACTATCTACTAACCTCACAATACCCTTTTGAAAAAGAAAGAAAAGAATCAGCATTTTAAAATTAAAATGAAGGTTTAAGTAACTTGTTCAAGGCCACAGAGTATTAACTGGGGGAGACAAACCAAAACCCAGTTTTACCTGGCTGCAAATCTTCACTTTTCTCTGCATTCCACCGGCTCCCTGGGGACTGACCACATAAAGGCCAGCTTTACCAGCCAAGGTATTAAACTGCATAAGTTACTTTCTTAAAAGTGTCATGCTGAGTGCCTAAAAACATTGAGAAAGTTTACAGGGATATTTTTGATATCCCTCAATACCAAAACTAAAGACCAACCCCAGCCCCCAACACATTAGAGCTAAGTAAAGAGTACAGTGTTTATGTTAGGAGTTTTCTCTGCTCTCTTTTGCTCTCTGTAAACCTCAGAACAAATTTTAAACTGTGTGTGTAATCAGCCATTGCCATGGCCATTTTGAAAAATAAATGCTCAAATTGAACAACAATTCATTATGTATAATCTATGCAATGTGGGTTATTTATTCATAAATCATAAAAATTTTCTTTTCAAACCTCAATTTATTATTCTACGATTGAACTTGAATCTAGAAAGTTTTAGTGAGTAACAACTCCCTGCCTTTCTCCTGCCTAACACTGTTTGTCACTGCACGGAAATCATGCCTTTGTAAATCATCTCCCAACCCTCCCACTCATTGTCCAATCCTGAACTTACGTGCTGCTCCCACCATTTTTCATTCAAACTCTTACCAGGGTGGGGTTATAGAAAGTGGCCCCCACAGGCCCCCACCCCTGCTGACCATGGTCCTGACAACAGTCCCAGCCACTCAGGTCTAGAATCACAAAGCATCAGTGACAGTGTGGCACTGCCAAGAAAGACCTGGGCTGGTGAGGGAAGAAGACACAGTCCCCATTACCCAACTTTCTACCACTGTTCCAGTACAAAAATAGTACACTCATCATGAACATGGACTGTAAGCTCCTCCAACAAAACCTCAGACCTACGGTCAACTTTCCCAGTCAAACCCAAGACTTCTCAAAGTGTGCCTCCTTCAGAGTCTTCTCTGTCCTTCCTTTCCACCCCTTCCATTATTATGTATCAAGGATCATGTGTCATGTATCACAGACTTCCTACCTTCGCTCCTCACATCAAATCTCTCCCCATGCAATCCACAGGTTGCCAGATTCATCTTCGCATAACATTTTCAGCAATCATCTCCCCCTCCAACATCCTATGGCTCTTCACATCCACTGTTAAGCCCAAACCCCACATGGTGCCATTCTGGTCCTCTATAAGCAGTGTCCCCGCACCTCACCTAAACGTGCTGGAAGCCACTGACCTGTAAATGATCAACCAACATATCTACCCCATTCCCAGCTCCACCTGGCACATCCTGGGCTCATCGCTCTGCCATCTGCCACCTGTTGAAGCCCTATTCCTCTACCAAGGCACATTCTCCTCTACCTCTAAAGGGCCTTGTTTTCCTTCTGATTAAATAAATATCACAAAGATCCTTAAACTGTTTTTCATTGAGACGCACCTTCGACTCTCTTTGGTCTGAGCAGAGTGCAGGGTAAAGCTCACACATATCATAGCTTTGTGCACACCCAGGAAACCTCCAAGTCCAAGCTAGTGCATCCTGCTGCTACACCCATCAGGTGAGCAACCATGCTAGCTTTTCTCCCAGGTAACTTTGCTTGCCACTGAGATGCTGGGCAAAGTCAGGCATGGTAAGGGATGTCGGCCTGAGGCTTTACAGCAGACAGAAGCAGCACTATAACAGCAGTAAAGAGGTGTTCTGGGTTGCTTGGGAGTATCAGAAGAGAAAGACGATGGGATGAAGAGATGGAAAATATATTCGGCAATAAAGACTTAACCTGAAGAACTCCCCACCTCCCCAACACACTACCTATCACAGTGTTGTTCCAGTCCTTCTCCAAAGTACTGTTACACAGAAAATCAAGTTTCTACTACAACTGGGTACTTTGTATAATCACGCCTACTTGTAGACATGTTTTTGAAACATGAATAATCTACCCTTCTCTCATTTATTTTATTAGTGGAAATACTTTGAGCAATAGTAGTAAGCATAGAAACAAAAAATTTGAAAATTGCCCTCATGATTTATGAGCCTCTATACTGAATTCAATTGTAAAATACAGAAAAACATGAGGATATTTACTCAATACAAATTAAGGTGGATACAACAAAGAAAAAAAGAGCTGTTTAAAATAGATAAACTGATAGCTCACTGGATTAATGTGCCTGCAAGCAGGCACAAGGGCCGGGGGTTTGATCCCCTTGATCCCGTTGTCAGCTCTGCCCCTGGGGTACACTGAGACGGCAATTGAGACTGGGCATTTTGGCGTGGGCCTATAATCCCAGCTCTTGGGAGGTTGTAAACAGGCAGGTCACTATAAGT
>NW_004524784.1:2563812-2580649 GCF_000260255.1 Octodon degus
GATCTAGTAGTGAGACATTGAACACCCTGTAGACTTTTCCCTAAAATATAATAAATAAATAAATAAATAAATAAATAAATAAAAATTAAAAAATAAAACAGACAGGCTGGCTAAAATCATTAACATGCAAACAAAAAGCAACTTCATAAACACCTACAAATATTGAAAAGCTTTAGGAATGGTAAAAATCAAACTATGCATCAAAATTACTCGAAAATTAAAATGACAGGACATTTGCTAAGAATTATCATGCTTTAAATTATTCAATGAAGAGATCTTGGAAAATTTTAAACTTAAAATGTCATGTCACTGGTATAACACAGAACCACAGAAGTTCCACAGTAATGTCTACACTGAGGCAGAACTTGGCCTAGAAAGGAACTACTCGGGCTTTGAAGTGAGAAACACCTTAGGCCCAATCCTGGCAAGATATCAGGTAGTGTACAACTAAGCCTGCCAAGGCTATGGGAAGGGGGAGTCCTTCTATGTTGTCAATGAGAATGCAAAGTAGTGGAGCCACCATGGAAATCAGTACGGAGACTCCTCAGCTAAACTAAAATGAGGAATTCCATTCATGCCAGCTATCTCCCTTCTAGCTATCTTCCTGAAACAGTTAAAGACATACCCATGTTACATATAACATTACATACTTGCCCATGTTTACAGCAGCACAACTAAGTCTGAGAAGCAGCTTCTACATCCAAATATAGATGAATGGATAAAGAAAATGTGGCATTTACACTTCTTCCTAGGATTACTACACTTCTAGAAAGAAGGACAAATTTGAGTCACTGGTAGGAAAATGGGCCTTGAGACCCTACTGCCAAGTAAAATATATCAGACTCACAAGTTTAAATATTGGATGATTTCTCTTATTTGAGAAATCCATACTATAAATAAATTACAATACAAAATAAAAGATAAGGGGAAACAGAGGTAGATCTTTTGCAACTAGGAAGGGGGCAAGAAATGAAGGAGGGAAGGCAGGAGGGAAGATGAAAAGAGAAGCAGAGGAGGAACAGAATAAAGATACGTTATGTACATGTCCCAACTCCTTATGATGAGTGTAACCATTATGTGCTGCAAACACATATTAAAAATAAAAAGAATGGTTTCTCTGGATACAATTTCCCCAAAAATAAATAAAAAGTACAATTTCTAAAAATCTCTCTAAGCCAATTTCTAGTGCACAAATGAAGAACAATCACACTTATTAAACAAGTTACTGTGATGATTAAATGAGATCCTAGACAAGAAGCCCTGAGCAAATAACCAGCACGTCTTTAACTTCCACTAAATCAGGCTTGATATTGTTTCATCCACTTACTCATCAGGAATGTACAGGGAGTACAAAGCCTAGGTCTCCCTTCTTGCAGGAACACTCACAAACAGGGTACCATTGGCCCTACCAATGCAAGGAGATAAAAGAAGTCAGAAGAAATGGTAGAACAATAAAAATGCTATATCCATGACTCATGTTTGACATCATAATAAAAAGATATAACCTAGCAGATGGCTATGAAGAAAATGAGAATTATAACAAAGCACATGGCAACAATCTGATCCTATCTGCATATTACATTAAAAACCCAACTGGATTTGCTTTGAATATTCAGCAGTATGTCAACTCTGATACCCCATAAAAGTCATAAGAGGAATTCACAACCAGCTCCAATGAAGTTTCTGAATCCCTTCACCCTGAGTGGCTCCTGTCCACCTGGCACACAGACCAGGAGTATGTCACACTCACAATGGAGCCTGGGAAGCAAACACGAGACAGGGTTAGCCATGGGAACCAACAAAGACATGGATGTGTTGGAAATTGAGGCCAGGCAAGGGCTGGGGGAGGAAGGAGTCAAGCAAATCAGTCCAGACTTCTTAGCTTTTAACTATTTATTTTCATCTGCAATGCCCAAACTTGTTTCAATCCTAGGCCTTACATTTACCTTCCCATAAGCACAGAGAAGCTCTCAGGTAGGGTGAAGGCAGTGGAGAAGCTGTCTGCATAGGCTCCAGCGCATTTCAACATCATTCACTGACTGCCTGATGCGGGTCTAGAACCTTGAGAGATAAAATCAGAGCTTTTCACAATGCTGATTCTCCCAATACCGCAGGAAACGCACCCAAAACTATTAGATGTCCCAAGTTCAATACCTAGACATGAAAAAGGTGAAGCAGTCTGCCTGCCCTGTCACTGAAGGCAAAGCAATAGGATGGCTCCAGGGCCCTTACAAAGGTTCCAACTGCCTCAGAAGCTGAGAGGCTCTGTGCATTTATTTACACATAAACAGTAACATTTTTCCTGTAAGGCCTTTCCTCTCCTATAATCAGCTCCTCTCTAATTCACAGCAATGCAATCTCAGTATGGGTTCACTGGAGAGATCATGTGACACAACCCATAAGGACTGAAGACTGCCAGGTAAGTGAGTTCTATCAATATAGACATTTACATGTGTGTTTCCCTGGTGTAAGGTTCACAAGTGTCCAGCGCTGTGCTGTGCGCTACAGGGAACCCTGGCTTTCCTTATATTCTCGGGACTTTTCCCTTGCAAGGCCCACAGGCCTTGGACCTTCCACAAGGATCAGAGGTCCTCACGGGAAGAAAAGCCCTCCTTAGATAAATGACGTAAGCAGGAGACCAGCATTGCAAAGGATGGAGCAGAACATCTGCAGAATCAAAACCTCAGCCATTGGAGACACAAAGGTCAGATAGTTGTTGCAGACAAAAATCAAGTCCCCAAAACAAGCATGCTCCTGAGCGCTCTTCTGTTTGGCAGTCTAAGCTGTGAAGGAAAGTTGATGCGCTGAAATCAAATGTAAGGAGGAAAGAGTGATGGCAGTTAAACAAGAAAAAGCCAGTCAAGACAAGACAAGACACAGTCCGCTCCCTCCCTGTAGCAGAGGACCCGAGAGGGCACCTGCTCGTCTGTCAGTGTCCAGGATGAGGATGGGCACCAGGTATCAGAGGAAGACTGGCACACGAGGGAAAGTGGAGTGGGTCTCTGTGTCCCGGACACATCCCACAGAACATGCTGCTGGGAATTCCTGCCCCCACGAGGGACACAAGGCCGAAGATCCACCCCAGCAACAGAAGCTTCCAAATTACAAAGTGAATATAATTCTAACCTACCCAAGTGAATACTCAGCAGAGCAAGGTACGGCATTATCACATTTTCCCTGCAGGCGGGGAAATAAAAACCCAGGAAAGCAATGGCATTATTGATAAAACTCTAATTTTTTGATAATTAAGAGGTGACTAACTTAGCACTCTGTATGCGAACAGATTGCACAAGCTTAATGTTCCCTGGCAAGTCACAACCAAGGCTTTTTTAAAAATAAGCTTTTATTTTGTCTTCCAATAGAAAAGAACTGATTTCTTTACTCTGTTAGGTACTAATATGATGTACCCCTCCTCTACACCCACTACACCAAATATAATCCAAATAGGTTCCCTATTTTTCCAGTATCACTTATTTCTCATTTATAGATTGATCAAAAAACATGCACAAAATATATATTTATATAATAAGCTCCTCATCTCCTTCTGTAGTAATCAGGGTGATCTGTTCAGCTAGCTGAGCTTTTCTAAGTACACTTGTGTTTTTGCTTTTCTAGAGATTAAAAAGTACCAACTCAATCTTAACCTGTATAAAGGAGTATAAGCTTTTTAGACAAGAGCAAAATATTCCTGATATGGAAGGAGGGAGGGTTTTATTTTTAAACTGATGAAACATTGTTCTTTTAAATGTTAATTTATAATAGTCCTACTAATGTGAGTCATAAAAAATTATTCATGAATAAATGCAGCAGAGCTCTGTGTCTTATGCCAGAAAAAAAAAAGATAGAATGCAGATTACTTTGTAAGAGAAACCCCAGAATTCAGTCACCTAGCACTTATCCACTACCTACTGTGGGAAACAGCATAATGTTATTCTAAACTGTTGAATATCTACCATGGCAAAATCTCCCTTATGTTATTTCTGTTTGTTACAGAAGTAAATTTAAATCAGAAATCTACAGAGAATGAAAGATTTAACAATCAATCAGATGTCTTTCTGGCTACTCTTCAGTGTGCCACCTCTAAACGAAAATGCCTCAGATTAAATTTACAGTGAAGAATTCAACAGCTTTATAAAAACTTTTTTCTCACATGGCTTTATTTTTCCCCCAACTTAACTCTTACAACCAATTTTCTCCAAAAGCAATTCTAAATTTGGCTTCTCTATTTCCGTAGCCTCCACACTGACTCCCCCACACTGGATTTCCTTACACACAGAGTTCTCCACGGCAGTTTCTCTACTGTAATTTGGACCTTAAGGGTCCCTGAAAGGTCCAAGTCCCTAGGGTGGCACTTTTTGGAGGTGATGAGACCTTTAAGGGCTGGGCCAATGAAAAGTTAGGTCATTGGAGGGGTGTCCTCAAAAGGGATTGTGGGAACATGGCCTCCTCAGCTTCTTTGCTTCCCAGTGCTGACAGGAATGATTTTGCTCCACCACACACTCCCACTGTGACATGCTGCTACCTCCAAGACTGAACCAAAATAACCTCTTCTCTCGTAAGTGGTATCTCTGGTATTTTGTTACAGTGATGAAAAACTGCCTGACACATCAGCTCCCAGCGCTTTCCCCACCCTCAGGAGCATGGGCTCTCCTGACTCACTCCCCACACCATTCCACAGGGCCTGTTTTAGCTACAGTTGTCTGGGTTAAGCTCAGGTCTCCCTCCTGGCCTGCTCCTGTTCAGTTGCCTGCTGACACCTGAGCAGGACAATTGTCTATACCATTCAACAGCCTTTAATCAGCCCTTGGAAGCCAGCTTCCCTGTATTTGTTGAAAGCACCTTTTGCTGGGGAACCATGTCATAACATGCACATCTGAACTACTGTCTGAGACAGATTATTCATCAAAGACAAAAGCCATGACTTTTCCTTCTGTATCCCTCCTGGTGTCTAATACATACAGAACTCAGAAACCAACTCTTCCCAATCGATGACTATTGACCGGCGGATGACATCAGGGCTTCTTGCATCAGCTTAGGTATCTCTCTCCTGCTGAGGAGATAAAAGGTTCTTGGACAGGACCTTTGAGATCAGCAAAGATGAAGATTGTTGTCTGCACAGGTATGATTGCATGAAGAAGGTAGAAAAACTATCACATAATTCTGCTTTCCGTATCAACTAGCCTGGCTTCAATTACTTTAAATTTTTAGATAAATCTTAAAATTTATCCAAAATTTCTCAGAGAATAATATGAAAGGAAACAAAATGTAAATATCTGAAAACACTTTCAGTTCCTATCTCTATTATAAAACGTCATAAACCCAAATCAATCAAGAAGCTCAAAAAATAAATTATATCAAAAAAACAATTTGCATACAAATTCTTACATGTAAATGCATAAATACGTTTATATGCTGACTCTGATATGTTAAAAACTTGAATTTGAGCAGCAGCAGATTTTTTTATACCTTCCAACTCTCTTCCAACATACATTGATTTCTGTACATGTAGAATGGTGGCAACAATTTTGTCCAAAAAATTTTCCCTACATAAAATCATCCCTAAACTGCAGGCATTGGTAATAAATTCAATAATGGAAATTCAAAGCCATTTCAAAGTTAGAAAAATCTCTTAAAGAGCATCACCTGACTCTTTAATACCTTAAAATTCAACTCAATCATGTCTTATTTACAGTTTGGTTGGAACATCAACAATAATAGTATAATCTTAACCTGTATAAAGGAGTATAAGTTTTTTAGACAAGAGCAAAATATTCCTGATATGGAAGGAGGGAGGGTTTTATTTTTAAACTGATGAAACATTGTTCTTTTAAATGTTAATTTATAATAGTATAAATGTGAAGCACCTGCCCACAGTAGCACATACCTCTAATAATCCTACCTCATAGATCATAGACCTAGGTCAGTTCTTCAAACCAGCAGTATAAGAGATGTAGCACAATCTCTACAAGGTAAAATAGCTTTAGACAACTGTATGAAAAAAGAGTTCAAGGACTTGGAAAAGCTTTAGCAAAATTCTGAGAAAGAATGTCTTGGGACAAAATGTTATAGAAATGGTTCTTAACTATTGCCATGCACAAGAATGACTTGAGCCAGCCAGCTACTAAGCACCTGCTTAGGCAAGTGCAGGAACCTGTGTTCAATCCCCGGCATCACATGCCAGTGCTGGCCCTGCCCCCAGGCACGCTGACCTGGCCACTGAGTCCAGGTGTGGTGGTGCAGCCCTGTAATCCCAGCACTGAGGAGGCCGAAAACAGGAGGATCACTACAAGTCCAAGCTGCGTAATGAAACCCTATACAAAATACATTAAAAAAAAAAAAAAAGATGGCTTGCAAAAAATCCCCGGTATGTACAAATGGGCATACCCACCTCACATTTGAGTACTCCCCAGAAGAAAATCTCATTTATGACATACAAAACATCCAAGAAACATTTGCTGAAAGTCTAAACTTCAGAGGAATAAATCATTGGCAATCCATCTCAGGAGTCAGTAGAGAGGTCCCAGGCTGGCTAATTGGCTAAGTCAGTGCCACCAACCTGAACTCTAAAGCACCAGTGTCACTTTGAAAGAAGTAAAACAATGGGTTCATAAATATATAAGCAAATATATTTTTAAATCATATATATACATATCCACCAAACGCAATTCAACACAAAATGAGTTAATGTCCTAAGATGTGTAGCTTTTTGGTTTTGGTTTTTTTTTGTTTTGTTTTTTTGGCAGAACTAGGGATTGAACTCAGGCCCTTGCGCTTGCCAGGGAAGTGCTTATTCTACTGAGCCATCTCCCCAGCCCCTGCTTTTTTGTTGTTGTTCATTACTGTGATCTTTTCTTGTTCTGCTCGCATTTTCTAAGCCCAGGCTATTAACAACTTAGCATATGTTAGTCCATGTTTGTCTCCCTGCACATATTACAGTCAGAGGTGTACACAGGTACTGATACATGCACACATGTGCGCGTGGAGGGTCTTCCACATGCACTTTTCTGTGCCTGCGAGTCTCGCAGAATGAAACTCAGTGGGCCTGCTACTGCACACCTACACCTGCAGTACTTGGGAAGCCACAACAGGAGGACAACCCAGGCTGCAGATTGAATTCAAAGTCAGATGGGACTTCACAGTGAGCCCCTGCCTTCCAAAATGCAAAAGCAAAAAAGAAAAACAAAACAAAATAGGACAAATCCTAAGGGCATGCCTCCAAGGCATCTCATGTAGCTCTGTTTCCTTCTTTCTAATGGCTGTAGGATATTCTTGAGATAAATGATAAACCCTGATGTAATTTATTCCATTCTTCCCTGTGCTCACTCTGTTTGCTTTTTTTTTTTTTTTCAGTGCTGAGCAATGCTGTCATGAAGACGCAGGTACACAGTGTCTTCTATGATACCATTTTATTTCCTCAGGAGAGATTCCCAGAGCTGAAACTGCTAGATTAAAGAATTAATCTTGGGGTCGGGGAGATGGCTCAGTAGGAATAAGCACTTCCCTGGCAAGCACAAGGGCCTGAGTTCAATCCCTGGTAATAATAATAATAATAATAATAATAATAATAATAAAGAATTAATCTTTCATTTCTTTGCTTTTCTTTAAAAGGCATTAATATTTTACATTTTCAAACCAGTTAATATATTAACTGGCATAAAATAAATCATGCTTAGAGGGCAGGGAGCACACAATGCCTGCAGCCTCTGTGAGACCTCTGAGCTTGGCCAGTCCCTCCTCCCAGCCACTCCCCATCAAGCTTGGGGTTCTCTCTCCCATCCTGAAATCCCACAAGGTATATTTTAACATTGGAATATTGTGCCCTAAAGTTAGCCTTTGGACTCCTCTCCAAAGATGCTCTATGGCTTTCATCAAATGTCCAAAGGGTTCCCTGACCCAAAAAGGACTAGGAGCTACCACCTACAGCCTAGAAAATGAAAGAGGAGAAATACATGGCTGATGACATAATTTGATTTTGCTGAAGTTAACAATGACCAAAAAGTGACTTTTATTAGAGTAGTTTTCCCTTATCCACAAGTCATTAAAATCATTTTTGGTCTACATTATTTTAAGGAGGAGCAAGCTCTATAAATAGATTACAAAAAGGCACAGGTACTAAAGGAAGAAAACAGAGGCGGCTCTTTCCAAAATCAGGTACAGGACCCTTTCTTCTCCAATATATAGTTCCTCAGAACTTGGCATTCCATCCAGGTAAAGGGAAAGAGTTCCTGTTGGCTTCCTTTCAAAGAAGGCGTAAACACTGCGGGTTGGATGAGAATGGAAAGCCAAATGAAGTACAGAGAAGGAGGTGTTCACAGAGCCTGGAGGCTATCTTCTGGAGGGCTCCAATGCGCACATGTGAACTGAAGATCAGGTCTGGGCTCATGCTCAAGCCCCACCCCTTCTCCACGCGGGACGGGGCTGGCCTCTCTCCACACTCCCAGTCGGAAGTGGACTGCCTGGCCAAGGAGGCATTCAGTAAACATAGATTAAGTCAATCAATACTTGAAGCAGCTTTACACCAAATCAATTGCAGGAAATGCAGGTGGGTCCTTTGGTGAGATGTCTTTGCTAGCAATGACTTGAAATCCAGAGAGTCATGATTTTTCTCCATTTGTAATGAATACCAACAATGCATTAATGCAAGCATGTGTATTTATTGAGACAGTGACTGGTGCTTCATCCTGTAAGATGCCTGATTTTTATGCAGTTACTTCCCATTCTTACTTCGTGATGTCATGCACTGTCACCCTTACCACCCATACTGCTCAGTATGGTTACTGAATTATACCCACTAAATTAATAACATCATGGCTTCTGCTTTAAAATCAAAAGCAAAGGGCAAGGATGAAAAGGCTGTAAAAAAAATTCACTATCAATGAATTTTTTTCTTTACACACAGAAAGTAAAGCCCATCGAAACAGAGAAAGCAACTTCGATTATGTTTGTTTTTTCTGCGGTAGAACCAGTGGTCTTTTCTCCAGAACAGGTGATGTTTTGGAAAAGATCTCACTGCCATACTTTCAGAAACAATCCTATCTCTGTTATTTTTTTTCATAGTTGATATTTCTTAGAACAGAGGTACAGGAAGTGCACAGCAAATTCACTTGATGAGAAACTCAGACGGGAGTGGGGCAACCGCTGCAGGGTCCAGTAGCAAAGGAAGTCATCTTAGCCAGGGAAAACAAAAGAGAAGCCATGCCGGTGCTTTCTCAGTCTTTCTGGAGACTGCTTTCTAAACAGCTAATTGTCCAACATACCAAATTTATATATGTGTGTAGACAGTAAATGTGTATGTTCTTATATAGCAGGTATATGCATGAGATAGATAATGTGTATTTTTATAAACACACATAGATGCATACATGTAAGACTTTAAGAAATATTCCTATACAGAATGAAATGTTCTACAATGAACTTTCAGATCCTTGGCAATTACCCAGTTCTCCTCTCCAATACCCTTGTCAAACTCCTGAGATCCGTTCAAAGGCGCATTCAGGATGATACAACTTGAGGCCCAAATTAGCCAATTCAGAAGAAATCATGTATGAATACATTCTCCGTCCAACAGCAGAAACATACAGTTGAGGTTTACTTTTATTTTAATTTCCATAGCGTGTATATAAGTATTATAGCCATTCTAGAAGTACATTTTTTAAAATCTGCAGTAGAACCGGGTATGATACTCAGAGTTGTAATTCCAGCATTCTGACAGGCTGAGGCAGGAAGACTGCAAGTTTAAACCCAGCCTGGGAAATTTAGCAACTTACAGAGACCTGGTCTTAAAGTAAAAAATAATAATAATATTTTATTTTATTTTATTTTATTAACTGTCTCTGATATATGCAGCTCAGTGCAAAAGCCCTGGGTTCTGTCTTAGTACTACAAAAGGAAAAGAAAAAAAAATTTAATAATGACTTTCTTTCCTATTTATTTGTCCTTGCATTATTTTTTTTATTTTTTTATTTTTTTTGGCGGAACTGGGGATTGAACTCAGACCCCTGCGCTTGTTAGGGAAGTGCTTATTCCACTGAGTCATCTCCTCGGCCCCTTTTTTTATTTTAAAGAGAAAGAAAAAAATATTTTTAAAAACTGTATTAGAGCACTAAAATTGTTTATTTATTTAAATAAAAGTAAACTAGAAGTTCACACTTCATTCTTCACTTTTTTGAGCTTGAAATTTGATACAACCCGTTATGTAGTGTCTAAAGTACATCTAGTTACTCACTGTCTGCCGCACTGTGTGGGAGGGAGTTCACTGTAACTGAAGACTTGTCAGATCAGAAATTAGTCACAGAGCATGGAGTCCTTTCAAAAAAAAACAGCTCCACACAGAGAGACACTCAGAGCATCTCACCTAAAGGCAGCCAGCCCTGCTCCACTAGTTAGGATCAAGTCTGTGTCATCTTCATTTTTGATCTGCCATGTCCTGACCCTTCAAGACAAAGGAGAGGGAGGGAGGGAAACTTTAACCACTCTCTCCAAACATTGTGTAATGAGAAAAACCCATCTAAAGAGGTACAGCCAACACTCAGAAAAGCCTAAGTGGAGATCTTATTTCAGAATCCAAGACAGCAACTGTCCCAGATGGAAGCTGTTTCAAAGAATGAAGCCAACAGGCTCATCGGTCCCCACAGAATTTCTTGAGCCAGTTTCCATGCTTTACAGGGTCCCTGTGGAGCTGGAATATTTTTCTGGAGTCAGTGGGAGGGTATACACAAAATTCTAGGGAAAAGTGAAATGATAATTAAGCCAGATGATTCAGTTAAAAATAAAAATAATTACACACACGTATCTATTTTATGGAAGTTGAAATATTCAGTGTGTTAAGCTTATTGTGTGTGGCTGCCTTTCTTGACAGTTACTCCCAAAGGCCTTTCAGAATCCAATATTGTCCTGAAAATCTGGTTTTGTTGCCTAACACTATCATAAGGCAGCGGTTGCAGAGCAGCACTCTCCATTCCAAAAATACATTACTAGGAAATTCAGTCTCTTTCCTGGGAGCTCCCGAGAAAGCACCATCAGCTGCCCATTGCGAGACACATGACCTTCACACTCCATGAGAAACCAAGCTACTGTGAGACAAAGCCCAGCTCTCACCCTGCCAACCACACTGAAGTGGGAGTGGGTAGGAGTCTGCATCTCCTCTGCTGTGAGCTTTTTTCCTCTACCTTCTTTGTATGCCTCTCCCCAATCTGTAACTTCAGCCAGCAGAGAAAAGAGAGGTTATCTTTCACTTTCTGATTATTTAATCTCTTTGTTAATTAAACTCTTAAGTAGTTTAAAGTATTAAGAAATGCTTGATCTCCTCACATGCCTACTAATTTAATGAAAGAAAATTTCTCTTGATTGGCTTGTCTGTGTCAGGTGCTAGAGCAAGCTACTCAGATTTTATCCTGGAACTACCAAGTGGGTCCACTGAATCCACTCAGCAAAAGCTATTGCTACTAGAAAGGAAAATGGGGGAGTGCTAAAGGACAAAAAGTAGTAGCATGGAAGAGCAGAAGCCAATTTGTTTTGACGATGCTGGACAATAAACCCAGGACCTTATACACACTAAGCACCTATTCTACCACTAACTTACACATATCCAGGCCTGTAGAGACCAACATTTAAAGTTCAAAAGCTACTCCAAAATGAGAACCATTCGGGGAAAAACTTTAAATAAAATAAAGGAGGTAGACAAAATAGATAACACATTTCCTAAAAGTATATTAATAAGTATAGTTATTCTGGTTACCATCATCACTTTAGCAAATTCAAAAATATCTATTAAGGCCATATGAAAGTTATATACCATGCCATCAGTGACCTTGAACATGAGCAATGGAGCTCAGAAACTGAGAGCAGTACAGAACTAAGTGACCTCTGAATCATGACTTTCATAGACCAGTCTGTGAGTAGGTTATTGGGGGATGACCCAATGGCAGGTCTGACTGCTATTGTTTTGGCAGAAAAGAATGGTGGTCCCTTTTCTTCAATTTCTTTTGCTACCAACTTGAGACACCATACAGAATGTTTCTGCCCTGAAGTAAGAGGTCATTAAATCTGAGAGAAATTATAGCAATCATCTAGGAAAACTCAATCATTTTATACCTGGAAAAAGAAGAGCAGGGCCCAAAGTTTCCCTCCTTGACTGCAGAACAAAGAGAAGTCAGACCTACCAATGGAACCAAGTGGGTCAAAGTGTCTCTGACAAGTTAGCGACAGACTTACAATTATCCAGATACATAAGAAAATAGAAAATATTTTTTATTTGCTTTACTGTTATTCCTCACAAGTCCTTGCTACATAGCTGCAGGGAGATCAGTTTAGTTCCATCTGTCACACTGAGTCCATCTGATGATTCATATTGTTTCTCCTGTTTCCTGTCTCCTTTCCAAGATGGCGCCCACAAGTGTGTGAGGACAGCAGGCTCTAGTGACCTGAGAGGGGAGAGGAAGTGTTGGACTTACATCCGCATTCCCTCATTCTCTCTTCTAACTCATTTGGCATCTGCCCCTTCAGTCCCCAGACACCCTGTTGGCATCTGATGACAAAGACAAGAAAAAAATACATTAACTTAATATTTTCAAAACATTCTCTTCTTTGCAGATGTTAGGTCCATGACCTCAAAATCACTTAAGTGTTAGGCTACACTATTGTCCCCCATTATGCACAAGGGATTGGTTCCAAGACCACCCCTCCTATCCCTACAGATAACCAAGTCTGCAGATGCACACATCCTTTATACAAAATGATACAGTATTTGTACAGAAACTATGTATATCCCCTCATATGTAGTACTCTAGATTACCTCTAGTTACTTATAATACCTAATTCAATTTAGATTCATGAGAATGGTTGTAATACTGCATTGGTTAGGGAGTAGTGACAAAGGGAAGGGAGCCAGTACAGGTTGAGCATCAATGCAGTTTTCCTCAAATATTTTCCTTTCTTAGTTGGTTAAATTTGCAGATTCACAGCACCAAGGTATGGAGGGCCAGTGTATATTCAAACCCCTAAGTCAAGGGTCAATGATCTGATCTGGTCCAGTTGATAGAAGCAGATATCCCACAACCCGCTCCCATAAGGTAAAGTCTCCCCAGCCTCCGCCTGGGATGCAGGAAGGATGGGAAGGGAGGTAGAGTAGACTGGGAAGGCAACAAAGGACCAACTTTTAGGACCCTGGAAACAAATGGAAAGGATATGGGTCATTTTAGGAGGGTCAAGAGTAGAACACCAGATCCCAGTGATTAAAAGCTCCCAATTGACACTAAGTTGAAGCATCTTAGCTATTTTCCTGTCTCTCACTATTAACTTGTGTGTCTCTTATATCATTTTATCCAGAAGTGACAGAAAAAATTGACTTTTGGGAAATTGGGGGCCTAAAGACATCTCAAGGTTAGAGTTAACATCTGCTTGCCATGCTATGTTCCCTGAAACAAGTGTGCCACATTAAGTGAATTAATATTTCCCCTTGGAAATTCTTATTCACAGTCACCCTTTCTAGACGTAAAACACAATCTCTCATCATTTTTGCTGCCTCAAAACATTGATGTGCAGCACAGTGCAGCTTCTCCCCATGAACCTCACGAACTTCTACCTCTGCAGACACAAGACAGCACTCATGATGTTGAAGCGACCTCACGGGCGGGGAACACAGGGTCAAGTGGTGAACAATCAAAAGAATCTACTTGCAAAGCTGCCAAATTTAAGCTCAAAGGAAAGAGAAAATTAAAGGCAAGTGTGAAAGCCTTCTTGTCTAAGACCAACAGAAGGAACACAAGATCAACCCACAAAATCTGTCTGAAGACTGTGTTCCAGGTTAGAAGCCTGAAGGGGAGGGCCGGCCAAATAGCTCAGTGGATTTAAGGACCTGCAAGCAAGCACAGGGGCCAGAGTGCCATGCTGGCCCCACCCCCAGGGCATGCAGAGGCGGTGATTGAGACTGGGCGTGGTCCCCGATGGGTCCTCCTACTGAAAGGAAAGTGGGTCCCAGTCCCTAAGAGTTCTTTAATAAAACTGAAATACAATCACACTTGCCTGTAAGTCTTGTCACATTTTTTGCAGGCCTTGGGCATACTAGCCATGTGTTCTACCATTGAGCTGTCTCCCCAGCACCTAGTGGATGCCTTTTAAAATATAACTGAAACCCCCCCCCCAGAGGGATTTTGCTCTATGTATTCAACTCTTTATTGGGTAATCTGATGACAGATATCTGAGGGAGAAATTGTGTGGAGCACAGAATGAGGAGGCACAGAAAAGGCAAGCATTACCTTTTGTGCTGCCAGTGGATTATATTAAACATATGTCTGTTCTTCCCACAAAGATACTTAACTATTATGTTCCCTACAAAAAAAAAAAAAAAATCATGTTACCTTCTTAGCCTTACTACTATCATATATCGTATTCTCTGCGAGCCATGTTTTTATGTCTCCGCAGAAACTTGGAAGATTAAAAAAGAATCAACACAGATTGCACACTCAAGCCTCGAAGTTTCCGGGATGATTTGTATCCCGCCCGTAATCACCTTCAATCTTTCATCTTATCAGGACTCATAAATTATGTGACTCCACTTAAGAACAGAGTGAGCCCCCAATCCCTGTTATTTTCAGCATGACTGCAAACAGAAAAGCCAATCACGTAAACAGCTAAGTGGTGAAGTAGTTAACATTTCGTCTTCTTTTTGAGTAGGAGTTTTTAAAACTGCCTGCAGAAGCCTGGGGTCTCCCAAGGCCCTGAGAGTAGAAGGAGAAAAAGCAGGTGGGGGAGATGTGGAGAGAGCACAGTTTGGTCCCCCACCCTGTCTCAGCCATACAGCTGCTCTTTATTCTGGTTGGGGAAGAATCTGCTGAAATTGTATTTAAATAATCATTTCCAAGACTTCAAAAGTCTGCAGACTCATGACCCAAGTACTCAAAACATCTGAGTTTTCTCTTCCAAACACAGTGAGCCACACGAACTGGAAAAAAGAAATGTTTTCTGAAACAGCGTATTAGAATAATAAGCTAAGGGAATCTTCCTTAAGAGCTAAGAGAGCTCATACTAAGCTAAAGGAAGGAGCTTTTCACCCGGCTTGAATTCTTAAAGTTTAAGGATTCCCCAATTTATAGAGTTTGGATTCCAGAAGTCAGGACTCTGAAATTCAGAGCTCAACTTCCCACACAAAAGAAATGATAAGAGGCTGGTTCCAAAGCAAGCAATAAAAGTCTAAGGCCTCATCGGTGAACTAGAATGTTATTAATTCCTCTAGAAGTTAAGTTGCAGTTTTGCTCCTTGCTGAAAGGGCCACAAGCCAGTAGAGCTTCGCGCACCACTGATGCTGCTACTTCTGTGAAGCAGTTCGTCCTATGATGCCTGATAAAAAGGGAGCTGGCAGTGATCAAAGGACCTTCCCCTCCCTCTTTCCCACTTGAAGGCCAAGTCCCATGGCAACTACCCTGTGGCCAGTAGCTGGCTGCGTGGACAGGCACTAGTTGTTGGCAAGCTGAATAATCAATCGCCTGCAAGCGATTGCTCCTCGCCAGCTCTGCGAAGCTGGCTTCTGATGTGTTTATTTATTCTCCAGCTGTTGATAGCATTTTATTGTGACAATCTGTTACCTAATAGAGATCCCTTTAAAAAAAGAAAAAGCCTTGTAGAAAAAAAAAAAAAAAAGGTGCTGGCATCATTTATAACCCTCCCAGAAAGACAGAGAGAAAAAATAGAGAAAGAGATAATGTGTAACTATAAATAATTTTCTAGTCTAAACAAACTTATTTTTGTTTTTCCTTCATTTTTGCTCATTTGGTAAGCTAATGAAGTGATAGAAAAAACTGCTCTTAACCAAATAACTCCAAAAGATTTCAGAAGTGGAAGACTTGGCGCTATGAACCTATTTGATTCATATACCATCACAAATTATCAAAACAAGCATATAAAATATTAAGTTAATTTTCCACCAAAACTGGTAAACTGCTCAGAATTGTAGATATCAAAACTCTAAGGGAATGGTCTCTTGCAGAATCAAATCATTTAGTGGGCCAAAATTAGATCAAATGCAATTACGGAGAATTACCATTAGGAAAGATATATTTCCACCCTTTTGCAAAAGTGGCAATACTCTTAAAGAAGTACAATGTCTCACCCAAGAAAATAACACTAGTGACTTTTTCCTAGTTCCCCTTTATACAAATCTTGCTTTTGCACATACTGTACCATTGCTTGTGTTATAATAATTGTCATGGTTTATATCTGGCTGTCCCCCAAAAACATCCTACAGTCATTGGAGTGGGCTTCTAGAGGTTCTTTTAATTCGTGATCCAATGCTGGTATTATGTATGGGTAAGTGCTGCTGGGATCATGGGTGTGGGTGCAATACCTGGGGGGGGGGGTAGCCTGAATGCACTATAAGGAAGGCAGAGAGGCTTGCTCTTGGCCTCTGCTCCTCCCTATTTGCTCTTGCTAGTTTTGCTGTTTTCTGCTGGCATGAGCTGCTGCCCTCTGGCGTGTGCCACTCTGCCATGAGCCAGCCAAGTATGGACTGAAACCTCCACAAACTGTGAGCTAAATAAATCTTTCCCTCCTTAATTTTAAGCATCAGGTATCTTGTCCCAGCAGCAAGAGAAAAATAATCATCACAATAATGTTCTCATAGATCTCCTTAGAGCTTTTTCTGAACAACAACAAAAAACTAGAATACTGATTAAGACACTGGGGCTCATGACCTAGGGTCGATTCCAAATTCAGTTCTTTACCAGATAACTTGTAAGAGCAAGTTATTTAAATCTCTTAGAAATGAAGTGCTTCGGGGAGCTGGGAGATGGCTCAGTGGAATAAGCGTTTCCCTGGCAAGCGCAAGAGCCTGAGTTCAATCCCC
>NW_004524784.1:2580820-2599280 GCF_000260255.1 Octodon degus
ATGATGTCTTTATACCTCCAATGGCCAGAACTCTTTGTATGTTCATGTTTCTTGAACTCAACTAAATTCCCCTACATTGCCTGCCTAATGAAGCCCCACGTTTTCTTGTTATAGAAAAATCACATCTGATAAAATCTTAACCCTGATCACTGCTTGGTGATCCTATATCAATTTATATATACCTGTTCCCTCTTGTCCTACCTGCCTAGAATTATGTAGATTTGTTGTTTCTGAAGAATGTCAAATGGGGAAGAATGAAATCAGCTTCTCACAAAGCAGTGACCTACTTTCTTCTTTGAATTTCCAAAGCCAGGCATATTACAGGAAACCATACATATCTGCTCCTTAGCTGGGTAGACAGCACCTCATACCTCTCACTGATCCCCAAGAGAAGTGTGCAGAGAAGGAAGGAGTCAAGGTTGAAGGGGGATTACTTCCCCACCTTCATAGCTGTACTCCCATCCTGCCTCTAGCATGAAGCACCATCCAGCCCAGTTCACACAGATCCCTCCCTTTCTGAGTCTGTACTGTCCCTTAAACATAGTTATGCTGGGGAGCATTAGTCCTTTTTCTACATGTGCCTTGTGACGTGGGTGATGAGAGGATTAACTAATCATAAATTCTTTTGCATAGGACCAACATATTATAGGCTAGAAGCAAGTATTTAATTGCTTGAAGTATTTTTCTAGAATTATCTGCTTATCGGTAACCTGATAAGAAAAAAGGCATACTGGATCTGCAAAGACTGAGCTGAGTTTGATACTCTAGTGGAATGGTATCGCTCTTTGGTCAGCACCCAATTTTTGAAAGTAATGGCTTAGCACACAAGACCTGGCATTTTTTTACAAACCACAATTTAGCTTGTCACCAGATCTTCATGGTTTTCACCAACAGTGAATTATACCTTAAGTTCTAATTCTTGAAATTAAATAGACTGAGAAATTACTATAAGTCCCACAGTAAGAGAAGTAAGGAATCCCAGTGTCCCCTGTGATGAAGCTACCAAGGAAATCACTTCATCCTAAGTCACTGAAAGCAGTCAGCTCTCAGGAACAAGGATTCCATATTGACATCTTGAAAGACCGTTACCTAGGACTCCTCTTTCCCCTTCACAAATTCTACTCTTTTTGTTTTTCGTACTAAAAAGCTTAGGAACCAGCAGTGGCCTTCCCAGTCATGGAATATATTTTTTTAATTTTTCAAGATGTTTTTATGCCCCATTACTTCATTTGATAACTTGTACCCATTCAAAGCAGGTAGACAACAGAGACTGTATTGTCTTACAAAAGCACAAAGAATTAGGGCAGCTGGCCCAAGGCCACAAACTGATGACCAGCACAAGGGTGACTATAAGTCAGCCTTCCCACTTCCTTACCACAGTTTTACCACACCATTGGCCAATGAGCCACACTGTAGTTGTTCAGCTCTTCCTATGCTATGTCAGGCAAGGGAATGTCTTTGCAATACAGTATCCTGTGTTTCTGAAAGACATTAGGTGTCCATGTGGGAAACCCTGCCATTCAAAACCCTAGTCCTAGCTGATGCGCTTCGCCATATTGAAGGCAAGTTGGCACCCAAAGTGGTTGACTGGGCGCCAATTTTGGTATTCTAATCTTTGTTCATGCTGTCAATGTGACATATGAAAAAAATATGAATAAAGTGACAGGATGAAAACAAAGCTAGTAGCTGGTGTGAGATCCACAGACAGGGTGTTAGCGCCACATGCAGTGCAACTGGGTCAAGTTAACACCTTGTGTTTCCCCTACATATGCGGTGTGGAAAAGCTATTTATAAAATGTTTTTAAATATTTAGGACCAAATAAATCAATATTGTTGGGAAACATTGACTCTGACCAGAACTCGTTTACTTGCCTTAGTCCCACATGAATAAGAGAACTGAGAATATAGAGAGGATCCAAGACCAGCAACAATACAGATGTTCGATACAATCACCCAGAATTCCCAAACAGGTCTGCTGTCAATCTCCATGCTGGCTGATGACCAGCATGAATAATACAATGACAAAGGTCCCAGAAGAATTGCCTTGTGAATGAGCTTATTACCAATATAACAAAATAGGCCTTCTAGAAATTACCTGACTTTGCAATTCACTCTGCTGCTTCAGGCGAAGATTCTCAGGTGTATCTGCCACCGTGGTGAAAGACTGCTTTGGGTAGTGTCTGTAAAGAAATTGTTTAAAAGAACACAATTAAAATATTATGCTATAAAATAATACTTTAGCATCCATTGTTTCATCCTTTGTTTCTATCCCAATGAAAGAGGGCGCTCTTGGCCAAGTTCATCTTTCTGTCATTAGCCCAGATCCATGACCCTCTATCACTCTATTTTCCCCTACTTTCTCCCAAAACATCAACACTGACTTCTCCATGCCCCACCCACCATTCCAGCCTGGAACCATCATGCTATCCTTTGGAGGAGTCCTTGCTCATTTCATCAACTTTCTCTATGTCTGGTTTCCAGCTTGTTCCAGAAGTTTCCCTCACCAAAGTCACAAAGATTTCCTGTGGACATATCTAAAACAACTTCTTGTATTCCTCCTCATGCTTGACCTATCCTCCATCTTGAAGTATCTTCCTCCGCAGTTTCTATGTCACCAACCAGTCCCTGAGTGACTTCTCCCACTTAGTGTTTCCTGTCTCCTGTGGGCTCTTCTTGGCTCACCCACCCTTATGGTCCTAATGCAGGTTTTCCTCTCAGTCTACATCACCATCTGGGGATTTCATTCATTCCTGTTGCATTAAGGATTATAAATGCTAATTTTTTGCAAATTTGAGGGGGGTTTTTGTGTTTGGTTTTTTTTGTTTGTTTGTTTTTTGTTTTGTTTTGTTTTGTGCGGAACCAGGAATTGAACTCAGACCCTTGCATTTGCTAGGGAAGTGCTTTTTCCACTGAGCCATCTCCCCAGCCCCAAATTTGAGTTTTAGATGCAGTGGCATTTCCTTTTATATATCCCATATATATCACAAACTCAATCAGTGTGAAACTCAGCTATTCATCATTCCATCCCTGAACTCCTTTCCCTGAATTCTTTCTTATTTATTAGTGCCCAGGTGACAAAGTCAGATACTTGCGAATACTCTTGAATTATCACACATTCAATTACTGACTATATTTACTAAACATATCTGGCCACAGGAGACCATTTCAATCCTGCAGTTCACACCTCTCTCTTCCCTGTCTCTCTCAGCAATGCCTGGAACACTCATCCCTCTCCCCATCCTATCGCCTGAGCAACTGTGTTTATCTTTTATGTCTTGTCTTAAATGTCACCTTCTCCAGGAATTTTTCCTGGCCCCTGAAATTTGGCTCAGGAATGGTCAAGAACAAGCTATCTTGTCCTTTGTTGGGGCACATTCTGGCCTTATCTCCAGCCTCTAGCAATGCCTGGTTTGCAGTATGATCTAAATGCGTATTTGCAGGAACATATGAAAAGAGAACAATGTTGTAGGAGTGCAGTTTTATAAAAAGAATAACAACTAATGTTCTATAGGCCAACAGGGTAACTACAGATGATAACAAATAATTTAAAAATCTCAAGATACCTAAAAGGATTTTTAAATTTTCCCAATACAAAGAACTGACATATATCTCAGGTGCTGGATATGTCATTATCATGAATTTATCATTACATATTGTACATATGTATTGAGAAGTCATGCTCTATCCCATAAATATGTGCAATTATCCTGTCAAAGATAAATGTAAAATAAATATTTGCAGAGATAATAGATGGAGGGAGGGAGAGGAAAGAAAGAAAGCAATCAACCAAAGTCTAAGAGACTAATACAGCCTAGATCTAAAATGTGCCTTAGGGCCGGTGAGATAGCTCATTGGACTAAGTGCCTGCTTAGGCAAGCACAGGTACTGGAGTTCTATCCCTGGCACCATATGCCATGCCAGCCACGCCCCCAGACACACTGAGCTGGCACCAAGACCAGGCATGGTAGTGCAAGCCTGTAATCCCAGTGCTGGGGAGCCTGAAAACAGAAGGATCCCTGCAAATCCGAGCTCTATAGTGAGACCCTGTACCAGATACATAAAAAAATAAAACATGCCCTAAACATCTCATGTGTTTAAGATGGGTATTTGGGAAGGTACTTGGATCATGAGGGCTTGAACCCCATCAGTGGATCTTACTGAAACAGCATCCTGAGGTTGGGAAGGGAGTACACTTTGCAACTTTTTTCAACACATACATGAATTCCCTCTCTTCAGGGCAAAACATGATTTCTACTTGGATGCTAATGCAACTTCACTTGCCACCCATTCCTGGACTTACAAAGAGGAGTTTACCAAAAACAATATAGTCAGCCCACCAGTGTACTTTACGAAGAGAAAGTATTATGGATTTGAATTTATAAAATACCTGCAGATTAATAAAGTATCACTCTTATAGATTTGAAATTGGCCTCCCATACTAAGTCCTGTTTGAAAAGAGACTTGGAGAAAAATTGAGAAGATTCTGCAGTTTTTTTAGAAGAGGTTTGTTAACCTGATGACCAAAGCAGTGAACTAACCAACAGGCTGTGCAGTCACAAGCTTATATCTAGAACTATTAAGAAACACCAAGACTTTGCACTTTTTCTAGTAGCCTTTCAACCCTAAAGCAAATAATCATTTTATACTAGTGGGTTGATTTACATGTAACATAACTTTCTCTAAAGCTGCATAACTGAAGAAAAGGTATCCAACATTGTAATGTAAGGAAGAAAACTCAACTTAGTATTATAACCAAAATAACAAATGCTGAAGGAAAGAAGGCAATTCATATGAGAAATTTATACAGATCATGAGCTCTAAAATAAATAAAAACCTGTGGTGTAAGGAATACAAGCTGTAATCAGAGCTAACAAAATTCAAGCAAATAGGTTTTTTTAATGCCTTAACTGTCAACCAAATGAAATAGCCTCATGATCAGAACAAGATAACTCAGAAGAAGAAAGTATGATTATAGAGATATCAGTACAGCATGCACTATATAAAAAATAATAATTACAATATTTGGAGAAACCTAATTAATTCTGCCAAACTCCACACATGCAAAACTCTTGTCAAACAGTAGATTTCTCAACATCATGTCCAAACAGTGCGGTCTGTCTGAATTAACCCAACCATATTCCCCTCAGAGTCAGCATCTCAGCTCCCTCCTGCCACCATCCCACCCCAGCTGCAAAAGAAAAGGCAAAGAAAGGAAACACAAAGGTAAACGGGAGGCCAGGAGTCCTTTGTGAGGGCGCAGGAACAGAGAAGCAACGCATTTCAAAACTAATTGGTGAGGGGCTGAGGAGATGCTCAGTAGAATAAGCACTTGCCTTTGCATCTATAAAACTAATTGGTGGGACCATACAACTAATTCTAGCTCCTTCCATATCCTGCATTTAAATGGTAATAAAGGGTCTCCCTCTAACAAGTGCCTTGAAGGCAGACTTGCGGCTACACACCTGTAATCCCAGGAGAATGGGAGGCTGAGGCTGGAGAATCACAAGTTCGAGCCAGATGGGTAAACCGATAGAGAGCCGAAGGCAGAGGGAGGGAGACAGGGAGAGAGGAAGAGAAGGAGGGAGAGAGAAAGGGAGAGAGGGAGAGAGACAGAGAAATAGAAATCTTAGGGATATAAGAGTTCTTAACCAAACCTACAGGAGGAATGACACTTTTTTCTCTATCCTATTAGGAGTCAAAAATTGGACACAGGGTATGGGGACAGGACAAATAGATGTTCAAAAAGAACCAAGAAACAAGTTTTTTTAAAAAAGACAAAGGGAGTAGAAGAACTGACACATTCATAAATTTCTTAGAAAATAACACATAACTGTGGAAATTCAACGCATATTAAGAGCTGACTGAGAGACCTGGGGAACAGTGAAAAATCGCTTGTGTTTGCAGTGCCAGGACTGAGACCAGGACCTCTGCTCTCTTTGCCTTTTCTTTCACAGTAGGGGTGGGATGGTGGCAGGAGAGAGCTGAGCTGCTGACTCTGAGGGGAATGTGGTTGGGTTAATTCAGACAGACCTTACTGTTTGGGCATGATGTTGAGAGCACTAGGCAAACGCTCTGCCACTGAGCCTCACCTCCACCCCTCGTGAACAGAAGTCTTGTAATTGAAGCTAATATGTTCATCAAGACTGGGCTGACGGTTACAGGAAATTCATATTTCCATGAAAAGCCATCTTAAAAATAAAAAGAACTAAAGTATCAGAAAGCTACACCTGAAAGAGCAAAGTTAGGTCCCAGAAAAATTACTTTAATTTTTTTTTCTTTTTTTTTGAGATAGGATCTCACTATACAGCTCAGGCTGGCCTTGTAATCCTCCGTGTTGAAAATACAAACATGTACCACTATACCTGACTTAACTTTTCTTTTTTCTTTTCATTTCTTCTTTTTTTTTTTTCTTTCTGAGCTGGAGTCTCACTATGTTGCAAAAGCTAGCCATCAGCTCCTATAGACTCAGTGGTAGAAAAATTATATGCAGGCCACTGAACCAGAGCCGCTTAGGGCGGGGAAAGGGAACAGCAGCCTCCCTGGAGATAATAATGAGAAAGAACTGCGGGGAAGAGCGACAATCCGGACATACTCACTCCTCATCCAGAGCTCAGTGCTTATGAGAACACAGAACCAAACTGCCTGGGTGAAGCCTGACTCTTCCACCTACCGGCTGTGAGTCTCTGAATAAATTTCTTAACCTCTCTGGCCTTAATTTCCTCAGCTATAAAATAACTGTAACGAGAGTACCCCTTAGGCTTGTGGCAAAATTCACACATGTAAATCATATCAAATGATATCAGTTTCAGCACAGGTACTTAACCAAATGTCTTCCACTAATAATAACAGCATTACTATTATCAGTTCCTCTTTGTTCTACTGCAAAGTGATGTCTCACCACACCACAAATATTCCTGGCTGTCTCATGAGGCTGCTGCTAGAATCACATGAAAGAACTTGATAGATGAGAAATTATGAATGTGAGATATCAGTGACACATTTAGATATAAAGCCGAGATCCTCAGGAATTTATTTTCTGAAAATTCTACGGTTTAAACGGGATACTGGACAGCACTTCCCCCAACAAGGACTCACCCCATCCAAGATGTCAACTATCCTGATATCCAAAAAAAGCTTATTTAATAGATTTATGTAACTCACATTATAGGAGGCCACTAATCTTAAAATGCCTAGCACTTGCGCACAAATCTCTAAATTCTGTTTTCCCTCTTATCTCCTGGTAAAGTCAAACAGCTCATTCTGCAGGTCACTTTCTCCTCTAGTCTCCACCTGCAGCCTCAGGATCACTTAAGCCCACCCTCTCTGGCCTCCTGTTTACCCGACCATTGTCACAGCTGCATTAAATTCCTGAGAGCAGAATGCAGTTTCCAAAGGAATCTGCGCAATGGGCCCTTTGCAGCAAAGCATCGGCGTGGCAGTCCTCACACCATCATCTGAAATGCCTGCTCGCAGCGCTTGCCCTTGGCTGATGTCTAAGAAGCTGGCTTTAGGGAGAGTTTCCACCACTGTTACTGAAAATGCACAGCTCACTGCACATGAGCAGTTTATACAAATGGATAAGCACCTGCCTTCTGTATGGGAGGCTGGAATTTGCTGATAGACTCCCAGTAAAAAGCACCGTTACTGAGTCTCAAATCAGCTTCTCTAGTTGGCCACATTTGGTGCGTGTTGTCACAGTTCATTCCTGAAGAAGGTCAGCACATCCCTCCACTCTGCAGGGCCCTGGAAGGCTGCACCTCCCTCCCCAGTGTGCCCTGTTCACTTTTTCCCTCTGCAAACTGCCTGGTGCCTTCTCACATGATCAACCAGAGCAAGGAATGGGCCTGGCTCATGATGAGGCTTACCAGGCTATGCAAAGAACCATCAAAGCTGGAGTTGCTCCAGCCCCCACCCCCAGCCAAGCAGGCCCCTCTGCCTATCCAGGAATCATTCCTGAAACAGTGTCTCGACGTTTTCCGAACATTACTTAATAAGAAGACTCATTTTTGTAACTTGTAAAAATATTGCAAAAGCAACAGGTCTGACCTCACATTAGTACCTGGCTTAATAGCTCTGCCTGTCTGGGTTAGAGAAGGGCCAGCGGCTGCTGCGGCCCATCTTTCACACTTCGGTTTAGCCGAGTGATTGACTTTACCAAGGCCATGATCACAACTGTTTTGAGTGTAAAGTGATGACAGAAGGTGTAAACGCAACTTTTAGTACATTTTCCAAATCTGAACAACTCTATTTTGTAGTACCAATGATTGCTTTATTCAAAATTATCTTTAAAGGGGCCAGGAGATGGCTCAGTAGAATAAGTGCCTGCCTGGAAAGCTCAAGATCCTGAGTTCAATCTCTGTACTGCACAAAAAAAAAAAAAGATTATCTTTAAGGATTGAAAAATAAAATTATAAAAAAAAATTGGTGGCAATAAATTCAGGGAAACTATCCCTGAGAGACATCCCCACCTGTTTATTTTTTTAAAAATTTGCGACAGGGAATTGCTTTTTTCGCCCAAGCTGGCCTTGAACTTGAAATCCTCCTGCTTCAGTTTCCCAAGTAGCTGGGATGATAGGTATGTGCAGATATCACTGGCTAGAAAGATAAAACATTTTTAAATAAACAGACCCTGAAAAAGATTACTACCATCAGATCTCCTATAAAGCTACTTACAAACAATGCATTTCAGGAAGACAGAAAATAACTTCAGAAGGACAAGTTAGAATGTCAAAAGGGAACGATAAATAAGTAACAAGTGAGTGTGGGCAGTGTGTACACAGATACAAGTACACACACACACGTACAATGCACAGGATAAGAACACTACTACATGGGACTATCTTTTTCATTTAAAGAAGAGCTAAAATACTGGACAAGATGAAAGAGCAGCATGAAAATAATTTCAAGATCCTTCATCATAAAGGTTAGGACATTATTAAATTTCAGATTTTACTTAAGTATATGTAATAAAATTTTAAGGAGAACCATAAAGAAGGAAAATAGCCTACATAAATTCAAACTTATGAATGGAAAAAAATAAATTTTATAAAAGAAGAAAAAATATAACTCAAAACCATAAAAAAGAATGAGAAGAGAAAGAAAGCACAGGAGAGAATAAACAGGACACACAGAACCTTAGCAGTTGGAGAAACAAGGGAATAATCATAAATGTGAAAATGGGCAATATCCACTGGCTAAAAGACCAATATTGCCATATTTTTTAATTCTACTACAACATAGCTACACAAACGTGAGACAAAACACTGGTGTTCTAGTAGTAGAGATGGAGAGGAAGAAGCATTGAGCCACATCCTATCCTTTTATAATTTCATTTTGAGACACAGTCTCACTATGTTGTCCAGGTTGTCTTCAAGTTCTAAACCCCTGCCTCAGCCTCCTAAGTATCTTGGATTCCACACACATGCCCCCAATTAAATACTTCAAATAAGGGTGTTATTAAGAATAAAGATGATACATAGTGATACAGGTTCAGTTCACCAATGAAAGTACTGCTCTCACTGTAATAGACCTAATGCAGTATCAGCCTTAATTTTTCTTTTTTTTTTTTTTGGCAGAACCGGGGATTGAACTCAGGCCCTTGCGCTTGCCAGGGAAGCACTTATTCCACTGAGCCATCTCCCTGGCACCTAGCCTTAATTTTTCTAAGGATATGTTTCATGAGACAGAAGCTTAAACTGAGGTTGGGAAAAGTGACAAATCCACCTACAAGGAGTGATTTCACACCTGTCCCCCAATTGCTAATACCTAAAGCAAGCAGACACAAAATGAGTAAAGACACCCAATGTATAAAACGTAGAACTTGTGCCAATGACAGTAGTGAGATATCCATGCAGAAGTGGCCTTCAAACTGTGTACTCCAAAATGTCACAGCATCCACCAATCATAAAAGGCATCCTACTGATGACAGTGGCCCATCCACGTGCCCTGGTGACAGACAGCTTGCCTGAAGCAAAAAACCACGACAGCCATGTGCCCACGTGGAATGAGCATGGAAAGGAGAAAAGTGAGAACGGTTCTCACCCTGGGGACAAATACAACAGGAGGAGCAGAGCTGTGCAGAGCCCTGGAGGCTAGGCTGGGCCCACATCCACTCAAAGAGCAAGGAGGCCCAGGACAGGCGACATGAAGCAGCTTCCACTGGAAACAGGAACTGATGAATTCACATCTACGTGGCACTGTGCACTCCCAAAACATGCAAATGTTAACAAGCTTGTTAAAGGAGATGTCTCCAACACCCAGGAAATCCGAGCCAGGGTCAGCACCCAAGCACCCCACCTGCTTCTTGCTTTTACACCTGGAGCCAAAAGTTGGCAGAAGAGCTGCACCCCAAAATCCAAGCCCCTGGCTTGCTTCATGCATTTCTTTTTTTACTGGCAGAGTGAGCATATATATGTTTGCATTACTCTCTGCCTTGTACTGCGCTCCTCTAACAGAGGAAATATATCCTTCACATTCTCTGTACCTGAAAAGCTTTATTAGTTTAAGAACCATAAAAGAAAAATGGCATATTGTATGAGAAAACTTGGAAGTTTTTTCCCCTTACATAAAAAGTTCCTGGGGGTGCCAGGGAGATGGCTCAGTAGAATAAGCACTTGCCTGGCAAGTGGGAAGACCGGAGTTCAATCCCAGGTTCTGCCAAAAAGAAGTTCCTGGGAAATTTCATTAATACCTTTGAACAACAATCCTACCTGGGTTATCGCTTCAGGTTTATAAAACTGGGAAAAGGCTAACATTAAATGGTTTAAGCTTGTGTGTCTGGTTTATTTCACTTAGTATTATGGTCTCAAAGTGCACCCATTTTCCTACAAATGATGCGAATTTATCCTTTGTATTGCACAGTAGCACTGCACCGTGGAAAAGCACCTCGTTTTCTTTATGCATCCATTTGCTGGTGGCCATACAGGCTGCTTCTAAGACTTAACGCCCATGAAAGGCGCTGCCTTATCCATGGGTGTGCAGATACCACTATAATGCGATGTTTTTCAGGAAAACCTCTAAGCGGGGGGCAGCTAGGCTTAATGGAACGTCTAAGCTTAAATATGACATGGTTTCTCTTACATGAGAAACTCCAATTCTAAGGAGCAAAATAAAAGGTAGATAATAGATATTTCTCATATGGGAAAGGGTCCAAGGGAGGGAGTGAAAGAGTAGGGAACGAGGGCAGGGAAAGGATGCAAAAGAAAGAAGAAGAGCTGCGTACCCAGACCAGCTCCACACAAGGGACGGAAGCACAATGTACTGCCAACAGGTACTACCAAAAATAAAGAAGTAAAACTATAAAAAAATTACTGACTCTCATAATCTGTCAAAACTTGCACACATTCCCACTGATGTTCCAGTGTGAGAACTGGTAGGAGAATCACCGTTTAATAGGTACAGGCATTTTTAAATGATGCCTTTTTACATGTGAGGTCAACACGGCATGCTGGACAGAGCAGAGCCGCTGCAGTCCCAATCTGCTAGCGGACATGAGCACAGCGCAGCATCCCCTGGGACACCGTAGTTCTAACCATGGCCTCCTCCCAGGGCCCGCGGCTTAGCACGCTGCTTTCGCGGGGCCCGCTGGAGGGCTGGCATGGTGTCTCGTCAGGAATTGCCTTCCACACTCATCACTGCGTTCTTAATTCTCCCATAATCTTCTTCCCCGCAGCCCTTCCATAAACAACACACTCAGAATGCCACTGGTCGCAAAACATCAATTTTATGATTTTTTTGAAAAGACAGCGAATTAGAGCCAGTAAGTGGGGGATGCCCTCCAGAAAGGAGGCTTAGGAGAGCCACTGATAGATAACATAAAAGCGAAAAATGGATTATGATAATGTAGGCCGCATACATGAAATACAAGCCCCAGCTGAAAGGAGTTACAGGATCCAAATCCCGGGCTCTCTAAAGGGCAGTCAATAACCTGTCTAACAATTTACCAAGTTCTCTTTCGGGCTCCGCGGGTCAAACAACCTGCCACCTATTGATTTACTTCCTCGGCAGGACTCCATTGTGACTTCTCTCGTGTATTTATAAAAGGAGGCATTATCAGAGGGATTACACAGTCAGCCTGACCTGCCACACTACGACATGCTTATCAGCTATTGGAATGTGTCACCTAGATTTTGAATTATGGCGTACAAAGCAAGAAATTAATACTTACACACACACGTGTGCCTGTGTCTGTGAGACACACACACACACACACACACACACACTATTGTATGCTGCTTGAGAAAATAGGAGTTAGAGAAAGACATGTAGTTCACCACCCTGCTGCCGCTAGTGATCACGAGACGCACAGCGAATGCGTGACACATCGTACAACCAGGTAAAACACCTTCAGGACCTACAACTTGACCATAGTATGGGAGTCTGCAAGACATCAGAGCAAAGGTTGTAAGACAATGAACATCAGAAAAGCACACGATGCTCATGATACATATGCAGTGTATTCCTTCGTTAGTGATAATAGCAGTTAGAAAGGTTAGCAAGGTAATATTATGTTCAGCTATATATTTCTCATTAAAAAAATGTATAGTTTCACAGATAAATTGATGGCCAAAGCATAAGCTGAACTGCCTCTTAATCCACTAACTTGGTTCATCTAATAATTCACAATTTGTTTCTTAGCTGCTCAACTACGAAAGCAATCTCAACAAATTAAGAATTATTTAACCACTGACCCCTACTCTGGAGAATTGTCTTTAGAGAAAGGGAAGAACTGTTCAATACAATTCAATCTATCAAGTTCAAACTGTGCACATTAAGATTTTTCAGGGTAGGCAGACCAAGGGGGGCCACAAAAGCAATTATACCCAAGGGGGCATCTTTTGTACCAACCAGTGTTGAAGAAAATGAACTGAACATTGCTGTAATATTGCCAGCCACCGAGTCCCTTACTATCCTTGTCTCTCCCAAAACACTAGGCGAATTAAAGCCCTTTTTTAAGTCCCTTAAGGGCCACAACCACAGTCTCTATCAGCTCTTCCTTCAATGCACTTCTTCCTGGTCACTGATCACATGACTAAGCTGGAGCTCAGCAGATCACTATACTTCTGCAGTGTTCAGTGCCTCGGATCAAGAGAAAGACGTTCAGCTTTAATTTCCACCACAGGTTAAAAGCACAGGGATTGTGTGGAAGGCCTGACATAGGCACCATATTTTAAAAGAAACATACTATTGCTTTCAAAGAAAACACCACCCATCCAGAGCCCAAGTGAAATGTTTTTAAAAGTGTATACGCATTTATACATGTTTATGTACAATATATGCACACACGCAGAGAGGGAGGTTGTTTAAAATAAAAGCATTGAGAATAGAAAAGAAAGAAGATATCTAAACTGATAATCAACACAATAGCCATGCCCCCTGTGACCCACCTCCTCCAAGCAGACCACACTTCCTAATACAAGTGAGCTGTCAGCTGCCAAAATAAGAGTCACCTTCCAAAAACTCCATCTATGATGGCATGAGGCTCTGGGAACATCTAGACATAACCCGTAAGAGGCAGGGAACACTGCTCATGAGTGTGTTGTATGTTATGGGTCGGTGCCGAAAGAAACAATGAGAAGACCTGATGAATGTAGCTTCAGAGGTCTCACTGAGATTAGTCTCTCTCCAAGTGAGCCCAGAGCCTCAGCACCATCTCACATTTATTGAGGGGTAAAGGCAGACTAAGGAATGTGCATAATTACCTAAGTGAATACAAACTACTATCTCTGTTGACTTCCACCATTTGCCTAACACTAGGTTCACACAAATGCTAGCAGATAACATCCCAAGCAAGGGATCAAAGGACAGGGCACCTGCAGGAGAAACTATTATCTGCTGCCTTGGGTCTCAGCTTTCCAGGAATTTGCAAACAGACAGCAACCCTCCTCTGGCTCAGTCCAGTGTTCCCTGCTTTCTTGGGACATCAGACTTTTGTCTCAAAACTATATCTCTACATGAGTGGGAGATTCCAAAGCACTCAAACCACAGAATACAGCCCTCCTATTTTTTAGTTTGGCTTTGTTTCTGTGTTCCAAGAACTTCAGGGGTTCTGTGCCCTCACTGGTCCACCATGAATGCACTGTAAGGAAACTGGCCTGTCAACACCCAAGGCAGTCAGTCATGTGTAGAAACCAAGGGTCAGAGACGCCTTCAGTATCAGACCTTTCTACCTAAGGCAGACACCCATGTCAGTTGTCTATCCCGTTCAGTCTCCTATTTTGTCCCTAAAAACAGACAGCAAAGGATTCTCCCTGCCCATGGGTTGCACCAATGGGTGCAATCATTACAGAAAATTCTCAGAGACTGGAGGGAGGCAAGACTTAACTACAAAGAGGTCAGAGGGGAGAATGTTTTAGAATGATGAAATGTTCTATATTTTGATCATGGTAGTGGCTTGTTGATACTCACTGAACCATATAGTAAGATGAGAAGACTGGACTGAGGAGATAGCTCAACAGTCTAAGCGCCTGTCTGGCAAGCTCAAGGACCGGGGTTCAATCCCCAGTACTGCTTGATGTGCTGGCCCCAAGACCCCAGTTGCACCATGGTGGCACATATCTGTAATTTCAGCGCTGGGGAGGCTGAGATGGGAGGATCACTACAAGTCTGAGTGATGTAATAAGACCCTATACAAAATATATAAATAAAAGATTTTAAAAATTAATAAAATGACAAGATGTTAATCTATAAAATCTTAATTAAATTTTTCATTGTTAAAATAGCCAGTGGAGTGAGTAATGGGAGCAACAAACTAATGATCTTCAAGATGAACTGGAAAGAAGACCACTTCTGTAACATAAACACTACACAAGAAGTGTCAAGAAATCCGTGGACAGTCAGGCGTCGTGGTGCATGTCTATAATCCTAGCACTTGGAAGGCTGAGGCAGGAGGATCACTGCAAGTTCAAGGCCAGCCTGGGTTACAAAATGAGTTCAAAGCCAGCCTGAACTGCACAGTGAAACCCATCTCAAAAAGACAAAAAAGAACAGGAAACTGGACAAATCTTTTGAGTAAACTGTTTGGGATCAAAAATAAGCATAAGTAAAGGACCACTTTGATCTCCACTGAAAGGACAAACTAGTGAAAAGAAGGGCTGAAATAATTTATCAAGAAGAGGCTAAGGTGAGTCCAACACCCAAAAATAGAGAAAACCTGCAGTTTCCAAAAAGAAAAGTTCACTTACAAATTATGATATCATCAATCTTCCTAACAACAAAACTCTTCCTCTGAAATTCTAAAGGCAAATAGTTTCTACTTTCCAAAAACATGAGTTTAGAAGAATCCTGAAGAAAAGCATAACTATTGATAACAGCTGTTTGAAATCACAGCCGGAGCAATTTTCTGTTACTTTAAGACAGAAGCAGACCCCATGTGAGAGTGGGATCCAGCAATCTGACACAGTCCTCCCACCACGCAGGCAGCAGCCAGCTCCCCAGGCCTACAGGGGCCAGCTGGGGGGATCCTGTGCCAAGTCGCTGATACAGCCATCATTTAAAATTAAATTATAGAAACTTCTGGTTAAGTCAATAAGACAAGTTAATAAATACGCAAACCTTATCATTATTTTATTCCATCTGATTACCGCACATGCTCTTGGCAATATTTACATGGATTGTACCTAGAGGAGAAAGCACCATGTCCTGATGAACTACAAACTCTGCGCTCTTGTAATTGAGCAGGTGGGCGTATGTTCACCACCCAAAATGTTGGGGAACACAGCCCATCAGACCTCCTGTTCCGTCTCCCAGAGACCCCACTGGTAAAACACTGACCCCCACACCTCAGGGTGCTTCCTGTGGACCCAGAGTTCTTAAGCCTCTTCCACCCAATAAGAATTCTACATTCATCTCCATTAACACAAACCAATTTCATAGACCACCTTTACTTTTATTTAGAAAATTAAACTATGTGACAAGTAAAAGTGTTCACATCATTGAACCTTTTAATTGTCTTCTGATTTCAAAAAACCTCTAAGAAATAGAAGAGAGATGGAAATGTGGAAAGGCTACCAAGAAAACAAACCAAAAATCAATGTTTGCACCAATATCATCCTCCAACCTACATAGACACCTTCTCTTAAAGACTTCAATCTGAGAGAGTTGCGTGGTTGTTTCAGCTCCCATAAACCGTGTATTCCAGCCTCACTACACACTGTCCCTCCTCCAATACTTCACATTCAACAGATGCTGGGGTTGCTGTTTTCTTTCACTAAAATGCAGCAGCACCAAGCAATTGTCATTCTACAAAAAGATCTTGCCCGACATGGACTGATTTAGAAGTGGCCTCGCCCACCAACTTTAAAAGCCTGCAAAACTTCAAACAATCCATGATCTTCAAGTGCCCCTTCTTGCACACACGGAGCAAAATAATCAGTTCCTTTCCTTGAACATTGAACTTTTCCAGTTAAAAGGTACAAGTCGGAAACACTATTCCTCAAAAGTTCATTTTCTCTTTTACAAAAATACTGTGCATGTGACTCACATTTGTAATTAAAACTGTATCTTTAAAATTCCTTGAAATTATTCCTTTGGCTCTCTGCCACCACTCAACATCAGTTGTAGCTGTTTAATGACTTCTGAATTATGGGCAATACTGCTGGAAGTGAATAGAACCCAACAGTATACACCCAGAGATTAGACCTGACCACTCAAGTATTGAAAACTCATAGTTTGTGAGGAAATTCAGGTTACACATTTAAAAAGATTCCTCTCTGGGGTGTCACCGTCTGTGTCTGACACCACCCACTGTGAAGACCAAGAATGCAGCATCTATACGACTGATTTTAGCATTTGCAGGTGCACAGGACACTGAAAACACTGCTCCTGTCCAGCTTCTTAAAGGACAAATCCTCCTTGGTCAAGGCATAAAGGCAGGCTTAAGATACACGGTTCAGGGGCAGAGCACTTGTCTAACATGCGTGAAGGCCCTGGGTTTCATCTCAGTATTATGAAGGAATGGAATAGGGAGAGAAAAAGACAGAAAATAACTCAACTCAGACAAAAGAAAACAGCCCTTGTGGTAGTCTGTAATCCCAGCACTCAGGGGGCTGAGGCAGGAGGCTCACCATGAGTTCAAGGCCATCCCGGTCTAGTGAGTGTAAGGGCAGCCTGAAAAACATAGCAAGACCCTCCCTGTCTCAAAATAAATAAAATGGGCTAGGAATATAGCTCAGTGGTAAAAGTGGTTGCCTGGCAAGTACATGGCTCTGAGTTTGAATCTCGGTATCAAAAAAAAAAAAAAAAAAAAAAAAAAAAAAAAAAAAAAAAAAAAAAAAAAAACAAAGATGGAGGGAAAGGAAGGGACAGAGAGGGAATGAAAAAAGGAATCAAGATTGTTCATGGGCAAAGAGCCCAAACAGCCACTCCTCAAAAGTCAGTTCTCAGCTGGCCATCATGTCTATAAGAAGTACTCAGCATCACCCACCATCAGACAAATGCAGGGGACAATCACAGTGAGGTGTCACCCCCCCCACACTGGGTAAAGCAGCTATTATCTAAAAGACAAGGGAGCAGTGCCGACAAGGAGAAAAGGTGGTTCTGATGCGAGTGTAAATTAGTATAGGTGTCAGGAAAAACAATTCTCAAAAATTTCAACATAAAGCTAGTGTGTGATACAGCCAACCCACCACTGTGTATGCAATGGAGGAAACAAAACCAGCACATTGAAAAGATCTCTGTATGCCTGGGAGGCTCACAGAACTGTTTACAAAATCCATGGAACTAAGGTAAGCATACATCAGTGCTCAAAGGTACCAAGAAAATGTGGTGTAGATGCACAATGGAATATGGTGCAGCCTTTAAAAAGGAGGAAACCCTACCATTTGCTACAATAGGAGTGAATCTGGAGGTCATTATGTTAAGTAAAACAAGCCACACACAGAAAAGCAAATCTATGAACTAAAGCACCTGCTTAGCAGAGCACAGTGACTGGGGTTCAATCCCCGGCGAGCCGTACTGGATCCGCCCCCAAAGTGCACTGAGACTGTGACTGAGACTGGCCGTGGTGGTGTGCACCTGGAATCCCAGTGCTTGGGAGGCTGAAAATAAGAGAATCACTACAAATCCAATCTATGGAGTGAGGCCCTGTAGACTCTATACTAAATACATTAAAAAGAAAAGAAAAGAAAATCTATATAGTGTCATGAGTGGACTCGGAAAGGCCAACGCGTAGAAACAGAGGAGACATGGTGATCAGAGGGCTGCGCATGGGGGGAGTTGGGAGACACTGGTTACAAAATACAAAATTCTAGCTAGGATGAGAACTCTGGAGATCTACTGTACGCCATGATGGCGACAGTTGATAACAGTATGTTTTATACCTGAACATTGCGAAGAAAACAGATTTCAAGTGTTCTCATCAAAAAAGAAGATATAGAAAACATCATATCATAGGGATATATGTGTGCCTATGTTTATAGCAGCACAATTTGTGATAGCCAAATCTTGGAAACAACCAAGATGC
>NW_004524784.1:2600880-2615121 GCF_000260255.1 Octodon degus
GTGTATTATTTGTTGAAACTGTACTTTCGATTTGATTTGAAACTGTCTCATTGCTATATGTTTATCAATAAAACTTTGAAAAGAAAAAAAAAGATGATATATGAACAAAAGATGACATATGAGATAATGAATACATTACACAGCTTGATTTAGCCTTTCCACAAATATATACATATGTCAAAGTATCATATACACATCAGAACCATTTATATTTTCTCCATCGAAAAAAATGTTTAAAGAAAAACAGGCAAATAATTTCTCATTTGCTTCTATTTTTAAAAGCTTTAGATTCTTTAGTGCTAGGTTATAAACTCCATCTCAATATTTTCATCATTTGTTAGTTTCTTTGAATAAATAAAGGGGAAAATACCCATTTTAAGATGGGAAAAAATTGGACACAGTGATGTACACCTATAATCCCAGAATTCAGTAACCTGAAGCAGGAGGATCACCACAAGTTCAAGGCCAACCTGGGCTACATAATGAGCTCAAGGCTGGCCTAAACCACATCATAAGACTTGGCCTCAAAAATCAAAAGGAAAAAATAAGAGCAAATACAGTTTCAGTCCATAGTGTCTGAGGGCATTGTACCTTCAAGGAAGCCTAATTTCCAGGATAAAAGTGTTACATGATTGAAGTATTTCAGATGCCTTGGCAGCTCATCTCTAATGATATTCTCATCATGAAAAAGCCACCAATTCAAACTATGGGGGGATCATAGATCTGTCATTTTTGCTCAGTGCTTTTTATCTTAAACAGCTTCGTTGACTTACTCAAGAACAAAAATAAAAGATGATTATACACACTGATTATGGTCCTGTGCAAGCAGGTGATGACTGAGACATTGCTCTGTGCACACCAGAAGACATCACGCGCTTGTGAGAGGCTCTGTGCCCGAAGACAGGACCCAGGCCCTTGACAGTGACAAAACTGGTAGGGCTCTGCAGAGTCATTTGCACAGAACGATCTATAGATAACACAGTTTACAGACCCCCTAAACTCATTTAACATTGTACCTAGTATCTCCACAAATAAGAGTTTAAAAAAAGATGTGGTGATTTTTTCTGTACATACTTTACTTGGCCCCACAAATAAATTAAGTTACATAAAACAATTACTAGCTAAATGTACATCAAGGACAACAAAATGTCCTGGCCACTTATAAAAAATCTAAGACCTCATATCATCTAAACAATTATTGCATAAATTGGAAATCTCATCCCCATTCTGCTCTGTGACCTTGACCAAGCTGTCTCACCCCCAAGGTCAAGTGATGACGTCAAGTGTTTCCTGAATAGATTATGATGAGACACATACATGTCAAGCATCAGCCACTTGCCACGGGGACTGCTTTTATACCACAATGTCCCTGCCAAAGAGCCTGTGGGTTCCCTTCCTATAGGGCACACAGCACCACAGGACAATGACACCACTGCCAAGTCCCAGACTAGCACCTGTCACCAGAGCAACATAGCACCATGCACAGTGCATCACTCTCCAGCTGGATGTGCATATGGTGGCAGCTTCACCAAGGGAAACACCTGGCCCTGCCTCTTCCAGGTCCCTTGTCACACTCCTGAGCAATTGCAGTCTTGTTTCCTCTTCTTGAGCCACTCTGAAGGACTTGGTAAGGTACCCCATCAGTCATGGTGACAACCCACATTACAGATCAAGGTAATTTGTTTATAGACTTCTGAATACCAGATTCCTCCAAGGAGAGTCACAGACCCACATACCATGCTGGGGAAACATGTAAGTACAGACGCACCCCAGCAGCCCTCAACAGGTGCCACTCTGCACATCTCCCAGGGTGCACTTCTTCCTTCAAGGCTGCTCTACTCTTACACAGATACATTTCCACAGCAAAGACAAATGACAGCTCTTGTGCCTTGTGAGTTTTTAAAGCATACAAGTGGCAAAATTGTAAATGGTTGCTATATCAAGGTGTCAGAGCAACAGAGCTAACGGAATGGAGAGAGAAAGACAGCGACTTGTTCTACTTAATTGGTTCATGTGATATTGAGGGCTGGCTAGAGACCCACAGAGTTGATGCTGCAGTCTCCAGGCAGAGTTCCCTCTCCTTTGGGAGGCCAAATGCACTGGACGAGAACTCCTTGTGCTCCAGAAGGTCGCATACTAGACTTGGAGTTCACTGAGTTAAATGCTTGTATCATCTTTTTAAATGAGTCTTCACTGCCACATCTGAACTGGCGTTTGAACAAACACTGGGTGCCAAGGCCTGGCCAGGCTGACACACAAAATTAAACACAGAGTTGTCCTTTTTGTTTTCTCACTGGGGGGTGGGGTGGGGGAGCTCTTCGCACCCTACTCAGAAACTGACTAGGAATCTCTGCTTCACATTTTCAGGGAAGAGATTTTACCATTTCACGGAGGGCATCGGTGAGAATCTGGTGGGTTTGTTTGTCCTAGCAAAGCTCATGGGCTTGATGCTGTCTGAGCACCAGCGTTGTGCCTGGGGGAACCCCACGTCACCTGTGTACATACTGTCCCCAAACCTCGCCCATGCCACCTGTACAGCTTGGCCTCTAGGAACACACTCCCTCCCTCGGACAGAACCTCCCCACCCTCCACACCGGCCAGCTGCCAGTTTCCCAAGCCTGCCTGCCCACCCAAAGTGAGTGCCTGCCCACCCAAAGTGAGTGCCCTCCCGCCTCACTCTTCCTCCCCACACCCATCCTGGCCCTCGGTTTCTTCTGAGGCAGCAATGTGGAGCGGCTGCTTCTCCATGGTGAAGCTGTGTCTCCACATCTCTCCACTAGAGACGGGGGAGGGAGGCCAGTTAAAGGCAAAGAGAACCTGTATGACAAAACTACTTCACTTCGTTACTTTGTTCTTTAGTCACAAGCATGACTGTTTATCTGTTATAAAACCCCAACTGGCCAGCCAACTCTGACCTCTAGAATGCCTCTTTCCTCCTGAGTGAGGACTCCAGTGTCCCCAGGGAGAGAAAGCAACAATTAAGGACAGTGAGAAGCGAGCACAGGATTTGGTGACCTGGACAGATCCAGAGAAGTGGGAAGAGCCTAAATAACATCCAGGGTCCTTCCAGCTCCAAGTTCCCAATAATTCAACCTGGTAAACTGTGACTATCCCAAATAAGAACACGCCGTGCTTTATGATCCGCACTTGAGCTCACCAGATGGCATCTCTCTCTTTCCTGGACAGCACAATACAAATTCCTACTTCCTGAATTTGCTTTTTTCTAATTCTCACTGGGAACTGAGGTTTGTTTGGTTGGTTTTTCTTTTTTTTTTCCTTTTTCTCAATTGAGTCATCTTGCACTGCACTATCCTTACACTTACATTTCTGAGACATGAAGGTCAATCTTCACCACCACCCTGCATGATGTCTCCGGGACATTCTGCCCCAGATCATTTAGGCACTGCTATAGGGCCTGGATTCTCCTCCACACACAGCATCACCTCCTATGCTAAGATTAGCGCTTCACAAGTTCCCTGCAACTGGGTAACAGGAGAAAAGCAGCTTAAATCTCCTTCATTTCCTCACCTCAGATCCTGGGGAGAAACTGAAAACTGAGGGCCATCAGCCACCCTCTGTCCCGCCTGTCTAATTCTGGTCACTGCAAGGTTCCTGTCAGCCCTGGTCACACAGCATTTCTGTTTCCTAACCTTGATGACTTATATTGTTTTCTTTCTATATTCTTTTAAAATTATATATAATATATATGTCATATATGTTAATATACTATATATGTATAAAAAGTGTACATATATGCATACATGTGTCCATACATCATGCTGGGGAAATGTGTAACTACGGATGCTGATTTTTTTGTCTAGTTGATCTATGTCTGTGACAACGGTGTATTGAAGCCTCCAGTTAAAATTGTGTTATTGTTTATTTGATTTTTCATGCCTACTAATAATTTTCTTGCAATTAACCACTAAGAAGAATATATGCAATGTATTATTTGTTGAAACTGTACTTCCAATTTGATTTGAAACTGTCTCATTGCTATCTGTTTATCAATAAAACTTTGAAAAAAAATAATAATTTTCTTATATAGTTGGGTGCTCCCATATACTATGGTTGTTACCTTTTCCTTTAAGATTTCCCCTAACAAGTATGTAGTGACCATTTTATCTCTTTTGATCATTCTTGGTTTCAAGTTTACATTGTCTGCAAACAGAATAGCTACCCCTACTTTTTTTTTTTTCTGGATTTCTGTTGCATGGGAAATTGTTTTCTATCCTTTGACTTTCAGTCTATGAATTTCCTTTTGTGTTACATGTGTTTTTTGTATAAAGCATATTGTTGGATCTTGTTTCTTGATATACTCTGCCAGTATCTGTTCATTTTGATTGGTGAAATGAAGCCATTTACGTTGATGGTTATAACTGAAAAGTATTAGCTTATTTTTGTTATGTTATTTTCCTACTGTTGATTCCCTGCTTTTCCCCGCTGTTTACTTGCTTGCCCTGTTTGATAGTTCATTTCTATTGTTGTTCTTGGAATTATGATCATTTTACCTCTGTCTGAATATCTTTCAATATATTTTGTAGGGTTTTTTGGTAGTCATGAACTTCTTTAGTTGTTCTTTGTCATGGAAGTATCTTATTTTTCCATCAATTTTGAAAGATAGTTTTCAGGGTACATTCATCTGGGTTGGAAGTTGTTGTCTTTCAGGACTTGAAATACTTCGCTCAAGCTCTTCTTCAAGGTTTGTGTTGAGAAGTCTGCTGTGATTCTGATTGGCTTTGCTTCACAGGAGATCTGTTTCTTTCCTCTAACAGCTTTTAATATTGATTATTGTGCTAGACTTCTGAAATCTTGATTATTATTGGTATAGTTCTATTTTGGTCACGATTGTTTAGAGTTCTATATGCCTTATTTATTCTTTTTTGTTTTTGTTTTTGTTCTTGTTGTTGTTTAAGGGAAGGGTCTACAGGGTGTTCAGGGGGTCTCACTACTAGATTGGACACATAGTGATCCATCTGTTTACAGCCTCCAAAGTGTTAGGATTACAGGCACTCGCCACTATGCCCAATCTCAATCACCATCTCAGCATGCCCTGGGGGCGGGGCTGGCAAGGCAGGCCCAGGGATAGAACCCCCGGCCCCTGTGCCTGCTTGCAGGCGTTTTAATCTGCTGAGCTATTGGCTGGCCCTTGCCTTATTTGTTTGTATGCCAAATTCTTTATTCAGGCATGGGAAGTTTTCTGCCATTTGTAAAGAGATTTTTTTTTATGGCATTTGTGCTGTCTCTAGCTTTCTCATTGACCCCAGTCCATTTTGTGCTATTCTTTGCTTCATCTTGAACCTGTTGGGTCAATTTTTCATAGACTCTAGCTATTTTTAAGATATCTTTATTTTCATTATCAATATGCAATTGCTTTTTCAAAACCTGAAATTCTATCCTCTCCTTTGTGTGATCTGTTGCACATATTTTCAATAGAGGTTTTAATATCTTATTTCTGTTTGTATCTGTTTCATGGATTCCATTTTTTGTGTTGGGTATTTTTTTGTTTCCATCCTTTTCTGAGCTTACCCACTCTTTTATCTGTATCTACTCGAATATATTTGGTTTTAAACATCATTTTTTCCTGTACCTGACCTTTTTTTTTTTTTTTTTTGGTATAGCTTTTTCTGCTTGTTTTGTCACTTCCATTGCTATCATTTCAGAAAGTTCCAATGTTGGACTTCCAATTTCATCTGTCTCCTTGAGTTCTGGGCTTCTCGTGGGTGGGCTGTGTGGGTCTAGGGGTGCATTTACTTCTGCATCTTGTTATTTTCTATTTTTTCTTTTCTAATTTTATTTTGTTTTCTATGTTGGTACTTGCCAATTTCTTATGATATATAGCTTTATCACTAGTATTGAGGCTTCCCTAAAGGATGGCTGTTCTTCAGGCATGTCTTCAAGTGATTTCTTTTTTCTTTTTAATGTATTTGGTTGTCACAGGGTCTCTCCATGCAGTTCAGACTCATAGTGATCCTGTTTTCAGCCTCTCCAAAGCTGGGATTATAGGTATGCACTACTACATCCAGACTCTGTGGCTCTGTGGCTCAGCCCACCCTGGGGGTGGGGCTGGTGCAGCACATGGTGCCAGGGATGGAACCATGGTCCTTGAGCTTGCCTAAGCTTGCCTAATCAGGAGCTTTTAGTCTGCTGAGCTATCTCGTTGGTCCTTCAAGTGGTTGCTTATAGCTATCCCATGACCCTACCTTCCCAATTTGTAAAGAATGCAAAATTACTATTCGGCTCAGCTTCTAATCCTTTGGTACTGGGCTGTGATGATGATGATTATGACCTCCTACAATCATAGTGTTGTCTTACAAAGGAAAGAAATTGTTCATAACACATATGACATCCTGGCTAACGTAGTACAGTTAGTGATAACAACAGATTCAAATATAGCTTAACTACTTATAAACTATGGTAACCATTAACCTGTTACCTCCAACAACAGGGCAAACTCTAAAATTATATAACCAAATCAAACATATGCTGTGTCTCTGTAGGCAGCGATTTTCCCCTTAGTGGAGTGATTTTGCCATTCTGCAGGGGTAGGGGACATGACTATAGGTAGGAGACAAGCTAAAGTGGTAAGTGAGGTCAAATATAGTAGAGTCAAGGCTGGAGATTAGAGGATAACTGTCCAAGTTTTGGGAAACTGGAGGACACAGGAGGAAAAGAATGAAACAGAATATGAAAGAATAGTCGGAAAGAGCTGAAACAATGTTTATTCACTTGAAAGTTTATGTTTAAGAAGAGGCTAAGAAAAAAGAGAACGAGGCTCTACAGAAGAAAATGAAAAGGAAAGGTAAAAACCTAAACTTTGAAAAAAAGGGAAGAAAGTAAAAGAGAATGAAAAAGAAAAGTGGAAAAGAAAGAAAAAGGGAGACCAGGGAAAGAAAAAAGAAAATTTAAAAAGCCCAAATACAAAGGTAACTACAGAATGCAAAGCAAAACAAGATGACATCCAACCAGACAGGAAATGTCTAGCCAATCAGACAAACAAGGGAGAATGAAAGTAGTAAATACCTCTGGTGCTTACAGTTCTGTGATGGTGTCCATATTCAATCCCAGAAATGTGCTGGGTACACAGCTAATTTTGGCCTGTGGATGTGGCGGCCGAGACTGTTAGTGGAGCTCTCCAGAGCCCAACTGCTGGCTCCTCACTGTTGCTTCAGACACCTCCATGTAGCTGGTCTCACTAACTTCTCCATCCTCCAAAGGCGTGCATGTGCCTGTGTGCCTGGGGCCTTGCTGCTGTCCCGGGTCTCAGGTCTTGCGGTTCTAGTCAGCCTACCCACCAAAGGTGTACATGTCCGTACACTCCTCTCACAGGCCCCACATGCCCAGAACCAATGGAAGAAGTGCAGAGCACACTCACACTCTCCTTGAAAATCCTGCTGTACCTGAGATGACAGAAGAAGCCGGGTTACTGCAAGTCAGCGATCAGCCTGAACCACGCAGTGAGCCCCTATCTCAAAAAATACAAAAAGTGATAAATAAAGCTTATGTGGTTTAAAGTAAGTAAAAAAGAGGACTTGCCCCTTCTCTGTGAAAATTTAAGTCATTAGCCAGCTATGGTGAGGCACACCTATCATACCAGTTACTCATGAATCTAAGGCGGGAGGATGGCAAGTCCAAAGACAGGTTAAGGGGCCGGGGAGATGGCTCAATGGAATAAGCACTTCCCTGGCAAGTGCAAGGGCCTGAATTCAATCCCCGGTTCCGCAAAAAAAAAAAAAAAAAAAAAAAAAAAAAAAAAAAGACAGCTTGGGCAACTTAGCAAGACCCTGTCTCGAAATAAAATTTTAAAAACTGTCATTTTAAAGGGCTAGGTTCAATCCCCACTAATACAAACAATAAAAAAGTAAAGAAAAGTCAGTCACCAGATGGCCACCAGATGGTCATCAGGTGGTCAGTAGGTGGTCAGTAAGACACAGAAACTCTTTGTCTATGGAAAGCCGCAGAGACACTGGAACCAAGATTAAACGGCACAATCTGGAAAGAGCACAGACAATCCAAGGAAGTCAAAACTCTCAGAAGCAGCTGTTTCCCTGCAGGCCTCAGAATGGGACTGGACAGAGCAGGTCCCTTCCGGTCTGCCCTCCAAAAACGCCACAGCCTGGAGCCCTGTGGGAGCAGGAGTGTGGCTACGTGGCCGCACCTGTCCCGATGGGGACAGGAAGTGCTCGGCCCGCTGCCTTCACCTGGCCCTTGAGGTCCCCACTACAAAACCAGTCAACCAAAGAGTCCCCTGGCAACATTCTGCCCTGACCATCTTTGCCATGGGCCATATGCCATTTACAGTCTGGATATTTCTGAGAATAGAGGAATATCGTGGGATGCTAAGTTGATTCTTGATTATAGCCTCATTTTGCATTTTTAAAAAAACTGCGGCCAGCCTTCTAGATGTTTCTATTCTCACAAATCCCACAGAAACGAACAATAAGAGTACCAGGCACTATTTCTGATTGATGAAAATTTCAGGGCCTACTTGAAATTTTTTCTTCTTTTCCTTTATTCTTTCATGTTGTTTAAAACATTTTTATGAAGAACATTCATAATTAGGAAGAAAGACAATAAATCTGTTTTACTTTTCAAGTTAAAAAAGAAAAATTCTTTGGCTTTTTTTATTTTGAACTATGGTCCTGCTATGTAGCCCAGGCTGGCCTTGAACTCACAGCAATCCTCCTGCCTCAGCCTTCCAAGTCCTGTGACAGTAAGTGTGTGCCACAACATGCCATACCCAGTCCTTGGCTTCTTTGTAAATCTGGTTATAATTTCCAGGACATTTGCAAATCAGATATTTATCTGTAAGATCCTGTCACATTGAGTTACACATTAGTGTAATTTTTTTTTTTTTTTCAAATCATCCTCAACACCACTTGAGGTACTGGTGGTTTAACTGGTAAACTAGGAATAATACAAAATGATTTAGGATCCACTGGTATTTATTCTTTTTTTTTTTTTGTGTGTGTGTGTGTGTGTGTGTGTGTGTGTGTTTATTGTTGCTATTATTAAGAAAAATGAAAGGCACTTGTCAAAAGAGAGTCAGGCCAAACATGTTTTGTGGGATGCAGGTCATGAGCTGCCATACCATCACTTGTGTCACCCTTGCTGTCCTGTGGGCCCTTGACAGGTGCCCTGCCCCTGTAAGAGTGGGCGTGGTCACCGCACTGCTTTTTGTTTTGTTTTTTTGGGTGCTTGTGCTCTCTTTTTCTCTTTCTTTTGTTTTTTCTGGCACAAAAACAAGCTTTTTCTGTTTCATTTGAAATGTGCAAGATTCAAAGAAGGAGTTTTTAAAAGTCCTTTTTAATTCACATCTTACATTTAAATTCTCTTGGATACAGATGAAGGGAAGAACCACAGTACAACCGTATTTTTTCCCAAAATGTTCTCAGAACTCTGCAAAACTGAAAATGCAAATTCTGTCTGACATCCCTATTAATGGCATCTGCGTAAAATTTATTTTTACTGAAACTTGGGGTGAAAAGGAATGTGTAACTTGGCCTTTGCTTCAAGCCTTGAAATACAATTACAGTTTTCCGAAGTGCCCAAATATTGCACTGTCATTAAGCTTGAAAGTTAATTACCCAAGCGCTTTGGGATAAGTGCTACATAAACAAAAAGACAGATTTAGATGTCTTCGTGTTGCTTTATAAAACAAAGTTGTTTTTAAAGAGCTCTTACTTCTGGGATGGGGAAACAAACTAAGGAAGTTCTGCTTTCCTCGCGGACAGCAGCTTCTACACTGATGCAGAAAAATGTGTCCAGTTCATTTTAAACTCAGTATTGGTCATTCATCTCAGGACTCGGCGTTACGGAGAAATGTTTTTTAAGGTTACATTTTACACCTTATGCTTTCTTGATTTTATAAGAAATGTCTTCACAAGTTATAACCACAACCTAAGACTACACAACTCTTTTGAAATCCATAACTTCAGGGAAAATATTGACAATTCGCGGACTAGTAAGAATTCTCTGAGACCTCCAGAGACATTATATAGAGGCCGGTGTTAGCTTAGCAGTAATTTTTTGAAATCTCTTAATTCATGCACTAAAAGGAAACAGGCTGGGAGTGGCACCTGTGGAGGAAAGTTTCCAGGTCTTTTGACTTTGGTTCCAAAAGTGCACTGAGACTCACAGAGCACAAAACGATGGGGGACACAGCCAAAATCTGCCTACTGCCTGCTTGTTACCTCAGAGTAGCTGTTCAACACCTAACTGCTCCCTGGCTCTGTCGCCTGCAGTGCTGTCACAGGGAGGTTTGTTGCCACCCTTTGCCTGAGCTTCTCCTCTCTAAGAGGCATTAAGGACACTCAGCACCTCCCAGTGCTGAATCAAAGGTGCAGAGGTGGCACATGTCAAATGAACTACAGTTGACGCCACGGCTCCTGCCACCCAGCTCCCTGGCTCAGCAGCAGCACAGACAGGCCAATCACGTCAGCACCAGAATGTAAATCAAGAGCACCACTGTAGGACCAGGATGGAGGCTCCTGAGAACTCAAACCAGGTATTCCATCTAAGCCAGCTACTACCCTTCTAGGTATGGTCCCCACGGAGTTAACGACATCATAGTACAGTGGTCCAGACACACCCATGTCTATAGCAACACAACTCACATTCTAACTAAATCTTGGAAGGGGCCTATACATCCATCAGCAGATGAATGGACAGACGTGGCACTTATACGTAACAGAGCGCTGTTCTGCCATAAAGAAAGATAAACTTGAGCCATTTGTAGGAAAATGGATGCACCTGGAGACCCTAACGTTAAGTGAAATGAAAGTTTAATTTGTTCTAGAGCAGCATTTGGTTCGTTTCTGAAAGTTTCCTTTGTTGTGGATGCGAAAGCATCAGACAGAAATTCAGATGCCCTGGCTGTTGGTTCTCACTCCTACTTTGGCAATGTCAAAGTCTTTGCCTTGATTTTCTCTCCTGACCTGCCTAGCTACTGAATTTTGTGATGAAGAAATAGACCAGTCTATGAGTAAATTAAAAAAATTGAAAGTTCCTAATCAGAGATGCTGTAAGGTGTTTAAAACATCGTATACCAGAAAAGCTGTGACCACTCCCTATTTACCACACTTGCCACTGGCAGGTGACAGTCAGAGTTAGAGCCATGTCTTTGCTTTATCACTCCATATGCATCACAGGTGGCATTTGTGGGATGTCCCTCCTGATAGCCTTCTTAAGTCCTGGGTCACTGTGTGGGGCACAGACAGACACTTTCCTCAGTTGAATGAAAATGCTAAGAGTTAGACACCAGCAGACACAAAATTACAAACTCCCAGAGGGCTAAAGGGCAGGTCGCATTCCAAATGTCCTAAAGCACACTAGAAGCAACTAGAAATGATTTGCTAGCATCAGGAGGCAATTCAAAGCCTTTCCCACTGCTTCACTGGGAAGGGGGAGAAGGGAATGTGCTCTTGATAATGAAATCCTCAGAGTGTGTGCACGTCACCTTAATAATCTAAGGTTTTCTACCAAATAACGTGCAATGCACATCTCCAAACTGATTTAAACAGACCGCACAAAGCTCCACGTTGGTGAAACATTTGCTCACGCCAAATTATCTTACTAAAATTCAAGTTGTGGCCTTCTTGAAAGCCCTTTCCATTGTCTTAACCCTTTGCAGTCCTCTAACTTAAGAAGATGAAAGACAGCTTTCACTGGATGGAACAACGATGGTTATGTCATTGTAAAATGCTTAGGTAAGAATAAAAGGACATTAAAAGAATAATCACATGAAGGTGATGATTACCAACCCAGGAGTACAACTTATAATGAACCAAATTATCTCAGGCACCCTTTCAATGGCTCACTGGATATATTTGAAGTAAACCTAACAAGAACAAATTTTACATATACCAACATTTGAGTATGCGGCATTAATTTATTATACAATGTTTGTGTTCTGCCAAATACAAATATTTCAAGTCCCCGTGACGCTGCCTTCCCCCTGTAAGGGTCTGATACAGGATCATCTAAAAATAGCAGCTGGAGGGCAGCCAGACCTCCAGGCGTGGTGGAAAGCCCTTCCAAAGAGCAGAAACTGTGATCTAAAGGGACAGTGTGGCCACATCAGCCTCTTAGTGTGAGGTCTGGAGAGCTCCTGCTCCCACCAGTGCACCTTCCAGGAACATGGAGAGGTCACTTTCAACTCCTGTTTTATTCCCATTAGGCAAGAACTGTCATTCTAAACAAAAGGGGTGTTTCGTTTTCCGTTTGTGCCCATGGTACATGATATCACAAGACAAGGACTTTTTGACAGTCTTAGAGATCGCTTAGAATGACAGTTCTCAAACTTGAACATGCACCAGAACTACCTGGAGACATACAGCCACTGTCGGTTTGCTATCAGATCTCCCACCCTGTTCAAAGCCATCAGTCTAGAAGTGTCTCTTTGATATCATGCTATAAATTGTCCCCCTTTTCCTGCAATATTTCCCCTGGCTATTGGCTCATGGATAGAAAACACACTTCTATTTATACTATTGGTTTTGTTTTGTTTTGTTTTGTTTTGTTTTGTTTTGTTTTGTTTTGTTTTGCAGTACCGGGGATTGAACTCAGGACCTTGCGCTTGCCAGGCAAGTGCTTATTCTACTGTGCTATCTACCCAGTCCCCTACTATTGGTTTTGAAATTCCTCCTTCCCCCACTAACATGCTGTCGCCTTCCTCATTCTACCTATAAAACTTCTCCTAAAACTGCCTATGTTTACTTTCCCTAACTCTTCCATTCATTGCCTCTTGAATGTCAGTCCAATTCTCATCCTGGCCATTTAACTGAAACTCACTGCAAAGGTGAAAACAATCTCCACGTGGGTGGAACCAACCATCAGTCCTCTGTCCTTGTCTTATTTTGTGTCCATGTGACTCAGCCTATCATCTGACTCCATGTTCCCATCCTTTCTGCTCTTTTCTTCTCTAGTGCATGCTTCCTTCCCTCTCCACCACCTTCTGGGGGTTTATAGGTTAACGTATGTCCCCCCAAAGCATATATTGAAATCTTAATGCCCAGGGCCTAAGAATATGTTTCTTGGCACTAGGCTCTCTACAGATTGAATCAGGTTATAGTGAGGTCTCTGGTTGGACCCAATATGGCTGGTGTTACCACAAAATACAAGAAGTGAGAGCATAGCTTGGCAAGGAAGGAAGATGACATAAATACACAAAGATGGGAATGGAATGAATGGCGTGAAGCCCCAGCCAGCCAAAAATACCAAGTACTGCCAGCAAGCACTCAGAGCCAGAGAGGTGAGGGTGGGTTCTTTCCTAGTTCATAAGAGAAAGTGTGACCCTGTTGATGCTGCCACTGCGAAGATCCAGTCTCCAGGACTGCATTTCACTTCTGATTCTTTGTTAACAACAGCAGGAAACTAAAGCACTGGCTAATCCTCCTTAGCGCCTCAGTGGCTTCTCATCTCCCTGACCTCAGAAGGGCTCAGGGCTCAACCACTGCACTCCTCTGGTTCTCTATCTACAACCACACCTCACTGGTCTCTATCACTCTAAGGTTTAAAACACTACCTCTGTGCTCGTAACACTAGCGCAGATTCGTATCTATGCCTACATGCCTCTCTCTTCTGCAAGGTCTAGCAGACATCTCAAATCCATCCAGTCCCAAACCAAACTCCTGGTTGTCCCCTCCCCCAAGAAAATCTCTGCCTCCCCCAGTCTCTCCCATTTCAGAGTCTCTACTTCCCAGCAAACTGTTCAGACAAAGAAATAAAGAAGAGTGATATTAGAGTCATTTTATACATCCAAGAACAGATCCTGGTGGCTCCATGTGTAAGTTGTACTGGTGACCAACCTCTTCCCATCTCTCTCTCTCCCACCAGCAGATGCAAGCCCATCCTCTCTGCCCAGATTGTTTTCCACAGAATTAGCCCATCTCCTGAGGGGTCTCTACTTCACCTCAATTCCAAGATCATCTGCCAAACATGGCAACCAGGCAGAAATATTTGAACATCATTTCCCCACTCAGAGGAAAAGCCAAAATTCTTCAACTCTCCTCAAGATCCTGCAGAGTCCCCTCTCTGGTGTTGTCTCTCCTGCACACCCCATTCTTTGGCCTGTACCCCACCCCCCACTGCTCTCGTTACTTTTCCCGAGACACCACCGTGCACTAACAGCACATTTCTGCATCTGCTCTTCCACTCATCCTCCAGGGCTGCACAGCTCATCCCTGACTTTTACCAGATCTCATTCTTCTACCCTGCTGTATTGTTTCTTTTTTCTTTTTT
>NW_004524784.1:2615271-2617073 GCF_000260255.1 Octodon degus
CTCTCTCTCTCTCTCTCACAGTAAGTTTCATTTATAAGGAAATGGCCCCAAACTTCATGGTGTTTTGAAGGCACCTGAAACATCTTTTTGAATAAATATGTAAGCCACCTAGAAATTCCCAAAATGAGTGAACTTTGCTTTGCATGTGAGCAGCACTATCTCCAGTTCCTCTCTCTACACTTCTCCAAATTTGGGACAAGCACAATTCCACCTCAGTATTACAAACATAATGGCCTTAAAGAAGAATTCAGAGAACTTGGGAAGGATTAGAAAGAAAAAAAGCATGCCCAAAAGTTGGCTATATGCTAAGATAATTGTACTACTACTTTCTATTGAAAGGAACAGCTAATGTTTAATTGTTTGATCAGTTTTACCTGCCTATATCTAGTAATCTGAGCAACTACTCTGAAGATAACACTATGCCATATAATACCCATTGCTAATTTCCTATCACCTTGTTTAGAAATTCTGTACCATTTTCCTTAGTCTCTTTAAAATAAATTTTTAAAAAATACAAAACACACATACAAAAGTTCTTCCTGTAGGAAGAAGGCTGCCTTGCCCCCAGAGGCAGCTGGGTCCTCCTCAGCCTTTGCCTCGTCATGTGACTTCTAGCATGACTTTTTCTGCTGCAGTGGTTGGACCTGGATCAGCTCTGTACTTCCAACTCAGCACTACTCTACAGACAGGAACTGGAGCACAGCTGCATTTACCTTAACATGAGCCACAGATGTGAGCTCATAGCTCTATGATTCATGTGTCTGCCTGTCAGGATGAAACCAGCATCCTGAAATTTATTTTCCTCCTTCCCAGTATGCAAAATGCAAACCCAATGAAAAGAGCAGTACATAAAACTAGAATGTCCAAGCAGGCACTGATGAAGATTCCAGCACTATGTAGATGCAGCAGCTGCTGGGTTTGCAGGGTCTAATTTTATCGATCGGACTCCATTTCATGTGCCAGACTTTTCCCTTTGGGATTTCAGCAGGTGCAAATGGGGCAAGACAATACAGCTCAGTCTCAGCAAACTACAGAACTTCCCATCAGAACTCCTCAGAGAGAAACTGCAGAAGTTGGGAAGAGGGCAAAGAAGCAGAAGGTAGTAAGATAGAAAAGATGAGAATTCAAAGGAAATCTCTGCATGCCTGCCTAGGAATGCTGGTAGGAACTGGGTTCTGTTTGTTCTCCTACCTGAAGAATTCTGGGTGGCATCAGTTGTTTGCGTTCCCTGCCCCCCTTAGTACTCCTACACCATAGCAGCTTTAGGGCTTGACATGGGGCCCTGAAAGGCATCAGTGCTGAGACAGCAATTTTTTTTTAATTTAAACATTAAGGTCTAGAGAGCAAGGGAAAAAATGGGGGACTGAGTGATAGACAACAGGATGAATCTAGAACACAGACCTCTGCTACAAAGGATACATGGAGGTAGAAGTTGAATGTGTAAGAGATAAAGCACTAGAAACAAAGTTGTGGGGCTGGCCAAATAGCTCAGTGGATTAAAGCGCTGCAAGCAGGGCCCAGGGGTTCAATCCTCAGTCCTGCCATGCCGGTCCCGCCCCCAGGGCATGCTGAGATGGCAACTGAGACTGGGCATGGTGGCGTGCACCTGTACTCCCAGCTCTTGGGAGGACATAAACAGGCAAATCACTATGAGTCTGATCTAGCAGTGAGACCCTGAACAACCTGTAGACCCTTCCCTAAAATACAAAAAAGAGAAGAAGAAAAGAAGAAGAAGAAGAAGAAGAAGAAGAAGAAGAAGAAGAAGAAGAAGAAGAAGAAGAAGAAGAAGAAGAAGAAGAAGA
>NW_004524784.1:2617173-2619508 GCF_000260255.1 Octodon degus
AGAAAGAAAGAAAGAAAGAAAGAAAGAAAGAAAGAAAGAAAGAAAGAAAGAAAGAGAAAGAAAGGTTGTAAAGTGGGGGGCAGGTATACAAGGTCCAGGCAGCCACAGCCTGGGGCTGCTTTCCATACTGCCGTGCATCTCCAGGGCCCTGTGGAGTGAAAACTCAGACTGCAAAACCCCTGGCATTTGAACGGGATTGCAACCATACACCACACTTTCAAGTGTCACTGTGAGTCCCGCCCTCTTCGGATGTCCCATGCGCACTGTCACACCTGAGCCACAGCTACATAGCCACGCATGCTGGGAGAATATGAGCCACCTTGTCTGTCTGATACAGGAGCTAAGTTACTAAATATGAAACCACTACTAGTCACTGGGGGCCTAATGTTTTAGGCTAATGTCAGAATAACATGTTTAATTACATTTAACCGGTAAACAAGAAGCAACCTAATGGTGAGATGCATCTTCAGTGAAATCCTTGGAAACAGGACAGAAATGTCTCCGAAATTTTCTGTTCAAATCAGCGTTGGTTCTGTTTCTCCTGATTCTTATCACTTTAAAAGCAGAAATACTTTTAAATACCTCTGGAGTTAGCTGTTTTTCACTTGGGGTTTTTTCTTTATCTTTCTGTGTTATTTTAAAAACCATAGCAAGAGGGGGGCTTAAAATAGAAAACTAGCACCCATTTAAATACAAAGTAAAGGTCAGAAAACAATTTGTATTCAAATAAATGTTCTAAAAATACATAGATGCTTCCTTTTTGATTTCCAGATTTGATCGCCCCTTGCACATTTTCCTAGCATTTTCAGATTGTACTGTAAAGCCAAGATAAGCCCTGATTTTTATCTGGTGAGAGTATTTTTTTTTCTCAGAAAAACAATTCAACACAATAATTGTGATCATAATGTACACAATGGTCCAAGAAAAGAAAATTCATTATTTTCCATTGTGTAGGTAGAGCTCTAAATCAACCTTAGGGAAAAATTAACAATGTAAACAATTCCCTTTAGATATCTAGTTGTAGTGATCAGTTAAAGGTGACTGAAAGTTTTTAACTTTTCCTAATTCAGTGTATTCTGCTTACGTGTTACTAACGTTTTGTAAGTGTTAGTTAGGTTTTATAAGTAATAACTTTGGTGATACAGTTCTATTATTTTTTAAAAATACTCCATCATGATTTTATCATCTCAGAATTAAGCAGTTCTGGGTTCAGTGGCCATCGTTGGAAAAGTCCTGGTAATTCTGTTTTAACAAACTCACCCTCAGCCTTGGAATGACAAGAGGGTTAGCTCAGGTCCTATGGAACTGGGTGCTGTGGTGATGGGTACCATAGCGATGTGAAGACCGATACGCAATAGAAGTGACCTAAAAGAGCACATCAAGTGGTTTGTACAAGTAGGAAAACACATCCTTGAAAATGAGACAAGAAAACTAAGAGAGAAGGATCTGGTGACTCTGGTGGCAGGGCCCGGTGCTGGAAACCATTTAGCACGGGTAGTTCTCCCTTAACATCCGAGTTGCTTGATGAGGGAGCATCGTCACTCTGTGACCTAAAAGGCTGTCTTGGTGGCCCTGAAAACATCCTTCACCAACCTGGAAGTGGGAACAGGAAACACGAACCTTTTTGAGATAAAAGAAAAATCTGATGCATAGCATATGCCTTAGATACAAGAAATACAGAACTGTAGGGTTTGTTGATATTCAGGTGATGAACTTGATCATAATTTTCTGTTTAACATACAAATGAGGGACTGGCCAAATAGCTCACTGGATTAAAGCACCTACAAGCAGGCACAGGGGCTGAGGGTTCGATCCCTAGACCTGCTGGACCGGCCCTGGCACAGGGGCAAGCTGAGACAGCGATTGAGACTGGGCGTGGTGGCGTGCACCTATAATCCCAGTTCTTGGAAGGCTGTAAACAGATGAATCGCTATGAGTCTAATCTAGTAGACCCTAAACACCCTGTAGACTCTTCCCTAAAATACAAAACAAAAAACAAATGAATAAAAATCCCTAGTTCATTTTCTTCAAAACATACAATATTTTGGAAGAATGTGAGACATAAAAAAGAAAGCAAGGTTGGGTGCAGAGCCTACAACTGGACTCCACTGTGGGAAGCTGAGGCAGGAGGATCACAAGTTCCAGCCCAGTCTAAACATCTTAGTGACATAGACAGACTCTGTCTCGAAATGTAAAATCATATAAGAAACTTAATAAGAATTAAAAATAAATTTTTAAAGGACCTGGGATATAGTTCAATACAATACCTTTGGGTTTAATTGCAATAAGAGAGAGAGAGAGAGAGAGAGAGAGAGAGAGAGAGAGAGAGAGAGAG
>NW_004524784.1:2619608-2639340 GCF_000260255.1 Octodon degus
AGAGAGACAGAGAGAGACAGAGAGAGACAGAGAGAGACAGAGAGAGACAGAGAGACAGAGACAGAGACAGAGACAAAGACAGAGAAAATGAAAGAAAAACACATAGGAGAGGGCAAAAAATCAGGAACATAGCCTCTACCTCATAATAAAAACAGGGACTGTAGATTACCTAAATAAAGTACTTAAGTGCTTTGCAAGTACTCACAAAGTATTTGTTTCAGAAGCAAGAAAGGTGAGAAGTTACATTTCCGAAAGGCAAGTGGAAAGTGTCCTAAAATGCTAATGTCTTCACCTTATCAGTTCCTTTCCTTTTTTCATTAGCTCCACTTTGCTTGTCAGGTCTTGAGGACTAAACCCCACCCCCTTACCCAAGATTCTTAATAAAAATCTCCCATCCACCCCAGGGCCTTCACATAGAAACACTGGCATTTATTGAGCATCTACTATGTATGAGGCACCCTTCCTCTGTGTCACTCTAGATTAACCTTTAATCCTGCAGTTGAAAAGCCCCGGGGGCTGCGAACAGATGGCAGCAGTAAGTGAATCCCACCACCCCATAACTCTCCCTCCACCTGGCACCTTTTTGTGGCAAAGAAATTGCACTGGCTAAGAACATGAACAGGGGCAGGGTGATGGGTTTCAACAGAAATCATATCTGACAGGCAGCCCTGCGGTCCCACAGTAGCAGACGCACCTCTCCTCTACCTGGCTACACTGGCGCTGCCCCCCGTCCTTGCACACCCCCTCTGCATCCCCCTCCTCCAGGACCAAGGTTCAGCCAGCTCAGCATCCATCAATCTCCCCACATCAGCAGGAAGAGAAGGGGAGCTCAGTCTGATGCCTGCAATCTGGGTCACTTCTGTCCTTTGTCCCAGGAGCAGAGAACTCATTTACAGTCCCCTCACCTTCTCCTTCCCATCTCAGAGAGGTAGATTCTCCTTAAAGATACCAAATGTCCTTTCCCCACTCGGGTACAGAACAGATAGAGGACATGAACATTGGAGTTGTTGAAAAAAAGCTATTAGCGAATTTTTCACAAATACAGTAATAAGTGCCTACACATGAGAATGTTCGCTTTATTATAAAGATGATGGCAACTGGCTATTAATAAAATTTGACTCATGCTAATAGTTAGAAATGAAAATAAAAGAAGAAATACAACAAAATTTCTGGGTAGAAGAGTTTTTATTTAAAGTAGAAAAAACAGGCAATGTAATGATCTTATGTAAGACAAATATGCCTGTCGTACGAATTGGAATGAGACGGATCAGAAATGCAGGCACTGAGGACAAACAGAGCAGCATTAATAAAGGAATTTTAGTTTAGGCTTCTGATTTTCCTTAAAAGAGAAACAAAAACATACAATGTCTTTGCTTGACTTACTATTGCTGAAAACATAGGGACACGAGAGAGAATCCTGAGCCACTGCAGCTCGAGTTCATTTACTGTGTGGGGTCAAGTGACAATCTTAGTTCTGATCTACAAAAATCACCATTCTATGACACTCACTTCATTATCTTAATATTTTTGCATTTAACTGACTATTTAGATTCATGTACTATCCACAAAGGACACGTGGGAGTTGCTATCACATTCCACTGCTCCACCTTCTAGAATAGTCACAACACACCAAAAAAAAAATCTGTAAAGCTCTCTGTTTGAGGCCAGGATGTAGCTCACTGGCACAGTGCCTGCCTGCCAAGTGGGGGGTCCTGAATTGGATTCCTGGTACCAAAAAAGAGAAGAAAAGCCCTATACTTCCTAAAACAATTTGCCTTTACTTTAAAACTAGAATACTTAAATTTTGAAAGTGTTGTTTTTAAAATTCAGATTTTCTAATACACTCTTTACATTGAACTCTAAATCATAATTCATTAATAAATGTAAGAAACTTTTTAAACGGAATGATAGGGGTTGGGGTGTAGCTAAGCACCGAAGCACTTGCATGTGGGCAAAGCCCTGGGATCCATACCAGCACTAAAGAAATCATAAATTTAAAAAACTATATGCCCAGCCATTATCATGACATTGGAGACAGATGGACAGAAACACACACACACACACACACACACACACACACACACACACAGATCCCTCTAATAATGAAAGGGGAGGGTGTTAGATGAAAGAAGCACAATCCAGAGAAGCACAATCCAATGCAAACCAGGGAACCACTGAGACACCTGACTCAGACAGATTAAGTTTACTCTGCGAAAGTTCAAAGGGCAAGAAAGGGGCCCTTAGGAAGAGTCAAGCAACACAGGGGTGGGATCTCTGACTCCACATGAGAAAGAACTTCCTATTAAAAAAATAAATAAAATAAAATAAAATAAAATGCCATGTGCCACCTTAGGAAGGACCATGGGTCACTGTGGGTTGTGTGCAAGCCGAGAAAAGGTCCACCTGCAAAGGCTTGAACCCCGGTGATGAAAATGGAAGGTGTATGGAAATTAGGGGTTGGGGAGGTCCTTGTGTCTTTGGGAGGGAGGCTGCCTTTAAAGGTGGGTTATGGATCCTAGAGGCATCTCTCTCTCCCTCCCTCCCTCCCTCCCTCCCTCCCCTCCCCTCCCTCTCCCCTCCTTCCCCTTTCCTTTCATCCTTCCCCCTTCCCTCCCCCTCCCTTCCTCCTTCCCCTCTCCCTCCCTCCCTTCCTCCCATCCCCTCTCCTCCCTCTTTCCCTTCCTCCCCTCCCCCTTCCCTCTCCCTACCTTCTTCCCTTCCCCTCTCTTTCTGCCTCTTTTTCTTCCTCCTATCCTCCTTCCCTCTCCCTTCCCCTTACCTTCTCCCCCTCCCTTCCTCCCTCCCCTTCCCTCTCCCTCTCACTCCCTCCCTTCCCCCTTCCCCTCTCCTGCTCCCTCTTTCCCTCCCTCCCCTCCCATTCCCCTTTCCCTCTCCCTCCTTCCCTTCCCCCTTTCCCCTCTCCTTCTCCCTCCTTCCCTTCCTCCCTTCCCCTTTCCCTCTCCCTCTCACTCCCTTCCCTCTCCTCCCTCCTTCGTTTCCTCCCTCACCCTTCCCTCTCCCTCTTGCTCCCTCCCTTCCCCCCTTCCCTTCTCCTGCTCCCTCTTTCTCTTCCTCCCCTCTGCTTCTCCTCTCCCTCTCCCTCCCTTCCCCCTCCTTCTCCCTCCTTCACTTCCTCCCTCCCCCTTTCCCTCTCTCTCCCTCCCTCTTCCTCCCTTTTCCTCTCCCTCTCTGTCTCTCCTCCACTGAGATGCAAGCCCAGCGTGATATGCCTCCTCCACCAAAGGCCCAGATCCAATCTTGAGGAGATTGAACCTCCAGAACAGTGAGCCCACAGAAAGCTCCCAGCACTTCACAGTGACCTGGATTTCCAATATAGTGATGGGAGCTAAGATAGGAAGTAACAGATACACTGTCCCTAGAGGAATCCAACTCTAGGGCTGCTCACCACTGCTTTGCATGACTGCCCCATCTGGCTGCTCACCACTGCTTTGCATGACTGCCCCATCTGAATTTCTCCATCATGTGCGAAGGGGACTAGGAGACTTGACTCTGTTTCACATGGGTAGAGTCAAACACACTGGACACACTCCTGCCATGAAGAAAGTGCGTGCTGGCATGCACATTCCTCCTGCTGGCAAGACCAACCTGATCTCCCTTTGAAATGCACCCCAGTCACTTTGGCCTGAGTGTGAATGACCCAAACCCTACTCCCTTAGATTGTGTAGAAAGTTGTATCTGCCAGGGTCAAGCCTGAATGGAGGCCTGAACCTGCTAAATACCACCTTGCTACAAGGAGGCAAGAAGTCACCTAGGAAAGAGCTGGGAGACAGACAGGAGCCGGACGCTGCTGCCAGCCCTCCCCCAGGACACCTGGGCTCTTCGCTGTGAGTTATGTAAGCCAACACACCCTCCTTCTGCTTCAGCTAGTGCTGAGTCTTGTCCCTGGTGAGCACCAGCCCTGGACTAATGCCAAAGGAGTAAAATAATAGGAAGGGAGTTTAAAGACTTAAATAGGCTAACCACCTAGTACATTACAAGTTTTAGTCATTAAAACATGAAATATTCAGAGTATCTCCCTGGTAGTAGACTAAATTTTCTCCTCTTCTTCACCCATTCTTCAGCTTCCTCTGGAGGCATCTTGCTCACTTCTGTTCTAGTTGACCTACAGAGCTCTAGAAGGTCCCCCTGAGCTTCTCTTACTCCCCCGCACCAAGAAAACAAGAAATGGGGCACTTCCGGTAGTCCTCAGCAGTCCTGAGGAGAGAAGCAGATTCTTCCCAGGCACACGGCACCCTCAGGCCCCATGTCACATATGCTACAGCCAGCAGAGCAACTGGAAATTTCCCCTCTCTGAGTGCACAGGCTGTTCCAAAGAACAGGACTCCAGAAATAGTCTGTCAAGCTGTCCAGGTTGACTGTTATGAAACCACTGCCCAGGCCACAGGAACCACTCACTTTGCCCAGAAAAGTTTTATCAATGAGCCCAAGGCCTAGAACCAAGGGATCCTGAGTCCCCTCATCATGCCAAGCTCTGTGATCCGACTCCTGGAGCATTTTCTTAAATCTTTATTTAGGTTTTCCTAGCAAACATTTTTGAATGGTTCATGACAAAAAAATTTAATACAACTGGCATGGCTCACGCTATGGATAGAAATCTCACTGGCAAATGTAATTGTTCCTCATCTTCTCTAGAACAAAATGAAGCGAGCAGAGGACGTGAAAATGTACATCACATATTCATAGCGATCATTATCTAATTTTATCTAATTATATTAATCACAACACAGCCCTCCACAAAAGATGAAAACAAGTTTTTCTAAAAGAATAATAAATCTCCTGCAATTTGCCCCCCGGTCGTGCAAGCCATATAAACAGCCCTGAGCACGTGCTTACGGTAGCTTAGGGACAGCGCGGCAGCCAAACTGCTGGGCACTCAGAATAGAAATGAAGCCGCTGATCTGATCTGCGGCACAAGCAGCCCCTCCACACAAAGCCCCGCACTTCGGGACAGGAAGGGAGAATAATACCCCAGCCACTGGTAGCTGCAGGGGGACCTTTCGGGAGGCAAAACGCCATTCCTAGAGCTGGAATTTGGCCAGGACACTGGGGGCTAAATACCCGGACTCTTAAGCAAAGTGCCCGGGGATTGTTAATGCCCTCAAGTCGTCAGGACCCCAGTTTTCTGTCTTCTGTGAAAAGAAAAGCTGATTAGATCATTTAAGTCCATCCCTCGGTGGGCTCCTCTAGCTTCTGATTATCCAGATAGGCTTTAATCACTGTCGGATTGCCCTGGTTAACATTAATGACAGATTAACGTAAGTCCCTGCAAGCTATCAAAGCACCGAAACATATACGGCAATAATATATCACATATATATTTTTTCATTTGTTCCCCGGGGGATTAATTTAGAGCCCCAGCAATTCTTACTTGGACTAAATCAAGCTGTTTTAAAGAGTAATAATATCCCAATTATCCTGTCGCCCTTATCTTTATGAGTCTCCAAAGGGTGGAGAGCCTAAGTGGGGTGATTAGATTTAATACCATGTCTCTGAAAACGAAGTCCTGGTCTAACAGACACTCTTTAAAGAAAAAAAAAAAAAAAAATACCTTGAACAGTAAATCTTCTACATGATTTACTAAAACAGTCACCCATAACAAGACTTCAAACGTGATATTTATCTCCTTTACCATACAGAAATTGACATTGTATTCAAATTTCTTGAGGGAATAAGAAAACTGAAAATCTCCACTGAGGTGGTAATAAAAATCATTAAAATGTTAAACTGACATGTGTCTAAGGAGGAAAACATTTCTCATTGGGTGCACATCAAGAAATATTTGTTTTAAAAATGGAGTCAGAGAAAGGGCATTGAAAAATATTAGAAATATTTCTAATCACTCCACTTACAAAATTCAAAAATGAAATAAAATGTTCTTTCCCGTTTTCTCCCCCTGCAATTTTAATTTACAAAGACATTCCTTGTGTCTCCTTAAGTGAGCTGTTTTTCTCCTTTCCAGTTCTCAAAAAAAAAAAAAAAAAATTTTTTTTATATTCTCTGTAAGCCCCAGAGCCATTCTGCTGAGTTCTGACAGCTCTATCTGTGAAATGGGACCGCGGAAAGAGACCTGCTTCTGCGCACAGGCTGCACATTAAAATCGCCTATGGTTCTGAAAGCAGGAATTCCTTTCTCAGGCCCCCAGGAGTCTCATGCAACTGTTTTGGAGTCAGACCCCCAGTATCTATAATGTGTTAAGTTCTGCAGTTGACCCTACTGATGAGTGAGCCAGGCATCTCCAGGCGCCGTCTGGTGCCAAGGCTCAGTGGCCATTTCTGCACTGAAAAGCCATCTACCTACCATACCCAGCACACTGGATATAGCAGTCTACAGGCCTGCCCTAACAAACTGCCCCAAACGCAGAGTCTTACGACAACAGATGTTTATTCCCTCATGCTTCCAGAGTCAGAGTCTCAAAATCAAGACACCAAAGACACTGAGCTTCCCAGGAAGCTCCAGAGGCCCTCGGCTCCCTGCCCCTCCCAGCGTGCCGTGCGGCGTGCACAGGCGCCCCTGGTATTCCTTGACTGGTGATGAGTAGCTGTGACCTCTGCCCTGTGCTCATGTGCCCCTCCCTTTCATGCCTTTTCCTGTCATCTCTCTAGGCACTGAAACTGGGAGTTAGGGCACCCTGATCCAGCATACATCCACCACAAGCTCTTTACCTCAATCTGCAAAGACTCTTGTTCTTCCAAACATAGCCACATTCTGAGGTTCTGGGCACAGGTATCTTTGGGGGTTCCACTATGCAACCACTATACCTGAGGTTCTACTTTTACGGGGAGGCCACTGACAAAATCCTTTGGAGCAGGTGATAGGTCAGCAAAATGGTGTGCAGCTTGGAGGCCAGCCAAGCCACGGAGCTGTCAGCTACCATGCAGGGGACCAGGGAGCAGGACAGGTTGCCAAGATGACTCCAGGCCAACTCCCCCAGGTGGTACAGGGATCACCAGCCAGGTCCTCTCGAGTCACAGACTCAGTGAGTGAAGACAGGCAGCCACTCCACTGTTCACCACAGAATTCACAGGCCTGCTGTGACCTCCCCAGAAGCTATGGTTCCCTAGCCCTGGGGGGGGGGGAGCCTCCCTTTCCTGCATCCAAGAATCTTCCTGTCATCTTTCCCCTACTGGCCCCCCAAATCCAAAAGAAACTCTTCCTACCAATGGATTTCTAGGCATCTTCTTAATACACAGCACAAAGAGAAAGAGGTGCAGATGCAATAAAATGTCCACTACAGCTGTAATTCTATTTCCAAGTCAAGCCACGCTACTCCCCTCTTTCCAAACTCTGTCCCGTCTTCTCTCTTTCAAGATTCCTCTCCATCCTAGGCCTGAGAACTGGTCCAGTCCACACTGTTAGCATAAACATTTACCATTTTAATCAGGTCTGCTTGTGCTTATTGGTTTGCTTATCCCAGGTATCCCTAACTCTGCATAGAAAATCTCATCGCCGGCTTCCATGGGACCCCCAGGAACTCTTGTGGTCCTCTTCACTGAGAATTTCGTTAACCAAGAGACAACTAGCATGTCTCTAGTAATCTCTATCTCTATTATTCATTTAACTTGTTTTAGGACCACTAAAAAACAATGATAAAGAAGAAAATAGGACAGAAGAAATGTTTCCCTGTTCTGAAATGAGAACAGCAAACCAGTTGTTGAAATATGACAACATGCTTTACTACAAATCAATGAAGAGGACACAACATCAGATACAATTATCCCTCAGCTCCTCAGGGATCATTTCCAGGATCCCAGTGGGTACCAAAATACTCAGAAGCTCAAGTGCCTCACATAAAACTGTTTATTATTTGCTAATAACCTATGCACATCCTCCTATATACTTTAATCATCTCTGGATTACATATAATGCCTCATACATTATAAAAGCTATGTAAATAACTGCTGCACTATGTTGTTTAGGGAACGGTAACAATTTGTAAATACCTGGACAGAGATGATTTTTCTTCCTGAATATTTGGTTGGTTGAATACGGAGTGTCAGGGCCCACAGTCAGGGAGGACCAAGTGCATACACATAAACGCTAAGGGGCAAAGGCCCTTAACACTCACTCATCTACTCAGTTCATTATAACTGACCAGGATACATCAGGGCTGGTAGCAAAAAGAGCTACAAATGGAGAGCTGAACTTGCCTCTTCCATACCTTGATTGAACAAAACCTAAGAAGAGCCCCGTCACTACAGGGTGACTCAGATGTCAGACAGCCAAGCCACGGGAGACAGGGCTACAGCTAAGGACCCTGCACTCACATGGCCGGGGCAGGGAAATCCTTGCTGACCCAGTTGTTCTGGAAGCAGGAAGCAGCTGCCTACGAGTAAAGGCTTCTGTCCCAGTCTCTGCCAAGGATACTGTGCAGAGAATACCCTTATTTTCTGAAGCTTTTGTGGCATAAGCCCCAGCCCCAGGTCAGACCAGAAGAGTTACATTTGTAAGAGTCAAGCTACAGCACCAGCCACCAAAATCATCAGTTCCCTGAAAGTCAGCTACCCTCCAAAAATATTTGCAAATTGTGTATTTGATGTGGGAGTCCAGAAAGCAAAGAACTTTTACAACAGCCAAATAACAAACAATTTTTAAAATGAGCAAAGGATTTGTACAGACACTTCTCCAAGAACTACAAGCAGCCAGTAAACACATGGAAAGAAGCTCAAAACTCACTAATCATGAGGGAAATGTGAATCACAACTGTGAGCGATGGCTTCATAACTATTAAATTGAAAACAATAACAATAAGTGTTGGTGAAGATGTGACAAAAGTGGTACTCTTGTACACGACCATACGACCCAGAATCTCATCACCGGGCACATCCCCCTAAAGAGGAAAGTAGGAACTGAAGTAGATATCTGCATTCTCACAGGCATAACAGCATCTCACACCATGACTACAATGTCAGAGCAGCTAGTGACCACTGACAGATGAATGGATCAACAGAACGCAGTATATCATGAATATCACCCTTCAGGAGAAAGGAACTCTGACACATGCTCCAACACAGCAGCGCACTGAGACTGTGGAAAATATCATGTTCCATGAAACAAGCTAGTCACAAAAGGACAAATGCTGTCCATCCAGGCCACCCAGAGTAGTCAAACTCAGACTCAGAGTGAAACTGTGGCTGTCAGGTATGCAGAATGGGGAACAGGGAAGTAGTGTTTCATTTTAGTTAAATTTTCTTGCATATATTTGAGGCTTAGGGAAACTAGTGTTTAATGAGTTTCCACTGGGCAGATGAACAGTTCTAAAGATGGAGGGTGGTAAGGATTGCACAGCCACGAGGAAGTATCTGATGCCGCTGACTGAATATTTAAAAATGGTTAAAATGATAACTCTTATACTGTTTATATTTTACTGAGACAAAAATATGTACGTCCACCCCAGTCCAAAAATGATCTACATGATAATACTAAACACCAAATTAAGACACGTTGTTGGTATCTGTCTTACTCCTAAACACTGCTGAAAAGAATCACATTTAAACAATAAAATGGAAAAAGAAGAAAAATACAAGCTTTTTTGCTCACTGATTCTAGAGCTATTACATAGTAAAGTAAGCTTTAAGTTACTTTTGTTGCTAAAAATAACACCTCATACACAAGGAATCATACTATATTTGTGCCTTCCTGATGCCTCTGCATATAGTGTACTGTCATTTGGTCTCTGTCCTCATGTCTATCTCATGCAGAAGCCTTTAGTCCTGTCCCCCCTCCACCACACACCTATGTAGTAGAAGGAAACCCCTTCCCTCTGGAGTTAACACTGTCAGGAAAGGCATTAGGCACAGCAGTGTAGATAGCCCTTTCAACATCCTAAGCTACAGATTTCCCATCATTCTCAACCACAGGAAAAGTGGCTCGACTCATAGGAAAGCTTGCTACCAGCTGCCAAAGCAGCTAGCCAAACGGATCTTGCAGGGCTAACGAGATAGCTCAGTGGACTAAGCGCCTGCTTTGGCAAGTGCAGAGACCACAGTTCAATCCCCTGTCCCACACACAGCACTGGCCCCACCCCTGGGGAGCACTAAGTCCAGGAATGGTGGGGCATGCCTGTAATCCCAGGGCTGGGAAGGCTGAAAACAGGAGGATCATCTGAGTCCAAGATGCGTAGTGAGACCCTGTACCAAATACATAAATGAAAAAAAAAAATAGATCTTTCAGAGTGAGGGCTGGGACAAGGGCTCTGGAACATCAGCTCAGGCACCCTGACTCCCAGCGTCAGTCCTATCCTGACAGCCAGGGTTTATGGAGAAAAAGGGCAGAGGATATAGAAAGAAGAAAATCTTATTCTATGAGATAAAAAAAGGAATGAGGGATTCCATAATCCCAGCTGTAAGTTATCTCACATTCTCGTCCAAAATTATACCAATTGCAGCACAAAGTACAAAGTGTGCTCTTTCCATAGCAATAGAAGAATGGTCAAGGTGGAGGCCGATTCTTGTGTTCCCCTCAAATGTTAACATTTTGTATTATTTGCAAAGTATTTAATGGCAGCTAAACTATTGTTCTTAAAATAATAAACCATTCAAACCACACTTTATGAACTTTTTAAGAAAAATAAGTACTACAAATAAAGAATGAAGAAAACTCAGATTGTAATCATGTGAATGGCTTCCTAGCTTCACAGAGCCCTTCCGCATCTACACTATTTACGAGAGTCTATAGTACTAAGCATCCTGGACCTTCACCTCTGGTGAACATACCTAAAATCTTCTCAAACACCAACACCACTGCGTTTATCCTTCAGTTTTTATGAAAGACCCGCATACAATATGCAAAGCTATCTGACCCCTGATACGCTCACTTGGGAAGGACTTCCAAAGTTTTGATTGCTCAATTAAAAAAAAAAAAAAAAAAGAATCACCTATCCAAACTCCACGACACGCCAGAAGAAGGTCTGTGCCCCAGTTCCTTCCCTCTATAGTCATCCAAAGAAAACATGTTCACTCTCATTTTTAGAAAAAGAAGGGACAGAGATAGACCCTCGCACAAAGCACAGGAAGAAGTTGTGGTCTTTGTGTTCACATGTCTTATAGCCTGCTGCCACTTGGTGGCACTGTTGATTCCGGTTTGCTCCCTGAGGCAGGGCACGGGTATATAAATTGATCCCAGCTTAATAAGCACATGTGGCTCTTGTCCCAGGAGGAACTTCATTAAGCCCTGACAGCCTTTATAGAAACAGCAGAACATCTATATTCCTGTCACTCCTAGATCTAAAGTGTGGATTGGACAGTAAATGCCCCCCTTAGGATGTTCCCTTGTTTTGTCTCCAAATCCAGATACTCAACTTTTTTTCAAGGTGTCTCTAAGCCTGCTTCTGTGAAACTGTCCCTAGTCCCCCACATCAGATTTGCCAATGCGGGGAGATTTCTGGGCTGTCTCGTTGGTGGTGGGAACAACTGAGCCGAGACTGAGATAGGAAATAAGAAGATGCAAAAGACGTAGTACATCCACCTTGAGATGTTTTAAAACACAATATAAAACGCAGCCAAAACAATGCCTTAGTAGGCTTTCATTTCTGTGATTTATTTGATAGTGCTTTCATCTGCAGAGCTTAACACACCTGCGGGAGGATCGGATTTTAAAGCTAAGAAAACTAAGGCTCACAGGAGTGCTTGCTCAAAAACAGCACCCAGAATTTCTCTTTAAGTTGCCACCACCATGCACCTTGACCTAGCGAGGGCTAGCAAGGGCTCTGGATGTACAGGCCCACAGAGGACCTGTGTCTTGTACCCACACGGAAGGACTGAAGGGGACAGCCCACTCCTAAGGAAAGCGTGTGGCTCTTGTGTTCCCCAACCCACTCTCCAGCTGCCCCACGATCTCAAACACATGCACTGGGCTGCCTATTCCTTCATTTGTTCAGAGAGTTTTTCCACCTTTGAGGCAGCCAACACTATTAATTTTTAAAAGAGTTTAGTTACATGAACATTTACAGGAAACAACCTACAGGATCACTGCTTGGTTCTCTGTACCTCCCCGTGGCTGGATCCGTGCGCTATAATTGCTCCCTGCTTTTCTGCATAATACAGGGGTGTTACAGAAGCCTTAAGCACTGACCAATACGGATCCTTCCAAGGACAGCAGAAGATGGAAATCATGTGGCAATAGTTACTACATTCTTGCTTTGAACAATACACAGTGTTTTAGTGGTGAAAGGAGCATTATATGGCATCTCAGCTAACTCCAAATACATCATTGGTGATATATAAAAACAGGGAGATATTTCTGGTGGCTATGATCTTATTATAGGCGTTTAGTTTATGATGCATATAAAACATGGCTTACCATCCATTAATTAATTAAAATGCCACAGCACACACATCTAAAGCAAGTCCTCACTTTCTAAATAGACACTTTGGGATGCCATGTACATATTCTGTGATCTTAAGACTGCCAAAAACGCTGTGAAAACCCTCTTCAAATACTGCACCCGGTGTCTGAGACATGTATTTTTGACTCTTCTCAATTGTGGTAAATATTCATGCTTTGGGGGTGGATTTCTTTTTGGGGAACAGCTGAGTAATTTGGGCCTAAATCTACCATTATAAGCTGAAGGAAACTGAATTAAAGACAAGATTCGTTCACTGAATTATTCAGCAAATGTTGCGCTAGATGTTCTGTAATGTGCAGTTTAGCCTCTGTTGTTGGGCTCCCCAAATCTAGAGGGGAAGACGAGTGTGTACATAAATCACTGCAATGAAAGCTTTCCCAGAGACCTGCTCTTCTATTGCTAATGGCGGACAGCAGCTACTGCACAGGACGCAGATAACCACAGCCTGAATGGGGAACGCCTCCCCTGCATCCCACTTTCTGGTCTCCTCCAGGGCCAGAGCTTGCCTGCATGTCTGTGGTACTGAGAGGAGACGCGCTGGCTGCTGGGAGTCAATCAGTTCCACGATAAGAACTTCCGCAGGCCAAGCCTTGGATGGGGCGCACCATCAACCTGCGCCCTCTGACCAGCTACACTTTGTACAGAAGAGCTGTAAAAATCAGAAGGCTCTGTGGCAGCCAGATTTCAGCACATGAGGGAGGAATCTGATGTAAATGGAATGAGGAAGACTAAAGAAGGGGTTCTGATTGCACCTGCTCCCCCATGTGTTACTACTACAGCTAGAAACAACCTCCTTCAAATTACCAGATGGTGAACTTAACCCAGGAAACATTGAAGTTCAAGGACTAAAATGTTTAATGACAGAGATACAGAACTGTCTGTATAGAGTCCTCCATGACTGCACTAGTAACTGGTAGAGGCCAAACTTTGAGCCTCCTTGGTATCTATACCTTCCTGCACATACTACAAAGCCCAAAGGAACATAAGTTGCTTCTGATTCAGCTTTAAGAGAAACCCTTGTTTGCAGTCCTTAAAAATTACAAGCTGGTAGCTGTGCTGTTGTTTAACTTGTATGGCAATGCTCCAGGACATGGACCCATCATTTCCCATCTTCCTCAGGTGTTGAGCAGCTTTGATTTTATATACAATTAAACTCCTGCACAGAGGAGAGGTAAAGAAGCTGTCCCTGTGAGCACAGCTATGAGCAACATAGAAGAATAAACATGACAGTAAAGGGATTGCTTGGTTTGTTTGTTGGGTTTTGCCTTTTTCCAAATTCCTAAATTTCTCCCTCCTTCCCAAGGGCTGGGGCCCAATAGTTGGTTTTCTAGGCCCCAAGCACCTGCTGCATAAAAGAGGCCACCAAGGTCTCCAGACTGGTGGAGCCTGGAGAATAAATCCTGCAGTCCAGAGAGTGCTGGGTCGACAGTCTGGGAGCTGAATGCGCTGTGCACGTTGAAGCCTTGTTCACAAATGGTTTTACATTTATACAGCTTGTCTCCTCGGTTACACTGTAACTGCTTTTCGGCCAGAAGCTACACCAACTGGAAGGGGTACAGATTCATTTCTCTCATTTGCCCCAAGTAGCTGGATACGCACTCAATAAACAAGATTGAATGGTTACCCAGTAGTGTAAGTGTAAAAAGAGAATGTTTGCGCTAAGGTGCTGAATGAAAAATTAAACTGAAGCCAGAGGAAAATTCCACAGAAATACACAAAATTCAAGAGGGATGGCTGTGAAAGAATGAATGAAAGCACCTCACCACTCCCTCCTGTGAAATCCCCAGCAATGTGCATGCCAGCGCCCGGGGCACCTGCTGGCTGCCAAGGCTGGACATGACTCTGCCACCTGGTCTGGTCATGGTTTTTGGGCAGCTCATTAGGAAGCGAGGTGGGGATGTCATGCATGACCAGGCCTGCTGTGCATGAGCACGCTGCAGGAGGAAGACCAGCGAGCCAGGGCAGGGCAAGGCGGAGGGCTGTGTCAATTCCATCCCCTCCGTCCTGCAGCAGTGTCACTGCGCTTGTCACCCTCGCTGTGTCCAAACAGCTTCTTCCAAGCCTCCAACCATGAGCTCTTGGAAAACAAATTGTCAAAGACTGAGAAAGAATTGCCTTCTGAAACCTCCTGGCTCTGTGGAGGGGCCGTTTTCTCTCTAATGTTGCATAGTGGGATCTTCTTACAACTTTTCAGATTGTTTCACAAGGTCTTTCAGAGATTTTATCAAATCACATCCACTTTCTTCCCATGGTTTTAGGGGTGCTCTGTTTATCTAATAATGCATTTTTAGTTAATATATCTTAAAACAAGCACCTAATGCTCTTTTAATGAATACATGAAGCCACTGTTTTCACAAACATTAAGAAGTTTGCATTGACTAAAGTCAAATTGTATTCTAATATGAATGTGCATCAATGAAAATATATACAAATGTCAAACCTCTCGGAAACTAGACAACAGGATAACAGGAGGCAAAAATATTCTTTATTTGCATCTTGCTCTGCAGGTAGACAAGTCACTCCGATATGAAAAGAGGACATAAAAAAATTTTGATCTATCCGGTGATTTTTTTAAATAAAAATCTGCATTTAGGGCTGGGGAGATAGCTCAGTGGCACAGGGCCTGCCTGGCAGGTACAAGGTCCCAAGTTCAAGCCCCAGCGCTGCACACTGTGCTGACCCCAGGACAAGGCATGCTGGTGCGCACATGTAGAACTCTGCATTTATTTTTCACTTTGGACTTTCCCAAAATGGGCTATCTCTGTCCTTTCTCTTGTCTTCACTATATTTCTTTGATAATATATTTTCCAAAAATCTTTAAATATACTTTCAAATAAATAGAGTTGAGTATTTCACTGGTTTGCTGTATATAAAACAAGCAAAAGAGAAGGGCCCAGCTGGCCATTCTGTGTCACCATAATTTCCACAAGAATTTAAAAGAGCTCAACTCAAGGCTCTTTACCACAATGGCCAATACAAAAATAGAGCACTTCTGTATTAGTATTAGGAAATGCTCCACAGTACATTATCCCTTAAGCAAAACTGTGCAATTTTTTTTTCTTTATGTATTTGGTGCAGGGTCTCACTATGCAGCTCAGACTACTCTTAGTGATCCTCCTGTTTTCAGCCTCCCCAGTGCTGGGACTACAGGAGTGCGCCACCATGCCCAGACTCTATAATTTGTATAAGGAAAATCAATGACATGACAGAGTTCTAATTTTCTTTCATTGGTACTAATATCTTGTAACTTAAGGGGATACAGATGAATGTCCATTTTGTATCTGTCTATTCAAAGTGGTTAAGACAGATATATAGTTACATTCTCTTAATGAATAGAGGGATTTGCTCTAATGGTGTTTGTAAATACGATATCAAGTCCGCATCTTGTAGAGCAGTTAACCACTAGGAAGAATGTATGCAATGTGTTAATTATTGAAACTGTCCTACCAATTTGGTTTGAAACTGTCTCATTGCTATTTGTTTCTCAATAAAAGTATAGGGGAAAAAAGATCTTGTAACTTAAACAGAATAATGCTATTTTGGTGTAGTTGTAAATGCTCCTTATTGGCTTCCTCTCAAAGACAAAAATTATTCTTTAAGGGACTGAGGCCAAAGAGTGACCTGAAAAAATTTGTTTCTAAAGATGCAGAATAGAACTGAGACTTCTCAGCTGGGCATGGCAACACACACTTGTCATCCCAGCACTCTAGAGGCTGAGGCAGGAGGATCACCACAAGCTCCAGGCTAGTTTGAACTACAGAGTAAATTCAAGTCCATCCTGAACCATTTAGTGAGACCTTGTCTCAAAAATAATAAAAAGGAAAAAAGAAAATTAAAAGAAATTAGACTTCTGATAAAACCTAAAAGCAAGGGCAGATAACAAGTTTGTAAAAGACTTGAACCACACTGTGTACTAGGGCCCTGGGGGGGAAGTAGCCAGTCCAGCCTCACCAGCTCCCAGAAGCTGCATGTCCCCTCTTGATACAAATATGCCACATGCTTTCCCCCTTTGGCACTCATCTTTTCTCTGCCTAGAAGATCCTCCCTGACCCCTACCACCAATCCCTAACCACTTTGGTTACCTACTCAGCTATCCACTCAGACTCACTAAACTCACTGCTATTCCACGGGATTTCTCTGACCCCACCAACCTCTCTCACCAAGGACTTGCTTCTCTTTCTTTTGTGCTTCCATCCCACCATGTAGCCACCTCCAGTGAAACACAAGCCACTTACTAGGTCACCCTTACTTCTCTACCCATGAGTTTAGGAGGACACATAGAGTTGGTGTCTCTGTGTGGTCCCAGTAATTAGCAATATCTACTGCAGTCAACAATAAATGTCTGTTTACTAACTTGAAGAATGGCTGTATGTGTTAGCTTTCTGTCACTAGAAGAAATATCTGAAATAATTAACTTATAAAGATGAAAGGTGTATTTTAGCTGTCAGTTGTGAAAGTTTCACACCATGATCAACCAACCTGTTGCTCCTGGGTTTGCTGCTATCCCAGCCTGTGCAGTGGGACCCCAAAAGGTTCACTAGGCCAGGGCCATATGAAGTTTTAAGCCCACTTCTTGAGCTCTACATCTCTTCTTTTTGTATAATTTCTTATTTCCCAGTCTTCAGTAAAACTGTCTCTACTAGAACACACAATACCCCTCTCCTAACTGGCAGCCTTTAATCTGCTCAAGGAAAAAGAATTCATTAAGTAAGTATATCAAATCTGTAGAATTAAAACTAAAGGCCAGGGCTGTGGATATAGCTCAGCAGTATGGCATCTGCCTGGTAAGTGCAAGGTTCTGAGTATAACTCCTGGCACAAATTAATTAATCAATTAATTAGTCTCTGGACTGGTACCTCTAGACTAAAAATGGCTTGGTTCTTTGGTACTTGGAAGGTACAAGGGCCAGGAGTAGGTATAGCTCAGCGGCATGGCGTCTGGCAGGCAAGTGCAAGGTGTTGCATTAGATTCTTAGTACAAAAAAGAGAGAGAGAGAGAATATATAACAGTTCAACTATCTGAGATCTTGGAAATCATTTCAGCTGACCTCCATATTACTGACATTTTATAAAACTTAAGTGCCTGAGATATAATTTAACCATAATCCATCCTAAGAATAGAAACACTCATGTGGAAATGCATCAGGAAGAGAAACTAGAAGTTTAGATGAAACTAGGGAGTGCCGTGCATTCCAAAACAGGTAAATGAGTTTTCGTACTGAATTCCATCATCTTGAAGGCAGAAAGCACTGCTAAATTCCTTTGGGTACATATTATATATCAGTCAGGATGGGCTCAATTATGCTGTGGAACAAATGTTCCCCAATTTCCCCTGCCAGTGGATTTTATTTCACTCTGTCAGCTACATGTCCACTGTGAACTATTGGGAACTTGGCCTAGCCTCCAATCTACAAAGATGAGTTACAGTGAAGGCTTAAGTAAAAGAGACAAGTAACATATTTTGGGGAATCCAGGAAGGTCAAAACCCTCTGCAGGAACTAAGACAAAGTCTTCTCTGAAATCCAGCATTTACTGGGATTCAGACAAAGGAAAGGGATAGCTGAGGTGAAGGCAAGAAACTGAGCAGGACCTTGGGAAGTTTAGATCAAAGACTTCTCCAGGCAGTAAAATTTGCCAGTTAAGAGACCTGTCCCATCTCTAATTCTCTTGACGTTTAGAGCAGCCGCCAAATGGCTACAGCTGAGGTCTTATGATAAAACTGCAGTGAGAGCCAGGTGTTCTCAGCTGTGACTTTATCTTGCCCTCTGAGGTGTTGCAGTGTCACAGACCAATCCAGGCCTCTCCTGTGATCACTGGCGTGGGGAGCTGCACTTACTACACGCCAGCCACTGCTCTCTGAGCAAGTTGCCTAGGCCTGGGACAGGCTGCTAGGTAAATATAGAGAACTAACTGATGCATTTTAAATCCTGCCCGAGCCGCTGCATGGTGGTCTGCATCAGCAACCACCTGTGGGGTCTACATCCTCACCCTGGTACCTCACTGCCTGTCTCAATATTCCCAAGCTCCTGGCAGGGAGAAAGGCATATCACATACCACCTGGCTCAGAATGCATCTGCCCAGGGTGACGCATGTTGCCTGGGAGTCATTTCATTCACCAAAGCAGGACCCGTGGCCGCTCTGAGAGCAGCCAGGCAGGGAAGTACAATCCCTCTGCAAGGGAGAACACAGGAATATCTGCTGAACAAACACAGTCTACTACAGTTCCTATCAGGACAGATACAGACCAAGGTCGCTGACGAAGCGCAGTGATAGCACCTCTTTCTACAAGGGTGGACTGCACCAAAGACCTTTGGTACCCCAATGTTCCAGACAATCTGTACCAAAAGTGCAGGCCAGTGAGTGGGATAAAAGAATATCCACCAGCCCTTCTACAGGAAGTCAAGTAGTCCAATCCTCAGGATACAGGAAGGCCTTGTAAGGGAATTCCTCTCAGGTGGGGTTGAATGGGAATGAAACAGAGAGAGAATGGTAGCAATGACTGTACATGTGCAACACTAGAGGTGACACGGGGTGGCACAAAACAGATCACACGGCACTCCCTTCCCAGGGAAGATGCAGGTACTAGGGTAGGGACCAAGGAGTGTGGGAAAGGAGATGTGACAGTGACAGGTGTTCCAAGGTGACAATGATCAGGCTGGGTCACCTGGGGGGAAGGAGAAGCAGCACAGATGCCATCCGGGATTCTGCTTTGCGGAGTCAGGGCGAGGCTGACGCTGCAGAGCCAGGCGGGCACTGGTCTGTGGGGACATGAGCCCAGCCCCAGACACCCAGAGTTTGAGTCACAGCAGTGCCATCCAGGGGGCAGCAGGGAGTGACCTAGCACTCCAGGTGAGAGCCGAACTCCAGCCTCGATAAGGCGTTGTAACCTGCTCTCAGGTTCAGGCCAGCAGAGATGGAATCGCACCGGTGAGTGCAGCAAGAGAGAAGTTGCAGGCCTGCCAGGAGATTTACTCAACAAGGGGATGCTGGTGACTATAGGAGCTGGGGGAGGGCACTGGGCAGGTCTGGAAGCAATGGTTCATGCTGGAGGAGAGAATGGTAAGTGGGGAGGTAGAGACCGTTGCCTCCCAAAGGCAGCATCCCCCACTATCACCAGAGAAACATTGAGTGTGTCTCAGGATAAAAATCTTCCCACTAGATGCAGGGCACAGTGACACATACCTGATATCCCAGCATTTGGGAGGCAGAGGCAGGAGCATCTCTTTGAGTTTTCAGGCCAGCCTGTGATACACAGTGAGTTCAAGACCAGCCTGAACATCATAGCAAGACCCTGTCTCGAAAGAAAGAAAGAAAGAAAGAAAGAAAGAAAGAAAGAAAGAAAGAAAGAAAGAAAGAAAGAAAGAAAGAA
>NW_004524784.1:2639440-2650875 GCF_000260255.1 Octodon degus
GGAGGGAGGGAGGGAGGGAGGGAGGAAGGAAGGAAGGAAGGAAGGAAGGAAGGAAGGAAGGAAGGAAGGAAGGAAGGAAGGAAGGAAGGAAAGAAAAGTTCCCTTTGGCATTAAAGCAGGGTGAGAACAGATGAGCTCTAAGTCTGGCTGTAATAATAAAATTAACCTGGTGTGGCCTCCTGCCTCTGTTAAAGCTCACAAATGATCAAACAACATCATTTGTAGTGTAGCAAATATGTGAACCTTACCACCTACTTCTAGGTCAATGCGTCCCAATCTGTATGTCCAGTCAGATCTCTGCCCCAAGCGCTGACTGTCTCTGTAAATGTCCAGCTCACAGCACAAATGAACGGAACCAGAAGTGATTTCCGCACCATCCCTCAAACACACTGTGCACCCAGGAAAATGGAACTCTGTTCATCAGACCAGTATGGGTCAGTCCTTCAGCTGCTCAGAGGCCACTGGCCCCACACTGAACTGCTTACAAAACAGTATTTATCACCCCAAGAATCTCCACCTCATCATACATGGATTCCTTCTCTAAACAGATACAAGTCTACCTTCCTAATCAAAAACACACAAGCTTTCTCTTTTTTCTCTCCCTAAATTAAGATGATATATTTTTCTAACAAACAAATTAACCACCCTTCACGTATTATTGGGGTACTTAGCTAACTCACTAACCTGTGTTAGACGGAGTCACCCTGGGCCAAATGCCAGCTTTTAGGAAGCAAAAACTGAGCAGTCTGCCTCTTACTCAGTAGTGGCCCCAAAGCACAAAAGCAGCAATACTGGCAATTTTATTACAGTATACTGGTTACAACTATGATTGTTAGTCTAATTGGTAATTGTTGTTTATCCTTAAAAAAATTCCACCAAAATTAGAGAAAAATGAGGGCCGCAAGGAAAGCCAACATTTTGGCCCTAGCCTTCCAAGGTCAATTAAGACTCAGGACATATGAGAACTTGTACTGTAACGTCATGTAACTCGGCAGTGTCCCAAATTTTCTGATCAAGGAGATTAGGGGGGCCAAAGAGGAAAGTGATCAATGATGTAGAGTGTGAATAAGGAGAGTCACATGGAGAGAAAACATTCTCTCAGGCTTTCACAGAGAGCACATTGCCCAAGCAATGGCCGTGACTCATCCACATGGCTGACTCTGACAGAGGATGTACAATCTGAGCTACAGGATCTCAGGATAAATCCTGAAGGGATTTGACTGACCTTATCAGATCCAAAAGCTACAACTCTTGTTAAATAGGTCCTGCTTTACCTTGGTCTTAACCATCCAGCAGAAAAGTATAAAAATGAAGTATAAGAAGTAAAGCCATGCTGTTATGTTGAGCTGTAGGGGACTCAGGTCAACAATTTCCGACACTGCCAGTGAAGTGGAAGACCCAATACTATTATGGACTACTGGACTCTTTTAGACTATTTTGCTGAGTTAACACACCTGTAATATTCAAATGACGGAACTAAACAAAAACGGGGATACAGATGAATGTCCATTTTGTATCTGTGTGTTCAAAATGGTTAGGATAGATATATAATTACATTCTCTTAATGAGTAGAGGGATTTGTTGTAATAGTGTTTGTAAATAGGATATCATGTCTGCATCTTGTACAGCAAATAACCACTAGGAAGAGAGTATGCAATGTGTTAATTGTTGAAACTGTCCTACCAATTTGGTTTGAAACTGTCTCATTGCTATTTGTCTCTCAATAAAATTATGGAAAAAAATTAAAAACATATCATAGTGAAAAAAAATTCCAACCAGAGATGGTGGCACACACCTCCAATTTCTACACTCAGGAGGCTGAGACAGGAAGATCACAGTGAGTTGGAGGCTAGCCTGAACTACATAGTAAGTCCCTGTCTCAACAAAACAAAACAAAACCGAACCAAAAAATCCCCTCTAAACTTTAGACAAGTGTCCTACTTGTCTGAGAGTGATTCATTCCAAGACACCAAATGGATCCCTGAAACACTGGATAGTACAAATTCTATGTAGTATTGTTTTCCTACACATATACATCCATGATAAAGTTTAGTTTATATTAGGCAGTTTAGATTATCTAAGTCACAATTACAATGTACTGTAGTAAAAATTCCAGCAACACTACTCTCGTGTCTCAGAACAACACTAAGTGAAATAAATGTTATTTAAACCCAAATGCTGCGATACCACAACAGTCAACATGATCACTGATAGGCTGTTAGTGACTGATGGTTGGGTAGCATATACAGTATGGATACATTAGACAAAGAGATGAGTTGTGCCCTAGGCAGGACCAAGAAAGATAATGGAGGATTTCATCACCTATTCAGAAAGGCCACAGTTTAAAACTCATGGACTATTTATTTCTGGAATTTTTCTATTTAATATTTTTAGATCTCAGTTGGTCATGAGAAACTGAAACCACCAACAGTGAAACCAAAGGCAGGGGAACAACTTTGTGCCCCTATCCGGCTAGCATGTTCACCTGGATGCTCCCCCAGATGCCCCAGGTGCCTCAGACACAGCATGATCAAAACCAAGCTCTCCTCAAAGAAAAAAATAATACTAATTCCTCACCTGTGTCCACTGCCACCACCAATCATCCCAAATAGAACCTCCATCACCTCCTATCCTCCACATACCAAAGTCAACTCCACTCCCAGACTCACCCAGGGATTTCCTGCCGTTCACCACAGCCTGGCTCAAGCCACCAACTTTCCTTTACTGTGTCTGTGGAAGTAGCACTGACCAGAAGCAAGGGAACAGGCTGGCACTTCCCAGTTAGCTGAGAGTCCTTCCAACATCTGCACATGCATACTTCACTGGTGGGGGGTTGCTCCTTATGATGTCTCACGTAGAATATTTTCCTGTCAGACCTTTTGAACTTAGATGCTGAGTTTTCTCAAAAATCCTAAGAGTTTTTAATGTGACTAAAACATTTCAATAAATAAAAAAATAAAGAATACAGGGTCAGTAATCCCAGCTAGATTTTATGTTCCCTCTGTTACACTGAAATAACATAGGAGACTAACAGCCTACAAAATGCAATGTTCATACAAAAGCCCTTCATTTCCTTACACATTAGCTACCAGATGCCTTCAACTTTTTCTCTGAAATTTCTCCTAAATTCAGTCACTGGTCTTTATGTCTCCAACTGAGATTTTATCACATGCTTAAATTGTGACTGTAGAAAAGCAGTTTTTCCCTCATCTTGTGTTTGCTAATGACATTTTCATCCATAACTAATTTAATCCTATACAAGTCATTTTCCAATTTGTTCAGGCCAATTTGAGTTCTTTCATATTTTATAGTATCAGAAACTCCATGAAATCTGAAAATTTGATGAGTTATGTTCTCAATTTTTAATCAGGTTACCCACAGATACATTAAACACAACTAGTCCCCATGTGCTGTTGCTACTCATCTGGACATTTTCCAACTGTGGAGATGATGACAAATGTCCTATAGATGTGACATTCATTCACCATTCAGGTACCAAGACAAAGGTCAAGAGAAAGCACCAAATTACAAGTGTCAAGACAAACACAGTTAGTACTGTCCTGTCTTTTGCTGCTCTTTCAATATGCAGAAGGTAGTTCAATTTGTCTAATGTGATTTAATTCATAGGAAGCCCCATTGGTTCTATAACCCCTGTAAATGATAGAAAATGATTTGTGCATGGTTCTGATATCACTTCATGGATATGCAGGTAGCCTGACTTGTCTCTTGTTTCCACAGTCAGCCTCTCTTGGCTCTGTTTTTGAAACCAGTCATAATAATTAAATTTTAATTCTCAGGGACATCTCTTTATCTCCATAACTGAAAATGAATAATAAGGACATCTCACCATCTCAGCATCCCCCACCAGCCCCTCCACACTTGGCATGCCTTCCTAATCCAAATAGTTCCCATTCTTCAAAGCATCTCTTAACTCTTTTTCTATTTTGACTCCCTTTTCTCTCATCAAAACTGGGAACTGGTCCAGGCCCTTCGCACCTGATATCTCTTATGAAGAGTGAATTGAGTAAGACATTCAAAGTCTCTGCCTTTTTGCCAGCTTCTGTTATCAGTTTTCCCAGGCTGTCCATCAGGGACCTATGCCAAGCAACTGGTGAAATTATATTACAACAAAGTCTTATTGAACTTGCAATAACTAGCCCATATACACAGGATCCAAAGAGAACTCACTGCATATTCTCTCTGATGTGAGAAAAGTTTATGACAAGAGAATAATCAAAAATATATAGGTGGCTTTTTTCAACATGTTGCATTTTGATTTGGGTTCTTGGCTTCTTGGGCACTTATAAATAGAAAGAGAATGCAAGAAGAATGTGTTATAAGCACTCTGCTAATTCAGAACTGAGGCCAGCCCTTTTTATTATTTTAATATAGACAAATGAAGATTCTTCAATATTAGATCTCTTCAAAAGATCAAACAAGTGCAGCACATACTTCCCTACGGATGGACATCAAGGATTGATGTTCTAAATAGGTATCAACCATCTTGAAAAAGACGGGGAAAATCACTAACCCACCCCTCTAAAGGAAAAGCCCCTGTTTGTATTCATGCCCACTTGCTATGTGATTCCCTGCTGCATTTTATCCCAATTTAATCGATTTTTACCTGAGCAATTGTGCTTGTAATCTTATTGGTTGACCATAGCTTTGTCCACCTCATGCTCTGTAGTGAGCTCCCATTTTTTTTCCCTACCTTGAACCTGCCTCACTGCATGGTTTTGCTCTATAAAAACCCCTAGAAAAGACAAGCTCCTTGGCAACCCACTTGGGTCCCCTTCTGTCACTCTCTCAGACAGAAGCTGTCTTTCCTTCAAAAAACATATTCTGCTCTTAAAAAAATTTTTTTAAAAAAGATTGGACCTCTTTCCACATAGTGGGTCTAACTTGCTGATCCCAAAGGGAAGTATTTTATAGACATGGATGGTGGTGCCAGGGTCTACTGATCCAGAAGTAGTTGAACCATGAGTTGAACCAGAGGACTATGAGCCAAACAGACATTCAGAGTTGGAAACATAAGCAACAGGCAAAAGGAGGGGCCTCCTGGTCTCTTTCTACATCCTCCTACTTTTACAAAGCACATAAGGAATCAGAGGCTGAAAGCCAAGTTCCTCATCCTCTCTACAAGCCCTGGAAAAAATCCATCAGTATTTATCCAGCTGCTAAGCCCAGACAAATGGAAGAACATTTCCAAATCACTACTCTTGCCAACAAGCTGAAACTGGAGGAAGAATGTAAACTAGACAAGGTTAAAGTGTCTAAAGTGTTTCCTTCAAGATTAAGACAGTTGGTAGAATCAAGAAAGACAAGGATATGCAGGGTCTCCTTCACTACTGTATACACAAATCTTCATCTTGATAAAATATATCTAAGTTCACCCACTGGAAGAGAGCAGAAATATTTTTTCCTGAAAAATCTACTACTTTCTAAAGAAACCAATAAACTTCTTGTGAAAATCTTTTACACAAATGTCCTAGACCTGCTTCTTAAGATACCATTGCATGTACTATTCACACTCTGAGTCACATTGAAGTCCCCCTGACCTCCTTTTATATACAGATAATTTTTTTTCTTGTAAGCAGGAAACACTGTCAGTTTTGTGAATGGACTTTTCCATTCCAGGCTTTCTAAGAAAATTATATATAGGGCCGGCCTGATGGCTCAGCGGACTAAAGCACCTGCTTAGGCAGAGTGCAGCCACCAGGGTTCAATTGTGTTAACGTTAAGATTGCAAAGGAAGGTCACCACTTGACTTCTACGACTTACATCACCGAGAGTCAATTTCACTGACCTGGACTGATCACCAGAGGAATGGGAATCCTTCAGAGAAACTAAAATTCTCCCCCATTAACAGTTCCCAAGTGGCACCAAACAAAACTCTAGGGCCAACTGATAGAACCCACTAGAACTGAGCTCTGAAAGAGTTCCCTGGAGGCCCATGTGTTAAAGGCTTGATCTTCAATTTGATGTGTTTGGAAGGACTTTTTCAATATGAAACCAACTAAAAGGAAGGTAAGTCCATGGGTGTGTGGCCTTGAAGGGGACTGTGGGACTCCAGTGTCACCACCTGGGTCTCCACCACAGAGCCAGAAGCTTTGCTCCATTACTGTCCCCTTGCCACCATGTTCTGCCTGGCTGCAGGCCAAGGGCAAGGAGCCCAGCAACCATTGGCTAAAACCTTTGAAGCCATGAACCAAAATGCAACTTTCCTCTTTTTCTTGATTGATTTTTTTTTTCAGGTATTTTATCCCAGCAATGGAAAGCAGGCATGGAACCACCTTCAAGGCTCCCTCTGGTTAAACTGATCCAAAGTGTGGGAATTCTCCTGATGAATGTTGATGCGCCCAAAGTCAGGCACTGCAAAGCACTATACTGTGTGGATACCTGCCTGTCATTCAGGACTTGCCCCAATGGGAAAGACTGTGAATGTAAACTGGTACAACCAGTATGGAAATCAGAGTGGAGATTTATAAAACACTGAAACTAGAAATTCCATTCAACCCACTTGCTCCCTTTCTAAGTGTGTGCTGGAAAGAGTTACAGATGTCACATCATAGTGATCCATGCAGAAGCAGCCTATGTGTTCACCAACATATAAATGGATAGAGAAAATGTAGTAGTCACACACGAGCACTGCTCGGCCTTTAAAGAGGATCAGTTTGAATTATCTGTAAGAAAATGGATGCACCTTGAGACCACAGTGTTAAGTGGAACGAATCAGACACGCAAGCTGAAAATATCACACGGATTCCCAAACATGAGAAAACCAAATTATAAAGAGCAAAATAAAACTGGATAATAGGAAACAGAGAGACAGATCCTTTTCAAATGGAAAGGGGATCAAGAGATGATGAAGGGGAAGAGGATGAAGAAAAGGAAAGAAGAGGCATTATGTCCATACTATTCCACGGAAGGAATGGAATCAGTATGCTTACAACTGCAAACATGCACTAATGAAAAAATAATTAACTAATTAATTAATTAATTTAAAAGGTATAATAAAATGCCTTCCCAGAGCCTCATCTCATCCAGCCATCTTAGAACTCCAAGGCGGGGCTCTCTCGCCTACCCACAAGGCACCCACACTCCAGAGGGCCCTGAAGGATGGGCCTCGCCGGCATCTATGCAGTGTGGGGGAACAAGACAGAGACCGTGAGGCCTTGTGTTGATAGAGTTGGGGACTTCCTGCCTGAGAAGAGCAGGTAAAGAGTGAGCTAAGAGTGCAGAGAATGCACAGGTGCAAGGACTGACTACAAATTCTTTTACAGTCAGAATCTTTCCTAACTCTAAATAATAAACTTTTGGAAAGCACTGAATTGAAGGTGTGAAACTATAACATTAGCATAATTCTACCTCTTAAAATGAAATCACTGGACTGCTGTTCAGAGGACATAAAACCAATCAGATCATTTAGGGAATGATTTTAAAGTATGTGTGGTCCAAATAACAACAGCAATTTTTTTTAAAAAATTTTTTTCACATATTTTGTGCATTAATTCACTTTGGGGGCTGAATTTGGAGAACTCTGGGCTCAAAGATGATGCCTCGTGCTGCTTGTCTCCTGGTCTGATTAGCTTCATTTTACCACGAGCAGAAGCAGCCTACTCACCTGGGCTTTCTGAGGGAACAACAGAGAGACCAGGTTTCTTTTTCCGAGGCCTCCCTTCCCATGTGCTTCCCACAACAGCACCAGAAGAGGAAAGGTCACCACTAATCCACTAGCCAGACTGCAGAAGTCATTTTGCTTTGGTAGGCTGCAGCTTTCCCATCAGGAACATGGAGAGCTTCGAGCAGATTATCTGGATCTCATATCCCAGATGGAACATTACTCATAATGGCAAGGCTGTGCTTTTCGCTCTAAATAGGATAACCTCGTAGCGTTTCTCCCAAAGAGAAGTATAACTTAAAATAATCTTGTTTGTGGTACTACAATAAACACACGAGTGCAGAGGTCGCTCTAACTTACTGATTTCATTTCCTTTCATTAAAGACCCAGAGAGGAACTGCTGCGATATGTGAGAGTTCTATTCTCTGATTTTTTAGGAAATGCCACATGGTTCTCCATGATTATACCAATTTCCATTCCTACCTTCTGAGCTTCAGGTTCTCTTTTCTCCACATTCGTGTCAAACCTTGTTTTCTTTTAATTTTTGACAGTAGCTCTTCTAACTGGAGTAAGGTGCTCTCTCATTGTGATTTTGATTTGTACATGCCTGATGATGAGTGATACCAACCATTTTTTAATCTATCTGTTGAGCATTCATGTGTCTCCTTTTGGAAAATGTCTATTCATCATAGCTGAGATGTGGATCAACCTAAATGTCCATCAACAAATAAATAGATGAGAAAATGTAGCACCAACACACAAGGAAATACTATTCAGCCATAAAACAATAAAATCTTATCCTTTTCAGAAATGTACATAAGTCTTTTTTAAAGTGAAATCAATCAGGCACAGAAAGGTAAGTACTTCATCATCTCATTCATGTGAGGAATCTAAAAAAGTTGTGCTCATAGAAGTAGAAAATAAAATTATGGTTACCAGAGACTGAAGAGAGAAGAACAGAGAGGAAGATTGGTCAGTAGGTTAGAATACAATTAGGATGAATAAGTCCTAGTGTTCTCTGGTCTAATAACACAACTAGAGTTAATAATACTGTATCATTTCAGAACAGCAGCAAGGGTGTGGTGGTGTACACACTCTGGCAAGCTGAGGCAGGAGGATCTAAAGCTTGAGCCTAGCATGGGCAACTCAGAGACTGACATCTGGCTTTAAAATTTAAAAAATAAATAAATAAAAGGCTGGGGATATGGCTCAGGGCAAAAGCTTTAGATTGAACTGCCAGTGTCCCCCTGCCAAATAGAACAACTAGCAAAAGGTCTTTGACTACAGTCATCATAAAGAAATAATTTGTTGCTGTTTTTGTTGTTTTGGGATTCTGGGAATCAAAACCAGGGTCTTACATATGCTAGACTAGGATTCTATCACTGAGCTTTACTCCCAGCACAAAAAAGGATAAAGGTTTAAAGTGACAGATAGGGGTTGGGGTAATAGCTTGGTGGTCTAAGTGCCTACCTAGCAAGCTCAAGGACCTGAGTTTGATCCCTGTTACTGCATGTTGCACTGGACCGGGGACCCCAGGCACTCCATGCTGGCCCCAAAACCAAGCATGGTGGTACACACCTGTAATCCCAGTGCTGGGGAGACTGAGACAGGAAGATCACAAGTCCGAGCTGCATAGCTAGACCTTGTACCAAACAAAGAAATAAATAAATAGATTTTTAAAAATAAAATAAAATGACAGATAAAATGTTCCTAATTTTAATATTATGCAATGGGCACATGTCCTGGAACATCATATCATACCACAGCAATATACACAACTAAGTGTCAGCCAAAATAAACAAACCCAGGAATTAAAGTACTTAAAAAATATATAATTCAAGAAAAGAGGGATTGTGTACTAATATTATGTTTTATTTACTTCTCTTGTCACTGAGATATGCTGCTGAACACTCACAAGTTAAAAGAAAGGTTTATTTCAGCTCACAGTGTATACAGGTTTCATTCCATAGTCAGATGGCTCCAAGGCAAGTTGACATGGCAGAAGGGAATTGCACAGCAGAAATAGCTCATAGTGTGGCAGGAAGAAGGCAACAAGCAGCAAGCCTGCCTTTCGCTTTGGTCCCATCCAAGCTACAACCTTTTTGGGTGGTGCCACCTACCCAATGTGGGGTGTCTGTCACCAGTAAATCCCTTCAACCACACCAGAGTTATGCTAATTTCAATCAGTAGACTAATTTCATACCACACACCCTTAATCTGCCATCACAAACTCTAGATCCAGCCAGCTCCAAAAAGCTCCACCTATAAGGACATGAGGCCTTATGGACATCTAGATACAAGCCAGAACATATCATGAATGACTGGGAAGACAAAGAAGATAAATAACAAATGAAATGGACTGGACCTCCACAGCAGTATAATTTTCTCCTTCCCTCTACCACCTTCATCTAGCTCTTTCTCTCCTCCTTCACCCTCCATCAGCCAATTCCTTTCTGTAGAGCTAGTCATAACATAACTTGTACATAAAACTTAATTCTCAAAAAAAAAAATTACCCAAGGGCAATATCTTAAATAAGCATGGAAAAGTTATTTAGAAGCTCTTTTATTAAAAAAAAAAGTCTATAAATAACAGTATTTATACAAAGTTTTAGCACTCCTTGGATTTGAGCATGCATGCATTTTTAACAGAAACTTGGGAGAGAGACTTTCAGGACAAAGGAGGAGTGGTGATCAGCAGAGAAAGAACACATCTGAGATTTGGTGTCCAGACTCTAGAACATAGCAACATAAGGAAGAGAAGGAGGAAGTGAGTCCCTAAGACACAGGAAGGACCTCAAGTGAGAACTGAAGTCCATGGGGAGAACAAAGAAAGAAGCTTCAATGAAGAAGGAGGTGGCAGGCAGCACTTTCTCCCTAAGCTGGGTCTCTATATGAGAGGGGCAGCTCAAACTTACAGAGGCACAGTGACTACTGGTGACCCTAGAGGGCTCTATGGAGAACCACATGAGGGGAACAGAGCTGTGGATGCAGTGGACTGCAGAAGCTGGTGAGTTACTTGGGTTCAAACATCCCCCAGGAGAGGGCAAGTGACCAGTAGCCATCTTGGTGAGGGGCCAATTGAGCTCGGGACTCAGAACAGCTGCAGGCCAGCTCCACCCTCTGGCTCCCAGAGGCAGGGTGAAGCTACTGAGCTCAAGCTGGCAGGAGGTCAAGGAGCAGAGTTCAAGCCGGCAAGAGGCGTACAGAGTATTATACGCTGAACAAATCTGGTTCCAGCCTCACAGCAAGAAACAAGCCTAAACTTTAGAAGATCTGAAGGTACAGGCTTGCTGGGATTATCCACTACCCACCTACAGTAAAGTTACTACAGGCTTCCTGGGATCAACTCAGATCTGGACTCTGTTGTCCACACTGTCTACCAATGACAGCAGAGATGCACATTGAAGTGGACATTTTTGTCCTTACATTCTTTTATTTTTTTTCTATGTTTATGTTTTGTTTTGCTTTTTCTTGGTTCGTTGTTTGTATATGAGTGTAACAATGGTTTATATTTCTTTTATTATTTTTTTCGAGGCATTTGTACAGATTTATTTAGGATGCAGATTAACCAATGTATACAATTGTGTACATCAAGATATATATAATCAAGATATAGAATATTTCCCTCATTCAAAAAGCCTGTCAGTTTAGTGAAAGGAGAAGTTAATGTTTAATTGCTTGATCAATCTGGCATGCCTATATCTGGTAATCTGGCAACAAATTTGGTGATAACAATATGTAATATAACAACCACCGTTAATTTCCTATTCTTGCTTTGAAATTCTGTACCTTTTTTTTTAGTTGTTTTTTTTTT
>NW_004524784.1:2651090-2679210 GCF_000260255.1 Octodon degus
TTTTTTTTTTTTTCAGTACCAGGGATCGAACTTAGGACCTTATGCTTGCCAGGCAAGCTCTTATTCCACTGAGCTATCTCCCTGGTCCTCTGTACCATTTTTAATGTTCTATGTTACTTTGTTTTTGTCTTTGTTTTTGTTGTTTTTTGTTTTTTCTTCTTTAGAATAAAATAAATGCTTGCCAGGCTTCCTTATACATGTCTTCTCCCTCTCACCCATGGATCCTGATCTGCTATTTGTCCTCTGCTTATTGATTTTCATCCTTTTATTTTAATGTAATTATTGAGATGGTTGGATTTATATCTGCCATTTTGTTTTCTATAGCACATGTTTTTGTTTTTCTTTTTCTCTTTTGCCTTCTTTTGTGTTAAACACATTTTAGCATTTGTTGTAATTCTCCTGTCATTTTAAAAGCTTTTATCTCATTGTTTTCTTACTGACTAGTGATTACAATATGTATCTTAAGTCATCACATTCCATCTGAGATTAACACTGATCTAATTTCAGCAATACATACAACTTTCCTTCAATACAGTTCTGTGTTTCCTCTTTTCTTGTGTGCTATTGTTCTCTTATGTGTTTAAATGTTGTTGTAATTGTTCTATGCTTTTTAAAAATTTACTGTATATAAATTTCTGCTTCATTTTTAGATTTTGTTACATAACCTTAAATCTAGTTCATATAGTTGAAGGTGGAAAATTAATAGTTACCACAGTTTGTCATTTTCTAGGCTGTATTTGATGCTATTATTATTGTTGATTGTACTACTTCAGCCAAAGGGACATAACTGTTCTAATCAGTTCTTCTTTCTACCAACACTGAGATTGCCTAAGTTTTATAAACAATATTGTGGGCCAGTGCCAAAGAACCAGAAGCTGAACCAAGTAGGCAGCAACTTCTCATTCCCAATAAACTGAAGTGGGGAGGAGGGGGCCTTTTTCTCTCTTTTTTGGTCAGAGACTGAACTCAGAACCTTGTGCTTGCCAGGCAGGCTCTTATTCCACTGAGCTCTATCTCTCACCCTGAGACAGGATCTTATAACAGACTCAAAACCAAAGAGCCAGCTGTACTAGAAGACAGTTCTAAGAAGCAGTCATTTCCTGAAGGTTCTAAATAACAGCAACAAAGCTACTAGCCAGCTGGCTAGATAGCACAGTGAATTAAAGTGCCTGCTTAGGCAGAGCCCAGCAATGAGGGTTTGATCCCCAGTGTGCTGTGCCAGCCCCACCCCTGGGGCATGCAATTGATACTGGGCATGGTGGCACATACCTATAATCCCAGCACTTGGGAGGCTGAAAACAGGAGGATCACTAGGAGTCTGATCTGCATAATGACACCCTGTAGACCCTGTACTAAATACAAAAAAAAAAAAAAAGCTAGTCACCATAAGCAATTTATAAGCACCAACCTAGGCTTTAAACTAAAAAAAAGAAAAACTAGAAAACAAGAAGACATGTAAACAAGATGCAACCCTAGACTTCCAGCTTACCAAAAGCAAACCCAGGGGACAATGAGATGCAGCAATTTGAAAGCCACTCACCTGGGTTCGTTGAAGTGATTACAGCACAAGTAATAAAGCACATGAATAAGGCTCTAGAAAAAGAATCAGAAATAATTTCTCAGATAGCTACAGATATGGTGACCATAATGAAAAAGATGCTTAGTAATTCTAGAGGAGACACAAACTTAAAAAAAAAATAGGAGCTAAAAAAATGTTAGAAACCATGAACACTCAACGTTGGAAAGAAACAGATCCATGAAACAAATTCAAATAGATACCTACAAGATTAAAAATTCCAGGAAAACTAATGCAGCAGAATGAGCCAATGTGAGGACAGAATATCAGATATAGAGGCCATATTTGTGGTTAGTGATTCAGAAAAGAAAGATTCCTTAAAAAATAGCAAGGGAGCATAAAAAAATCAATCCAAGAGCTACTAAATGATTCAAAGAAGAATAAAATAAGATGGATCAAAGTCCATTAAAAGCAGGAGATAGTGCAAACAACATTTAAAAATTGCTTATAGAGGGGGCCGGGGAGATGGCTCAGTAGAATAAGTGCTGAGTTCAATCCCCGGTTCTGCAAAAAAAAAATTAAGAAATTGCTTATAGAAGTAATGGCAGGAAACTTTCCAATCAGGGGTAAAAAAAAAAATTGACATACAGATAAGTGAGGCATATATAACTCCAATTAGCTATGACCAAAAAAACTACACTAAGGCATACAGCACAAGAATATAACATTAAAAGCTGTTAAAGAAAAGAAACAAATCACCTACAAAGGAAAGCCCATCAAAGTCACAGTAGACTTCTCAGCACAAACTCTTGAGTCAAAGACAGCTTGGAGTGAAATATTTCAAGCTCAAAAGCAAACAACCTCCAACCCAGATTGATGAATCTGACAAAAGCATCTTTCAAAATTGATGGAGAAATAAGATACTACTTTCATGACAAAGAACATCTGAGGAAATGCATGACCACCCAACCAGCACTCAAAAATACTCTGACAGACGTTCTAGAAAGAGGTAATAGCAAGGGCTACAACTCCATGAGCCCCAACAGACTGAATCCACTGGCAAGGCAAATGATAAAACAGAGGAGGAGAAAAGAAAATGAACAAAAAGAAAAGAACATGACAGTCAATACATTTTAGTTATAGCCATCAATGTTAATGGTCGCAATTCATAAACCAAAGAAATAGTCTGGCAGAATAGATCAAAAAGCAAAATACAACAATATGCTGCATAGAGGACATACATGTAATTCAAAAAGAAATTCACGACTAAAAGTCAAAGGATGGAAAACAATATTCTCTGCAGCAGGAACCCAGAACAAAGCAGAAGCAGCTGTTCTATTGCAGACAAAGTAGATTTCAAGCTATTACTGGTTAGGAGAGACAAAGATGGTCACTACAGTCTTGTAAGGGGAATGATCAAAGTGGAAGAGATAATAATCATAAATATATACACAACAAATACCAGTGTACCCAGCTATATAAGACAAATATTAACATACGTGAAAAATCAAATATGCACTAATACAATTGTAATGGAGGGCCTCAATACCCCACTGTCACAAAGGCAAAAAGTCAACAATGACTCAAGTTTATTTCTCTATATGAAAGAATAATAGTGTACTCCATTGTGTGTAACTACCACATTTTCCTTACCCATTCATCTCTGATGGACATATAGGTGACCTCTAAGATTGACCTATAATGAAGAGTGCAGCTATAAACACAGGTATGCATGTATCTTCGTAATCTGACAACTTTAACTCTTTCAGGAAGACAGCTAGAAGGGGAACAGCTAAATCAAATGCAATTTCTAGATTTGCTGTTTGTGGAATCTCCATTCTGACTTTCCTAGTGGCTGCAGCAGTTTATATCCAGCTCATATTTTATTTCCATCCACTTGTAGACATTTAAATGCCTCAGCTACCACTCCTTTGGAAATTTTTGCCCATCCTCCTCATTCTTATTTCCAAATGAAATTTGTAATAACTACTTGTTGCATTCTAGCAAATACAATGAGCTCATAATACACTGTATCATTTTGGCTCCCTCCAACAATAAGCTGACCTCAGTTTCACTCAGCTAAGTGACTCAGGCTTTGTACCATCAGCTCTGGGCCCTTCCTGGGCCCATTGTCAACAAAAAATTTCCAGACAGGTTTCCATGACAAGCAACAAGAACAAATGAAAAAAACAAACAGAAAAGACCCAGGCTGGGTCAATCTGATGCAATTAGAAGGGAAGCTGCCCAAGAGCCACTACAGTACTTCAGACTCAACACCTGAACTCTTGGCATCTCCTTAGAACAGGCAAGCACTGCCCAGTGAGAGGTGATGCTAGGCTTTCTTCCGGACAGAGACTCTGAGGTACAGGTAATCACCCTCCCCATGCACCTGCTCTTCTTTAATCATTGCCCCACATAAAACGAACATTTATTATCATCCTTTCTTGGGTCTTGATGCCTTCCGTTACCCTGGTAACTACAATGATCTAAATGTAAACAATTGTTGTAAAAGACAGAAATTAGTAAGGATCAATCATTTGTAGAGGTAAAAAAAATAGTAAAAATGTGAGTAGATGTGAGTGACAACAGTCATAGGATATGGGCTGCAAGTCCCTCTCAGTAAAAAATAACCACACACACCCTCGCTTTCCCACATACTTGTGTACATGCACATAGACTCAAACATGTACATACACACAGTTAGGCTTGGTGGTGCACACTTGTAATCCAAGCATTCAGGAGGCTGAGGCAGGAGGACTGTAACAAGTTTGAGACCAGCCTAGAACACATAGTGAGACCATGATGAGAAAAAAACAAAAATACACACACACACACACACACACTCACACTCTCTCTGTCTCTCTCTCTCTCTCTCTCTCTCTCTCTCTCTCTCTCTCTCTCTCTCTCTCTCTCCCACCCACAGAGGGCAGACATAAAAGGGGATATTTCATTCACTCACACAACAGACAAAGACAGGACTGTGACTTTCTGCTCTTTGTAGCCCTACAACTGCCCTAGGCACACAGCAGGCAGTCAATAAATGCTTCCTGGATGAAAATATGGTATCAAATCCAGGGTCAGGAACCCCATTGGTGATTAATCATTATGCAAATAAAGCTGCGCCTTTTCACTCAAAGGCACTGTGGGTAAATTTTCCTGCCCTCCTCAGTAATAAGAAGCCTTTCTGGACATCTTAACGCTAGTGTGACAATAATTTCTCATTTCTCAATTTCCTTACTCTCTTAGGAATTCCTCCTTTCCCAATCGATTCATGAAGATGAACTCAGGTCACTTAGAGTCCTCCAAGAGGTTACAAGAAAACATAAATATTCTACAGTATGCACATGTCATCATAATTTGAATGTATGTGGAAAAACAATATCTGATAGAATCCCCTCGGGCTGCTTCCTCCCCAGCCTCCTGCGCAGGTTAAGCCTTGAATCGTCATTTTGCCTACAGCCACTGCCTTTGCAAAGAAGTCAAAGTGAAACAAATCTGACTCTTTGGTAAATACATCATATACAGGGTCCGTTACCATACACAAGCCTACTGAGAAAATGATCAAGCTAAAAGTCATGGGTTGGAGTCAGTAACTCTGACTGCTCTCTGTGCAACCTCTAACATGCTTGGCTTCCCACCACCACCACCCCAGGATGCTCCCTCCTCTTTCTTCTCCTCCTCCATCGCCTGGCCCCAGTTTGGTGCCAGCCTGCGTTCTGTCCCTTCACACCAGCCTGCCATTGCTATTCCTACCATCTGGAGTCAGTTTGCAGTATCTCCGTCTCATCAACTCTCCATCTATTTTAAAATATCATCTGAAAACATATGTTCCCCACCACCACCACCCCTTTCAATTTCCTCTCTGCTTTTATTTATTTCATCCTCTGACTTCCTTTTGCTCTGAAAAGCTCATCTGATTCACTTCAGAAAACTGCTCTACAAAGGGCGGATAGGAAAGATGTTAATCTCTCCGATTTGAAATATCTCACATGAGTGGTCAACACATGTGCCAACATCCTCTCCTCAAGGAGGAGGGAAAGGTGAACCCAGGGACCAAGATGACACTAACACTGAAGTCCTCTCCTGGCTTCAAGACTACCATGGCCAGCAGAGAGGCCATCCAGAAAAAAGACCTTAACTGCTTTGGAGAACAGGGTATCTCCAAGGTCATTTTAAACACAACTGAATTACAAATTCTGTAGCCCATTTTTAGGGTTACCTGGAAAAGAGCTGGAAAAAATTAAAAAGCTACCTTCAATTCTATTTCCCTTCACAACATGCCCAATATGTTTGACCAGAAGGCGATGAAATAAAGAGAATCCAACAAAAGCTCCAAAACAGAGAAAGGAAAAATGTGCTTAGGCATCCAGCTGGTCAACAACTTGAATTTCCAGACCGTGGCTATCTCCTCTGATCAACTCTTTACTTTCCCTAATTAACCTCCGCTGCTGTGATTACAGCCTTTTAATTCTCCCAGGGAACATTTGTTAATCATGCGTGGAATGCGTGGTTCTCAACCCCTCGCCACCATCGGCGGCTGCTTTTCTGCTCAGTGCTGCTGAGTGCATTTCTTTCATCCGACTTGCCTGTTCTTTCTTTATTTCCCCTCAGCACAGCGAAGAAGCTGAAAAATGAGGATCTCACTCTCCAACTCCCCTCTATTGTCAGTTCAGCGGCTGTTGCAGTTGTTAAGAGCTGGAAGAATCAATGTTGCTAAGCAACCCCTTTTGCACCCGGTGTAAAAGATAAAGAGTGCCTTGCAGGGCTCTGAGGACCAGACAGCTGGCTCCCGTGAACTCTGGGGGGCCGACCTCCGTGCAGCCAGAGCAACATAGATTCTATGAACTCAGGGTTTGGGGAGGAAAGTTCCTACAGTTTCTTCTTTTCCTTTAGATGATTTCTAATTTTCTCCAAAAAGAAATATAAACTAATGGGCAAAGAAGTAGACAGCAAACTCCTAAATTAGGTTCCTCAATTGGCCTTTCTAGAAAATCCCTGGTTGACCAGGGCTGCTTCATGATATACCCTTCTTTGACTCAGTTTCCTCCCAGCGAAAATAATAACTGGCTGCTTCACAAACTTGCTGTGACCTTCCTTAGATGACCCTAGTGGCACTTCTTGTTTTCTAATCAAGGATTCCATTCCCACATATTGACTTATACAGAAACATTTTGTAGCTTTCTGGATGTAATAACTTTAGAGAAGAGAGGGTCATCTCCTTCATTTAGAAGCCAGAAACAGAAGTTGGGAACCAGCAGGGAGGTAAAGATGGGGTCTGTTCTTTGGCCACAAAACTCAGGCTATTCTCTCCCATGTCACTTCCTGAGGCAAGAGATGAATAACATTACAATATCATGAATTTTCATGAATTCCAGCCAACTGGACATCTGAAAAACCTGGGGCATCCAGATCCCTTCCTGAAGCTAAGACTACTGGTCATCCCCAAATCTCTGTTCTCCATTCTTCCAAGATAAGTCTTCAGGTTCCACTCACGGGAAGCTAATGTGGCCAAGTAACAGCCCTACTGAAACAACTCCAACCAGAAGTGATGGGGAAACTCTGGTGGTAGCTTTTATTCTTCAGCCTTAGTGGAGGGAAAATGGACAGGGAAGGAGCCACTGTGAAACTCAGATCAAGAGTAAGCCTTGGAAATGGGAAAATAAGAAAGATCCCTGGTCGCTCATCGCTTCCAGAGAACAGCCACTTCATCAACTCAGACTTGATCTCCTTGGTTAAGTCAATGTTATTTGGTATTTGTCACTTATAGCCAAGCTCACACCCTAAAAAATGTGGACACCCATAATTTATATTCCACCTTGGAGGGCCTCCCAGACCCAAGGACTTTCCAGTGTGCTCAACAACTTTGCACCCCCAAAAAAACTCCAAACACATTCAATACGTGGAAACCGTAATAAGATCTACCATTTACCGAGTGCATCTTTCCATTCTACCAAGAAAGAGAAGCAGTTCTCATCTATAATTCAGTTTAGGAAACATCATGCTTTCACCTAGCGAGCATCTATTTCCTGAGTATGCCTGTACACAAAGCACCATCCCAGGCAGAGGAGAAGCCACCAAGATGGACAGGACACGGCAGTCTTCTGCAACATTCTCTTGGGTTATTAAGGGACATACCATTCTGTTAAACTCCAAAGATAGTCATCTGGCTTAGATAAACCATTTTACTCCTCTCTGATGGTGAAGACCATCTCTAAGGTTTCATCTTTTCTAAATGTCTAGGCTTTGATCACAGCTATTAATATGCTACCTCAACATTTCACCATTATCACAAATGACTTTTCTTGTCCAATACACTGTCTAACCCTAGTGTCAAAATTCCCTGTATCTTTTTTACAGGTCCAATGAGGTATAACTGGCATATAATATAGCGCATATATTTAAAGTATACCATTTAATAAGTTTGGGGCTGGTCAAATAGCTCAGTGGATTAAAGCACCTGCAAGCAGGCGCAGGGGCCAGGAGTTCAATCCTTGTGCCTGCTGTGCTGGCCCTGCCCCTGGGGTGTGCAGATGGCAATTGAGAGTGGGCGTGGTGGTGCACGACTGTAATCCCAGCTCTTGGGAGGCTGCAAACAGGCTGATTATTATGAGTCCAATCTAATAGTGAGACCTTGAACACCCTGTAGACTCTTCCCTAAAATACAAAAAAAAAAAAAAATTATTGAGTTTTGTGTATGCCCACAACAAATAAAATAATGAACATTGCCACCTTCCACAGCTTCTTATACCTGTTTATCATGCAGTCACCGTTTTTTCCCTCAACCCAAAGTCAGGGAACCATCAATAAGCTGCACTGTCACTACAGATTAACGTGAATTTTCAAGAATGTTCTTGGAACTGAATCAGAGTGTGTATGCATTATTGTGGGATTCCTCTCAGTATAATTACTCTGAGATTTGTGAATGTTCTAAAGTGTGCTGCTCAGGTCCTCTTCATTTCTGAGTAGCACTGTACTACACAGATATCCCAGAATTTATCCAGTCCCCTTTTGATGGGACATTTAGGTTGTTTCCAGTTTGCATTATTAGAAATAAAGCTGTAAAAAAAAAAGAAAGAAAGCTGTAATGAACATTCATCTACAAGTCTACACACGTATGTTTGTACACATATTTCTCTTGGATAACTTAGAGTGGAACAGAGGCCATAGTATCTAACTTCAAAGAAACTACAAAATTGTTCTATATATTGTCTGTACCACTGCATTTGCCAACTTCTGTTGCTGGGACAAAATACCTGATATATACAATGTAAACAACAAAATATTTATCTTGCCTGATGATTTCAGAGGGTTCAGTCCAAGGTTGGCTAGTTTCAAGGTAGAAACATCATGGCAGGAGAGTCTGGCAGAGGAAAGCTGCCCATCTAATGGCACCAGGAAACAGAGAGGCAGCAAAGGAGCCAGAGAAGAAGGGCCAGGAGCCAGACACAGACCCCAAGTCAGGCTCCCTTGACCACCCCTTCACAGGCTTACGTGTGTTCCACCAACTCTAGAACCAATCAAGCTGACAGTCAAGTTTAACCACCACAACCATCACGTGCCCCACCAATAGCACACAGATCTCTGGCTCCTCTACATCCTCCTCCACTCAGGGAATAGTTGAGTCTTCTTACTGTTGACTATTCTAAAAAAGGAGCAGTAGACTCTTATTTTGCTTTCATTTTGTTTCAACTTAGTGACTAATACTAGTGAAAATATGGATACTTTTTCAGCTCTTCTACCCAATACTTATGGAGTTTTTCCTTTTTAATGTTGAGTATTGAAGTTATTTGTATATTTTAAATACAATTCCTTTATGTGACATATGCAAATATTCTAGTTTTATATCTTGCAACCTTACTAAGCTCACAAATAAGTTCAGGACTACTTTTAATTTTTTTTCTTTTTTAATTCCTGGATTGTGTACATAAACAATCATGTTCTCTGCTAATAAAGATGCTTTTATCTTTCTTTTCCAATCTATGTACTTTTTATTATGGTATTTTCTTGTCCCCTATTGTACTGGCAAGAATCTCCAGTACTATGTGAAAGACTAGCAATGAAAGCCAATATCCTCATCTTATTCTTCATCTTAAAAAAAAAGATTCTTACTTTTCACCATTAAAATCTTAGCTTAAACATTTTTCATAGGTGCCTTCTTTTAAAATGAATACTTCTCTTCTATGCCCAATTGCCTGAGAGTTTTTAATGATTAAGATCAGATACAGCCAAAAAGTGTTCTTTCCTACACCAATTAAAATAAAGATTGGGTTTTCTTTTAGCCTGCTGAGATGGATTACCTTGATTGACTTTCTTATAATGTCAAACCTGCTTTACTGGGATAAATTTTGCTTGACCACAATGTACTGTATTTTTTATGCATTGTTGAGTTTCAACAATGTATGGCTAAAAGATTTTAAAGAACTTTTACATCTTCCTGAAAGCTATTAGTCTATAATATTCTCTCTTTTTTGGTAATTTCTTTATCCTCTTTTTGAAGAGCTCTGTGACAGCCATTTATTTTAATGAAGTAACTCAAGTTTTTGCCTTTCTTAAAGTATTCTAGGTATCAAATGGAAGGAAATGGACTAACATCAGCTTTATCAATTATTTGCAAAAGCTATGCTGGCACCTCAGAAACCTTTTGCATAGTGAATGAAAGAGATACCACAGAAGAGAATAACTCATTTGTATGCTGTTTAAGTCTTAATTTAGACCTTGATCTGCTCCAGCAAGTTGACCTCTTTAATTATGCAGGCTGTGCAACAAGTTTTTGGTTCTTCTATTGTACTCTTTTGCATTCCTCTATATTCGATATAGTTTTCATTTGTCTTAAAAACCACTGAGGAAGACCAAACTGGAATTAATCTTATACCAATACCAAGAGTCTTACTTGAACCTTGCATGTAGTAAATGTTATGATAGCCTAAATTGTGGTGCTATCTTGGACATTTTCACAGAACATACTTCCCTCCAGTCAGGGATAAAGTGGAATTTTCCCTTAGGATAATGCAGAGGATGATTTTTTTTTAAATAATAGTATTCTTTCTTCTACTAAGCATCTTTCCTAAGGCACCAAGGCTCCAGTCATCCAACTCTGGCAATGAGACCCTTCCATTCTCCCCTCTTCTTTGCATTGTGTGTAGGGGTGAGAGGCTCCAGTACTGATCTGGTTATTGCCTGAGGAAGCTTTGACACAAGCACTCAGTGTCACATATCACATACATCCCATGATCACCACATAAAACCCACAGTCGTCACATAAGTCCGCAGTCACGGCTGTTGGGAGACCAAGGGCTGTCTCTTCCACAAAGACCAATATGTCTCCTTTTCCTCCTACAAAAAGCCTCTAGTTTCTCTGCTACCTAAGTTTCTGGGATTAAGTTGCAACTTCAAAGAGAATCATAATGAGAACATTAGTTTTACTTTGGAGATAAAGAAGCAAGCTCCAAAGGGTTCTGTCAAAGTTAGAGTTATCACTGGTGGCTAACACTGCATCTCTCTTGTGAGCAAGACCCATGGATTCAAAGACCACAGAGAGCTCTACTGTGTTGGTGCACTCAGCTAACTGGAAGATGAAGCAGACATGGTCAGGGCATTCACAAAACTGATCTTTGGCCAAGTTCTCAAAGGCAAACCGTATCATGAGGGCACTGAGCCAGCCAAGAGGGTCCTCAGAAGGCATCGGGCTGTGAAGAAGATGGTCCACGGCAGTCAAGATTAAAAGTCCGTCTAGTGGCAACCAGGGCTGCTTAGAAGTCCCAGCAGCTGCACTGAGCCTTTCACCCTAGCCAGCCTGCAGGCACCACTGTCCTGGCCAGCAAGTCCTTGAGTTGTTTTTGAATTAGAATAGCTCTGGTTCTCATGACCCCTATTATTTTCTGGAAGAATTTAAGTAGAATTGTTATTTCTTCCTCTAGTATTTGGTAAAACTCATCACTGAAAGCAACCAGGCTGAGAGCTTTCTCTGTGGGAATGGTTTAAAATACATGTTTAACTTTTTATTATTGCAGTGTTAGAGATTAAACCCAGTACCTCCTTTTTTCTTTTTTCTTTTTTTTTAAATTATTTTAAGACAAGAGCTCACTAAGTTGCTAAATTTCCCAGGCTACACTCAAATTTGCAATCCTCCTGCCTCAGTCTCCCAAAGCACAGGATGAAAGTCATGCACAACACTAGTCAGTTGACGTATTTAATTTTTTAAATATAAGTAAGGCATTCAGTCTGCCTATTTATTCTAGAGTTCATAGTATATCTTTAAAAAAAAACTTTCCATCTTGTTAAAAAAAATTGTTGGGGGGCTGGTGAGATGGCTCGGTGGTCTAAAGCACCTACTTAGAACAAGCTTAGCAAAGCACAGGGACCGCGGTTCAATCCCCCAGCACCACATGCCAGCCAGCCCCGCCCCCTGATGGGCTGAGCTGCCCCCCCCACACATACACACACATAAATAAATAAATAAATAAATAAATAAATAAATTGTTGGAAATCCTAGCCAAAGCAATCAGAGAGAAAAATAAAGGGCATCAAAATTGAAAAAAGGTGATGTTGGGGGCCAGGGAAATGGCTCAGTAGAATAAGCACTTCCCTGGCAAGCTCACGGATTTGAGTTCAATCTCTGGTTCTGCAAAAAGAAAAAAAAGTGATGTCCAACTGTCAGTGTCTGTAGACAACATGATCTCATCTGTGGAAAGCCCCAAGGTCTCCATCCAAAACAAGTATTAGAATTGATGAATGTATTCACCAAAGTTGCAGAATATGAAATAAATATGCAAAAATCAGTAGCATTTCTGTGCACAAATTATCTGAAAAGCAAATTTAAAAATAATTCCATTTATAATAGCTACTAAAATAAAATATTTGGGAATAAATTTAATTAAGAGACAAAAGATCTTTACAATGAAAACTATGAAACTTTGATGAACAAAATAAAAGATGGTACACACAAAAAAATAGAAAGACACCCAATGTTCACAGGCTCAGTGAATCAATGTTATAAAAATTCCATTAGCCAGGCATGGTGGTGCACACCTGCAATCCCAGCACTCAGAAGGCTGAGGCAGAAGGACCTCTGTGAGTTTGAGACCAGCCTCAGCTACAAAAGCAAGTTCAAGGCCAGCCTGAATTGCATAGTGAGACTTTGCCTCAAAAACAAACAAACATACAATATCCACATTAGGCAATGCAAGCTGCAGGTTTAATGCAATTCATATCAAAATACTGATGACTTTACAGAATTCCAAAAACAAGTCTTAAAATTCATATGGAACCACATGAAAAAGGAAAAGAAACTTGAATAGCCAAAGTAATCTGCAGCAAAAAGAACTAAGCAAGAGGTATTATACACTATTTGATTTCACAGTAAATTACATAGCTATAGTGATTATAATAACATGGTGTGGTATAAAGACAGATACACAGACTAATGGGACAGAATGAACTTTAACAAAATATTAAGAATGTGCATTAAGGAAAAGACAGCTCCTTCAATAAACAGGGCTGGGCAAACTGGATATCAACAAGCATAAAAGTGAAATTAGACTCTTATTTCTCACCATATTCAAAAATCAATTCAAAGTGGACTCAAACTTAAATATTTAAGAACTAAAACTATAAAACTACTAGAAGAAAATACAAGGAAGGAGCTGGGGAGATGGCTCAGTGGAATAAGCGCTTCCCTGGCAAGCACAAGGGCCTGAGTTCAACCCCCAGTTCCACCAAAAGAAAGAAAAAGAAAATACAGGGAATAAGCTTACAGACACTGCAATGAGCAAGGGATAGTTTTAGGTTAAGTCTCTTACAGCACAGGAAATGGAACCAAGAATAAACTAGAAAGATTTTAATCAAGCTAAAACACTTCTGTACAGCAAAAACTAAATCAACATAGACAATTACAAAATGGGAGAAGTACCTGCAAATAGAAAGGGATTAATATTCAGAATGTATATGGAAGGCAAACAGCTCCAGAGCTCAATGACAAGAACGACAAAATCATCATCACCTCCACCTCCACCTCCACCTCCACCATCACCATACAATTAAAAACTGGGCAATATGGGCTGGGGAGATAGCTCAGTGGTCTAAGTGCCTGCCTGGCAAGAACAAGGACCAGGTTCGATCCCTGGCACCACATGTCATGCTGGTGCCCTGTCTGCTCCGCACCAAGCTGGCCACCCAAAACCATCCCAGCGCTGGGGAGGCTAAGACAGGAAAGTCTCTATAAGTCTGAGCTGTGTAGTGAGACCCTGTACCAAATACATTAAAATAAATAAATAAATGATTAAAAACAAATTTTAAAAAACTGGGCAGGGCCAGGGAGATGGCTTAGTAGAAGAAGCACTTGCCTGGCAAGCACAAGGGCCTGAGTTCAATCCCCGGTTCGGAAAAAAAAAAACAAAAAAAAAAAAAACTGGGCAATATACCTCAATAAGCATTTTCAAAAATGGATAAACAATGAACAACAAGCACTTGAAAAAGTGCTATCAAAGAAATCACAATCAAAATTCCAATAAGCTATCACCTCATTCTAGTTAGAAAGGCTAGCACCATGCTTTGGTTTCTCTTCAGATCACAGAAATCTGTTACCTTTTACTAAATAGTTATTCATCAAAAAGACAAAAGATAACAGGTGCTGATGAATGGGCTGGGGAGATAGTTCAGTGGCTTAAGTGTCTGCCTGGCAAGTGCAAGGTCCAGAGTTCAATTCCTGGTACCGGGGGGGAGGAAAAAAAAAGATATTCTTAACAAGTGCTGATGAGGATGTGCTAAAAATAACTAACTAACTAACTAAAATTTCCATATGATCCAGCAATTCCACTACTGGGTGTTTATCCAAAGGAAATTAAATTAGTAAATTGTGCTCCCCATATTTCCTGCAGCACTGTTCCCAATGGCCAATGTATGGAACCAACCCAAGGGCACATCATCAGATGAGTGGAGAGGAAACTGTTACACGTACAGCCAAGAAATATTTACTCTGGTGTGACAATGATAGAATCCTGTTGTCTGTGACAAAATGGAGAGAGAACTGAGAGATACTATGTTAAATATAATTAGGTACAGAAAGACAAGTGTCACTCATGTGGATTATAGGATAGTTGATCTCATGGAAGTTGAGAGTGAAAGAATGATTATCAGAGGCCAGAGATAGTAAAGTGAGGGACAGAAAAAATTGAACAATGGGTACAATGTTGCAGTGATAAAAGCTGGAGGTGGTGGCATTCATAAAGAAGGATAAATCTGTGTCATTTGTAGAATGGGTGCACATTTAGACCAAACTGGTAAGTGAATCAAATCTGACACACAAGCTTAAATATTGCATGGTTTCTTTTGCATGAACAAGACCAATTTTGAGCCGGGTAGACAGCTCAGTAGAATGAGTGCTTCCCTGGCAAGCGCAAGGTCCTGAGTTCAATCCCCAGTTCAAAAAGAAGACCAGTTTCATTGAGACAAAACACCCAACACAATAAGGTAAAGGAGGAAAGGTTTGTTTCAGCTCAGAGTCTACAGTGGCTGGCTCCAGGGCAGGGTACAAGACAGAGGGAAGCAAGCAGCAAGCAGCAGCGACAGACACCAGCAGCAGCAGCAGCAGCAGCAGCAGCAGCAGCAGCAGCAGCAGCAGCATGAGGCCGCCTTTTCCTCCTTCCCTTCGCATTCCATGCCAACTGTAAACCTACTGACTGGTGCCACCTGCATCCAGGGCAGGGCTTCCATCATCCACACCTCAGTCCCAGTATCACCTTAATCCACACTGATACACCCTAATCCAGCCACCTTCAAAACTCCCCACTTATGATAGCATGAGGCTTTGGGGGGTACATCTGGATACAAGCTGTAACAACAAAAACAGATCTTTTGCAAGTGAAAGGGGGACCTAGTGATGAAGGAATGGAGAGAGGAAGGGCAAAGAAATGAAAAGAAGTAAAAGAATTAAAATGTGTTATATGTATGTACCAACCCCACCACATGAATGTAATCATTATACACTATGAACATGTACTAATAAAATGTTTAAAATAAAGTTCTGGCATTCTACTATACAATAGAATGACTACTGTATGTCAGAAAGCCAAAAGAATATTAAGTACTTTTACTAGAAAGAAATAATAAATATTGAATTCCCTAATTTAAATACTGTGTAATATACAGATATATCAGATTATCACATGAAACACCATGATACATGACATTTCTATGATTTTATGCACACATTAAAAATTGTATTGAAAACTGTATTTAAAAGGAAAACGAGGGGCTGGGAAGATGGCTTAGTGGAATAAGCGCTTCCCTGGCAAGTGCAAGGGCCTGAGTTCAATCCCCGCTTCCGCCAAAAAACAAAAATTTAAAAAATTAAAATTTTTTTTAAAATGAAAATGAAATGGGTACTGAGGTCAGGCAACCTGGGTTCAAGGAGAAACTTGGCTCCCATCTGTGCAACATTATATGAACATTTATGTTTAAATCTGCTTTGTTTATAAACTAGGAATGTCAAAAATACACACCTACCTGGGGATGTTGTGAGGTTTGCCCAAGAAAGTGCCCAAAAAGTGCTTACCATCACCCTTGGCACAGAGTAACTGCCTGGTGCATGTTAAGATACACATCATGGTTACATCCTTATACACCAAAGCACAGGGACCTCAAGGCCATGTGATCCATGGGACAACCTCAAAGTTGTGACCAATGACACTGTGTCTGCCCCAAGACATAGCTGAACTGCCACTCCAGGTGAAAAATGTTAAGTACGGTAGCCGGCAGGAATACCGCTTCCCCAAGATGGACTATGTTTGCTGTTCCTAATTGTTTCTAACTGGTTTTCTGCCCATCAAAATAAAAACATCACCTTTGTATAGACACGTTGGCCTCCTTTCCTCCAAAAGGGACAAAATGTTCACTGTTCTTCTTTATTCCAAGTACTCCGCACACACTGCCTCCAGTGTACAGTGAGTGGAGCAATAAAATCCTGCGAGTACACACACTTAGAGACCTCCACTGAAATCATCACGAGATAACAGTGCCGCAAGCAGCCCTGGGCTTTCCTCCATTTAATGTTCCGTTGACTATGTTAAAGCACTTGTTTGCTCTTTTTCCAACCTCTGGGGAAAGATTTTCCATAAGTGCAACTGGTTAAATGAACATTAAAAAGTCAGTGAAGTTTTGTCTCATTAGCGGGAAAAGCTGATATTTGTTCCAAGTAGTTAGACACTGTTTTTGATATGTTATGGGAAAGGCCACATTCATCCCAACTAAACGAAGACAGTTTTATTTTTCTACATTATGTATGCATGCAGTGGTCCTCTCTCTCTCTCGATGTCTCCCCTCCCTTTTTCCCAGAAATGAAAGAAGTGAAAAGCTAAGATATCCAACAACAATTTTTCTCTTCTCTAAAAGCATGAATTCTGGACTAGCTGAGTCAATCTGCTTCGCTTCACAGTTCATGGCTGTGAATACTAATTTTTAATAGTCTGCATCATCTAACTGTTTTATGCAGACAATAATAAAATGTTATTTTCTCACAAACTTCGGTTTAACAGCTCAAATTCTTTAGCCATCTCATCCTTAACTTAAAAGTTTCTCTTATTCTTTAGCTTGAAAATGGGCTTTCCTCCATTTAATGTTCTGTTGACTATGTTAAAGCACTTGTTTGCTCTTTTTCCAGTGGCCAATATTTTGTCATATTTGTTTTAAACATATACAAGTACAAGTGCATGTGTTTGTGGGCCTGTATAAGGCAAATAAATGTCATATAATTAATGTTATTACATTTTAAATATTGTGTATATATTTATTATATAACTGCTATCACTTAATGTATTTTAATCATTCATTATAGCAAGAATCAAAGTGGTTGGGTCAAACACTTCAATGTGAATTTCCTCTGAACAAAGACACTGTCTTACATATACACAATTATCATCAGAAAATTTAACATTGATATAATGCAATTATCTGATGTATAGTCCATTTTGTATTTCCCTGAATGACTTAATCAACACCTTTAATAGGAACTCCCCCAAACTGGAATACAATCTGGGATCACACGCTATAGTTGACATGTCATATCCTATTAGTCTTCTTTAAACAAAAAAACAACTCCCCTGGACTTTTTGGTCCATAATGACTGGCACTTCTTAAGAATACTCCACAAGACTTCATTTTTTGTTTGTTTGTTTGATGGATGGATGGATGGATGGATGGATGGATGGATGGATTGGTTGGTTGATTGACCTTTTCTTTGTGATTAAATTCAGGTTAAGGAATGGTGCTATAGCGATAGCAGAGTATAAATCATCCTCCTATAATAATTACTTGACAGTCTTCAAAAGTATTTTGTGAGAACCAAATGTACCCAGGGCCCCACATACAGGAGGGTTAGGAGAAGTATGCTGGCACTCCCTAAAAGAGAGAAGCTTTCCAGAGAAAGGCATGCCCAAGGCTGAGGTCAGCTCTGGATGTGCAGAGCTCTGCCTTCACTGTATATGGAAATATGTTCTCCAAGCCTGCTCTGGTTCAAAGGAATTCTTCCCCTCTGTAAGCCATCACTGTTTATCAGGTTCTCTATGTCAAGACCCTGATGGGCTATTGGCAGAGGATCTAAAAGAACTACATCTCCATACAATAACCTTTAACTTCCTCCCTGATGTAGAAGAAAGACCTCAAACAACATCAGACCTAGAAAACTGGATATGACTGGAAGAATTCAGATCATTTCTAAAATATGCTTGGCTCTGAAATTATAGCAGAATCGCCCAAGTCTCCTAAAAGTATACTTTTTCATTTCTTTTTTTTTTTTTTTAGAACCGGGGATTGAACTCAGGCCCTTGCCCTTGCCAGTCAACCACTTATTCTACTGAGCCATCTCCCCAGCTCCGCCCTTTCATTTCTTATCTCACACACAGCTTCAGTTCAAAGAAGGAAGAGGAACTGGGCATGGTGATAGAAGCTCTCTGCGAGGCTGAAGCAAGATCACAAATTCAAGTCCAGACAGGGTAACTTGGTGACTTAGCAAAACTCCCACAATGTAAGAAAAGAAAGGAAAGAAGGAAAAAAAAGAGCAGGACTGGGACCATACCTCAGTGCAAAGGTCCTGGGTTCAATCCCTAGTACTGGGGGGAAGTACATCCTTTATCTCTTTCTACTTCGTTATGGAAAGATGCCCTGAACCCTTTATACCCTTGTATACTTAGGCTAATGTCAAACCCAGTGCTTCCCCTACCAAGGCTCAGCCCTCCTGCTCAGCTCCACCCTACTGAACGTGAGTGCAAAATCAAAAGAACATTTCAGTTTAAATCAAGTGTCACAGAAGAGCACATGTGTATTCTGCGAGTAGCACCTTAGGAAGCTAGTTCAATGCCATAGCTAATACTAGGCTCCTGTCTTCAGTATCCTAAATAGTAATGCCATCTCTGTTTTAACTCCACTGATGGAAGATGGTCCTTCATAATGTTATAGTTCATTCTACTAATTGACAGTTAAGCCAAAATAACCTGATCAAAGGGTCAATATATTTTTTCAGGTAACACACCAGGAAAAATGCCATGACTGAAAATGCAAGATTTTTCAAAAATGTTTTAAAACATTGATTGATTGATTGATTGATTGATTGATTGATTTGGTACAAGGTCTCACTACACAGCTCAGACTCTTAGTGAACCTCCTGTCTCAGCCTCCCCAGTGCTGAGATTATAGGCATGTGCCACCACACCCAGTTTCAGTGGCTGGCGCAGCAGGCCCATGGTTCTGGGACAGCACAGCATGCATGCAGTACCAGGGATCAAACACAGGTCTTTGTGCTTGCCAGGCAGGCACTTAGACCGCTGAGTTATCTCCCCAGCCTGAAAATGTAAATTTAATGACAGGCCTACTTTAAATATTAAGCTTCTCCAAAATCCTTAAAGCAAAATTCTACTTATCAAATGTTAATATACCAAGTGGGCGTAGTGATGCATACCTCTAATCCAAGCACTCTGTAAAGCTGAGGCAGAAAGATCACAAGTTTAAGCATAGTCTGTACAATTTAGCAATAGCCTGTGTCAAGATAAAAATTTAAAAAAGGATAAAGAGGTAGCTCAGTGGAAAAGCCGTGGGTTCTGTCCCCAGCAACACACCAATATTAAGCAACTCAACACATAATATATGCCCAAAGAGACCTTTAAGCCAAAGAATGTAAGGATTTCACCCACCGTTCAAGCCCTATGATGAATCTCAGCAACATTAAATCAAGCTCTACTGTCCGTGTCTTCCACCAAAAAGTCTCAAGCACATTACTTCATTTCCTTTTCTTCACTGCACTAGGTTTGCACAGTTGGGCTCCTTTGGTTAAAAGTCTCTCCTTCACCTTTGATCTACTCCCAACCCAGAATACAGTAGCCATGGCAACTGATAAACACAAGGAAACATGGATGGGCAGAAGTTGGCAATGGCTGTGAGCCTGGGGACTAGAACAATGGTGTTGTCATAGACAGAAGTGGAACAGGAATTAATTTGATTGCGAGAAACTCTCGATTTGGAGAACTGTACTTGAAGATGATGGGAAAATCCTCACTGTCTGGGTATGAAACCCCAAACAGATGCCATCAGTAAAGACAACAGTTGAAATCATGATGAAACAATTTCCTAAGTTAAAAGGAGATGAGAGAAAACAAAAGTAACAAAGACATCCACTCAGACTCCCCTGAAGTATTCCTGCCTTGTATATTGTCTTTATTTTCTAGTTTTCCTCTAGTAAATATCCTCATATTTGTATTAAATTCTGCAGTATTGAGTCAAGTCTCACATGCCTATTCCTAGGTTCCTGGGGTCACAGAAGGTACTCAATGATATCATTTGGGCTGGTTCTAATAATCAACCAAAAAGATGGTTTACCAATACTTAACACAGTCCCTGGAAATGAAGACCACTAGTGTGTCATTTATAGCATCTCTCTGAGGCCAGCACTAAAGAATGTCTTTATATTAAATGCATGCATTTGTTCATTGCAATCTATTAAAAATCCACCATGTGCAATGCATTGACTGTGTTAGGATGTGTCTCTTGGGAGACATCCAAATCTCAACTGTATTTCTATCTTCTTGTGCAAACTCAGAGATAATTTTGTACCTTGTTTCCTTTTAGTGTATTCTATTGTATTTAGAAATGCATGTGTTGGTAGCTTTACAATTTTCTTTCAATATTAACTATTAGGTCTATGTTCAGGTGTCCCCCAAAACCTCATATGCTTATAGGTGGGGTTTCTCAGAGGTGGCTGGATCTAGGTTGGGTAGTAACTAGGTTAGTTCATTAGTTGGTTTATATAGTTCTGGGTTTGGATAATTGGAAGCCCCATTCTGGGTATGGGTAGCACTAACTGATAGGCTTATAGCGGGAATGGAACACAAAGGGACAGAAAAGAAAGCAGGCTTGCTGCTTGCTTTTTCCTGCCTGCTCTGCCATGGACTATCTCTTCTCCGCCATGCCCTTCTGCTGTGCCACATTGCCGTGGTGCCAGCCAACTACAGACTGAAACCTCCAAAAACTATGAGCTAAGTAAGCTTCTCCTCCTCTGAACTTGTAGGTTGCTGGGTATTTTGCCCCAGCAATAACAAAGGAACTAAGACATTGACAAATAGTCTCAGTTACTTAAAAGAAACCCACAGTAATATAGTTTGAGAATAACTTCTACTTAATTCCTACCTATAAATAAAACTGCATATTCTCAAAGTTTCTTTAGATCAACTTTCTTCAGACACTGAAGCTATTAGTAAAAGTTCATTCCATCTTTTCTGTTACAAGACTCAGAGCCCAGGGCCGGTGAGATAACTCAGCGGACCAAGTACCTGCTTAAGCAAGTGCAGGGACCAGAGTTTGTTTCCCACCCCCAGGCATACTGTGCTGGCCACTAAGACCAGGCATAGTGGTGCATGCCTGGAATCCCAGTGCTGAGGAGTCTGGAAACAGAAACATCACTATGAGTCCACGCTGCATAGTGAGACCCTGTACAAATACATAAAAATAAATAAATAAATGACTCAGAACCCAAATCATCCTGGCCTTCCCACAAATCCTTACTCCTTAGTCCCTTTTTTAAAAAAATCTGTCAATGTCATTGCTATCCTCACCTCTCCCCATCCAAATTATCTGATTCCTTCTTCTCTTTCATGCTGAGCTCCCCAACTCATCAAGCCTTTGGCCTCCTCTGAATTCTGTCAATTGTCATCTCCAGCATACACATACATATTGTTCCTGTGTGTGTGTGTGTGTGTGTGTGTGTGTGTGTGTGTCCAACCAGAGTGTATGTAGATCTCCAACTAATTTAACATTTAAGTTTAAGCTTTCTTATGTTATTCTGTAAATATTTCACATAAGGCTCCTTTTTCCCCCTCTGCCTACTAGAATATACCAGCTATTTGAGGGAACACCCATCTGCAGACCGTACATTCAATAGCACCATTCTATGCAATTCTGTGCACACAGAAGCTAGACAGTGTTTTCAAATGACCAAAATACCTCTTGGTTTTTTACAAATTTTCACATAATACCTGATATACTTTGACCATTTGATAGCTGCTTCCGGTTATAACATTACTCATTACATAAGCATTAAATTCATCCTACCAAGTCCTTCAAGGAAGGTCCTATTTTGATAAAGGAAGCAATTCAGGGAGGTAAATCTTAGAGCATTTGATATCACGGCTACTAATACTATACCACCATCCCTTACAGTTTAAAGAAGTATTACTAACAAAAGATAGGGAAAAAGAGAGACAAGTTATGAGTTAATAATGCTGGAATAAAAGGAAGCTTAGCATCTAAGACAGTGATGCCAATAGTAGCTTGTCCATCAAAGCTAATAACATCTTGTATAACCAGACCCAGAGCTGCTCTCCCTCCTTGGCCTAGTAAGTTCACACAGAGAGGCAGTCAGCTCATCAGAATCACACTCCAACCAGTACCGCAACCATGTCAGGAGACCAAGTGCCAAATGGCACAGGGAGCAGTTTGGAAAAGAGTAATAACAGTGACCAGAAGTCAACAGATTAAAAAATACTAAAACTGAAAACAGCAGAGCTCCGAGCTAGACATGGTGCACAAACCTGTAATCCAGCCACTCAGTACGTTGGGATAGGAAGGTCTCAAGTTCAAGACAAGGCTGGCAAGACCCAATCTCAAAATAATAATAATAATAATAATAATAATAATAATAAATAAATACAATAAAACACGCCCCTAACAGAGTCCAGTCAGTCTCCACGGATGTGTGGAGAAGGGGAGGTGACAGGCAAGGCAAAAACATCACAGAGAGCAAACTCAACTCAGAAAATGCACACAGTACACACACTGGAAATGATATATACACAATACATAAGACACACAAAGGCAACACACACCCAACACAGCCTAAAGAACAGCCTGGAGAGCAGCCTCAATGTCTCAGGTTCTCTAGAAGTCTCTAGAAGTGCACTGATGGGCACAGGCACACCCACACCCCACCGCTGCCACAAACACTAGGCTGAAGCCATACCCAGGGATCTCGACCCTTCTCCCTGAACCCAGCAGTCCCTCTACATCCTACTGAAAGCATAGTTCTTATCTTCAGCAAACAAAAACTATTTCAAGCTCCAAAGACATTCACTCTGGTGGGAAGAGAAGGGAAGTTGAGGAAGAGGCAATTACCAAACGGGGCTATCCAAAGCTTCCCTTGAAATCAACAGCTCTCTTGCCTTTGCCTTTTTCCGGTAAAATAAAGCCTCATGTACAGATTGAAGAAACTGTCTTCAGGGTTCAAACTGCCTCTGTAACAAAATGAAGGTGGATCTGCAAAATGCAAATGAATGAAGAGAGAACAGAAAAGGTTCTGCTTCTTGGCCGTCAAAATGAGATTGGTGGAACTGTGCCAAAGTCAGAAATAGAAGTGTGCACTCTCCTCCCTAAGCAAGCCCTCCAGAGCTGCCTTTGAAGTCACACGTGCTCCACAGGACTCAGACTGACGCAGACTCCTGTGCAAGTTTATCTTATACAGCTCAGTAGGAGACACTGTCCTTCAAACACTCCAAGAAGTCATTTTCAGCTCCTCCTTGGATGTGCTGAACTTTACGGCCTGGAACTGAAACCCAGGTCTCCCTCTAGGTATACCTTCTGGTCCCAGGGACAGCCCCAGGGACTTGGCCCAGCCTTCTGGACCTGTCCCAGGCACTGCCAGAATGGACAGACTCCAGTTCCCAGCTTTCAGGGACTGAGGCTGCCTTTGCAGCCACCTGGCCAGTCTTGGCCGGCTTTGCGGCCTTCTGGTCACCCCAGTCAGCTCCCTCGGAGGCCTTGGGCCCTTTGTAAGTTGCCATCTCCCTGCCCAGTGCCCAGGAAGAAGGGCAGCTTTGCACCGTCCAACACTGCTACACGCATCAAAAGGAGGAAAAATCTCACATTTGGATGAATAATAATCCTGCTAGCTAGCTTCGCTGTCAGGGAATTCTCTGGTAAACCTCATTACAACTTTAAGTACAATCAATTTCGTATCATTTGTTTTGTTTTCTACCTAGACACTGTGCTTAGAGTGTGGAACTACCCTGAATCAGGATAATGCAACTAGGAGCTAAAAGATCAGAGAGAAAAAAACAAAAATATTTTCTATTTTAAAATGCATTAGGGCCGGGAAGACAACTTGGCGGCACAAGCACCTGCCTGGCAAGCACAAGGTCCTGAGTTTGATTTTTGGCATGCATGCGCACATACACACACACACACACACACACACACACACACAACATATTAGTTCACCCACTGTGTGAATTTTAAAGATAAAAGCAGCCAAAACAGTAGCTCTTTAGCATAAGAGATTTAATTGTAGAGTACATTAGAATTTAGTACCTTCTCTTATGAAGGGAAGCTAATAAAGACCAAATAAATGCAGTTACTTAAAGGAGGAAAAACTGCTGCCCAGAGTTAATGGTTCAGACTAGCAGAGTAGTGACAAAGATGCTCGTAGTCTGACTAAATAGGTCTCCGCTGGCCAAAGATAAAATAGCCTAATATCAAAAGAAGTGACTGTAAATGATTCAAGAATGCCAAACCTACAAAATCTAGGTGTGTATAATGGGTTGATAAAATGTTCACATCAATCTTCTTGAAATAATGGGGAGAACAATTCATTAGCTGACCACCAGTAGAGGCTACGAGGGCCCCAGATTATTCTGAAAACTGATTTTTAAAACACGTGCCTTTAGGGGCCGGGGAGATGGTTCAGTGGAATATGCGCTTCCCTGTCAAGCACAAGGGCCTGAGTTCAATCCCCGATTCTGCCAAAAAAAATAATAAAATAAAATAAAACACGTGCCTTTGCTTTTCAAACTGTATTTTTGGACAATCAAATCCATATAAACAAATCCCAACTAATAAATGTGGAAAGAATAAGCAGTTTAAAGGTTCCCACTTTCCACCTCCTTGGGAAGATATCAGTAGTACATCATCAATCAAAAACACATTAAATGAAAAGTTGATAATGAAATTTATAAAAAGACTCAGATGAACACGCCCAAGGCTGACCTCGTCACAGAGAGGTTTAACACCCAGTTTAAAATCTATGCTCCCAGTGGGCCCGTCAGACAGCTGAGCAGACTAAAGTGCATGCTTTGGGGGCTAGGGAGATAGCTCAGTTGAATTAAGTGCTTGCTGGCAAGCGCAAGGGCCTGAGTTCAATACCCAGCTCCGCAAAAAATAAATAAATAAATAAATAAATAAATAAATAAATGCCTGCTTAGGCAGACACAAGGGCCGGGGGTTCCATCCCTGGCCTGCAGTGCCGGCTCCCTCCCTCGGCCTCACTGAGACAATGAGACTGAGTGTGGTGGCGCGCACCCATAATCCCAGCACTTGGGAGGCTGAAAAGCAGGAAGGATCTCTACAAGGATCTTTGTGTAGTGAGACCCTGAAGAGCCTGTACTAAATACATTAAATAATGGTGCACATCTATAATCCTAGCACTCGGGAGGCTGAGGCAGGAGGATCGCTGGCAGTTTGAGGCCACCCTGGGCTACAAAACAAATTCAAGCCATCCTGAACTGCAAAGTAAAACCCCATCTCAAAAAAGACAATCAATAAATAAGTAAATATAAATAAAAATCTCTATGCTACTTGAAGGGCTGAGTAAGTGTAGGAGGGATGAGTTAGATGACCACACCCTGTGATTGGCCCAGCCCAATAACACTGCCTCAAAGAACCTATGACTACAGACAATCAGTATGTGGAGTGTTGGTCATAAATAAATAGAAAAATTTTAGAAGAAACCAGATGAAAAACCAGTGCAGAAACAAGATAAGAATTACATCCAACTTCTCAGAAACAATAATGATTACAAGCAACTTCTCTTCAGAAACCATGTAAGGGGCCAGCGAGATAGCTCAGGGGACTAAAGCACTTGCTTAGGCAAGCTGAGGCAAGCACAGGGACCACATTTGATCCCCAGCACCACATGCCACACCAGCCTCACCCTGAGGGTGGGCTGAGCTGGCCAAAGTGCAGGTGTAGTGGTGTACCCATGTAATCCCAGTGCTGGGGAGGCTGAAAGCAGGAGGATCACCACAAGGCCAAGCTGTGTAATGAGACCCTGCAACAAACATGAAAGAAAGAAAGAAAGAAAGAAAGAAAGAAAGAAAGAAAGAAAGGAGAAGGGGAGGAAGGAAGCAAGCAAGCACATAAGAGGACAATGCAGCAAAATATTTAGTTTGACCAAAAAAAAAAAAAAAAAACCTCAAATTCTACACCTTGCCAGGGGCTGGGTATTTGGCTCAGTGGTAGAATGCTTGCCTAGCAAGCTAGAAGCCCTGGGTTCAGTCCTTGGCCCCCAAAACAAAAAGCAAACCTCCCCTAAAAAAAAGTTCAACCAAAAATGTACAGTAAAATCAAAAAAGACCAAAAACAAACAAGGTAATCTATACCTTGGTAAATTATTCTGCAAAAGTAAAGAAGAAATAAAGTCTTTCTCAAAGAAAAATTGAGGGAATGAGCTGCCAATACAACTACCTCACAAGAAATGTTCAAAGAAATTTGGGTGAAGAAGAGCAATAAAGGAAAGACATTCCCTGCTCCTGGATAGGAAGAACCAACATCGTGAAGATGGCCATACTTCCAAAACTGTTGCACAGATTTAATGCAATCCCTATCAAACTACCAATAACATACCTCACAGACCTAGAAAAATCATTTCTAAAATTTATTTGGAACCAGAAAAGACCTAGAATAGCAAAGGCAATCCTGGCCAACAAAGACAAGGCAGGAGGCATTACAATTCCTGACTTGAAATTATACTACAAAGCTACTGTGATAAAATCAGCATGGTATGGGCAATGAAATAGACCTGAAGAACAATGGAATAGATTAGAAGATGCAGTGGCCTCTACAAACACACTCAGCTACCTGATCTTTGACAAAGGGGACAAACATGCTTACTGGAAGAAAGATAGCCTCTTTAACAAATGGTGCTGGAAAAACTGGCTCTCTACATGCTGAAAACTAAAACTTGATCCAGGTCTATCACCATGCACTAAGCTAAAGTCAAAATGGATTAAAGAGCTAAACATTAAAACAGAAACACTAAATCTCCTGGAAGAGAAGTAGGAGGAACTCTTGAAGACAGGGGTAGGCAAAGAATTCATGAATAAAAATCAAATCGCACAGGTAATACTTGTGAAAGAATTAACAAATGGGACCAACTCTCATGGAGAAGCTTTTGCACGTCAAAAGAAATTATCAGCAAAGTAAAAAGACAACCCACAAATTTTGAAAAACTCTTAACTAATAAGCACTCAGACAAGGGCATGCTCTCTAGAATTTATAAAGAACTAAAAAACATTAGGGCCCCTAAATTTAAAGACCCAATCCAGAAATGGGCATCCGAGATGACACACACTTCTCAGAGGATGAAATTAAAGAAGTGAATAAATATATGAAAAAATGCTCCACATCACTAGCCATCCATGAAATGCAAATTAAAACACTGAGATACAATCTTACCCCAGAAAGAATGGCTATCATAAAGAAATCAACCAACAAATATTGGAGAGGCTGTGGGGAAAAGGGAACCCTTCTCCACCACTGGTGGGAAGGTAGACTGGGGCAACCATTATGGAAATCAGTGTGGAGACTCCTTAAGAAACTAGGACTGGAAATCCCATTCAAACCAACTATCCCCCTAATAGGAATTTTCCCAGAGGAACAGAAAACATCATATCATAGTGATATATGTGTACCTATGTTTATAGCAGCACAATTAGTGATAGCCAAGTCTTCAACACAACCAAGATGCCCATCACATGAGGAATGGTTGAAAAAGATGTGGTATTTTGATGCAATGGAGTATTATTCAGCTATAAAGAATGATAAACTCAACGCCTTCATATTTAAGTGGATGCCACTTGAAGATATACTTATAAGCAAAATAAACCAGACCCACATGTGCAAATATCATATAGTCTCCCTAGTGTAGGAACTCAAAAGAAGACATACAAATAGAAAGCTATAACATAATTAAAAGGAAAGCAGGGGCTGGTGAGATGGCTCAGTGGTCTAAAGCACCTACTTAGAACAAGCTTGGCTAAAGCACAGGGACCGCGGTTCAATCCCCCAGCACCACATGCC
>NW_004524784.1:2685500-2692685 GCF_000260255.1 Octodon degus
TTATTGCCTACTCCTTTCTACTTTGAGAATTCTAATTATATGAATATAAGTTTCTTTTGACACAGTGAACTATTATGACTGATCTGTAAATTCTTTCTTCATTTTTATTTTGGACAGTTTTTATTGTTATATTCAGTTATGTTTGTAAATAATTCATTTTCGATTTGCAATCTATTAAAAAATAAAAAAGAGGGGAAAATTAAAAAAACACAAAAATAAATAAAATAGAGAATTAAGAGAGAGAAATATAGTTTTGAAAGTGTACCAAATTTATTTTGTTACTTCAGAAATAAGGCCAACCTCTCTCCAAGCTCAGCAAACCAGGCCTCTACCAGTGTTATGGTTTATGTCTAGATGTTTCCCCAAAGCCTCATACAGTCATGGGGTGGGCTTCTCGAGTTTTTGATTGACTCAAGGTCCACTGCTAGTGTTACGGATGTGAGCGCTACACCTGCCCTGGGGCGGGTAGCCTGCACACAATATAAGGAAGAGAAAGAGGCTTGTTCCTTGTTGCTCCTCCTGTTTGCTCTTGCTGTTTTGCTGCTTTCCACAGCCATGAACTGGTGCCCTCTGCCATGTTGCATCCTGCCTTGGAGCCAGCCGAGTATGGACTGAAACCTCCACAAACTGTGAGCTAAGTAAACCTTTCCCTCTTTAAAATAAATAAATAAATAAATAAATAAATAAATAAATAAATAAATAAAAACTAAAAGGAAAGCAAAAACTTGAGGATTGGACAATGAGGAGAGGGCAAGGAGAAAAGCTGGGAAACAGACAGGGACAAAGCCATACATTTATAAACACAAGATGGGCAAGGCAATGATCCTGAGAAACATCAGCAGGTTTTTGAAACTAGCGGTTAATTGGTAGGATTCTCATCCTGACTAACTACATGCTGATGCCTGTGAACCAGGCAACTGCACTGAAGATAGCAATGTGTAATAGAAGGATCACTCTTAGAATACCTGTCATTCTGGTCTTCTAAATATGTACTTCTTGTCATGACATACCAATTATTACCATACTGTCTCACAAGTAAAAGTTCTTTTTTTAATGGGTAATAAATGAAAAAGAGACACAAGAAAAAGAAAAAACAAAAATGTCACAGGACTGTCCTGCTACAATGCCATATATGGTTAGATTTCTAAATTTCTGTGTAAAAAATATGTAATTGTTTATTCATATTCTTTAAATATTTTTCATTTTTTAAATTTTTATCTCCATATTCTGTTGGGACTTAATGTTTAACATATCAATACTTGATGGAAAATACCTGTTCCATGTTATGCCTAAGATGTTTGATATTCAGACAGATAATGAAGTTAAACCCAACTGCATATGTTGTAGGATAATAATAAGCTTCTCTTCTGGAGGGTTAACAACCTGGGTTTGCAGACCAAAAATTAGAGAAATAGAAGGGCTGCAAGGACAACCAACATTTTGACCCTAGCCTTTCAAGGTCAGTGAAGACTCAGGACTCAGGAGAACCTATACCCTAATATCATGCAACTCAGTTGTGTCCCAAATGTTCTGATCAAGGAGATTATAGGGCCACAGAGCAACATGATCGATGATGCAGAGTGTGCCTAAGGAGAGTTACCTTGAGAGAAAACATTCTCTCAGGCTTTCACAGAGAACAAATTGGTCAAGCAATGGCCATGACTCATCCACATGGCTGACACTGACAAAGGATCTGCAATCTGTGGTTACAGGATAAATCCTGAGAGTACTTGACCGACCTTATCAGATACAAAAGTTACATTTCTTGTTATACAAGTCTTGCTTTATCTTGGTCTTAACCATCCAGCAGAAAAATATAAAAATGAGGAATATAAAGTAAAGCCATATTAATATGTTGAGCTGTGAAAGGCTCAAGTCAACAACTTCTGTTGATAACCCATTACTATTGTGGACTGCTGGACTGTTTGGCTTGTTTTGTTGAATTCACGCACCTATAGTATTTAGATGCCAGTGGAATACCCATTTCTGACAGGACTAAACAAAAAAACGGGATACAAAGGAAGGACCATTTTGTATCTATATATGCAGAATAGTTAGGATAGATATACAGCTACTTTTGCTTAATTCAATAAGAAGAAAGATTTGTACTAATGGTGTTTGGACAGGATATCTTGTCTGCATCTTCTTTATGAATAACCACTAAGAAGATAACAATGTACAATGTATTAATTATTGAAACTGTCTTATTAATCAGTTTTAAAACCGTCTTATTACTATTTGTTTCTCAATTTAAAAAAATTTAAGAAAAATAGAATAGGGTGCCTGCCCCTTAGCTCAGCTCTTTAAGTGGCTGCTTCAACAAAGCAGTCAGGCTCAGGTTGCTGTGGTTCGATCCCCACAACTCAAGCCAGCCAAACCTGCCCTGAAGGCATTTGGAGCCAAAAAAAAAGAAAGAAAAGAAAAGAAAAATAGACTAAATGACAATAAAAAAAGAAAAAAGAAAAGCAATAAAGGAGCCAAGCATGGTGGCACACACCTGTAATCTTAGCACTTAAGCTGAGGCAGGAGGATTGCCATGAGTTCAAGCGCAACATGAGCTATGTAGTGAGTTCAAGGCCAGCCTGTATGACATAGTGAGACCCTCTTTCAAAAAAAAAATTTATTAAAGAATAAAGGGAGAGGGGGCCAGGGAGATGAATCAGCAGAATAAGCACTTCCCTGGCAAGCGCAAGGGCCTGAGTTCAATCCCCAGTTCTGCCAAAAAATAAAAAAATTTAAAAAATAAATAAAGGGACAGCCTCTTTGGGGTCCTTCTTTCCAAAATGACAAAAAAAAAAAAAAAAGAAAAAAGAAAAAGAAAGAAAGAAAGAACAACAGTTGTACCAAAAAGGGCCGCGGTCATGTGCAGCTATTCACTCCATGAACTGCGCCTGGTGTGTACCCAAGGATAAGGCCATTAAGAAGTTTGTCATCCAGAACACAGTGGAGGACGCCGGCATCAGGGACATTTCCGAAGCGAGTGTCTTCGACGGTTATGTGCTTCCCAAGCTGGATGTGAAGCTGCATTGTTGTGTGAGTTGTGCCATTCACAGCAAAGTGGTCAGAAATCGATCTCGTGAAGCCCGCAAGGACCGAACTCCTCCACCCCGATTTAGACCTGCTGGTGCCGCCCCACGACCTCCACCAAAGCCCATGGAAGGGGAGCTGGGTCTTAATGGACTGAAGAAAACTCTCTTGAGAAAGAAATAGTAAATTGAATGTTATACTTAAAAAAAAAAAAAGAATAGAAGGATGAACAGATAAGAAAGAATATGGGAGGGGAAATATGTGAAAGCAAAATAAGAGCTTTCATTTTTCTTATTCTTTTTTTTTTAATTTTTTTTAACATTTAGTGTGTGTGTGTGGCCAGCTCAGCCCACCAGGGGGCGCGGCTGGCTGGCATGTGGTGCTGGGGGATCGAACCGCGGTCCCTGTGCTTTTCCAAGCTTGTTCCAAATAGGTGCTTTAGACCACTGAGCCATCTCTCCAGCCCCATTTTTCTTATTCTTGATTGAACTAACAGATAATAATTTGTGCAAAATAAAGCAGTAACAATGCACTAAATTACACCTGTATATAATTTTATGTGTACAGGTGTATCTAGGCTTATGTATTAATAGATAAATGAGATGAATAGGAACACTGGTACAAGAGAAAGAAAAGAAGAATTAGGACAGTTGTGATTTTAATATGCTCACATTACTCATAAATATGTATATTATTTCAAAGTGGACTTGGGCTAGGTGTAGACATCCTTTGCAGACTAAGGCAAACACTAAAAAAATGTTTTTTTTAAGAAAAGGTGTAACTGATATGCTAAGAAAACACTGAAAGTGGAACCATAAAATGTCCAACTAAAACCAAAGAAGGTAGGGGATAGTAGAAGACAAAAACTGAAGCAAAAGAATTAGAAACAATAATGGAAATGCCAGGCACTATCTACAAGAAAACATTTTAAACATAATGATGCATATATGTGTGAATATACCAGGCTAACACTAATCAAAAGAAAGCAGGAGTAGCTGTAGTTGTTTCAGACCACAAGAAAAGCTGTTATAGTGAAAAAAATAATTATGGGGTAGATTTTTTCCATAATCCCTTCAGTCCTGAAGGTGTACGCATTTAACAACAGAAATGAAAGTTCATTAAACAAAAATTGCTAGAATTACAACTCTAACTGATGGATCCACTACTATAGTCAGATACCTGAAACCCCCTGTCTGAAATGGACAGGGTCTGAGGGCCGAAAATTAACACAATCAGCTAGCTAGCATGGACAGCTACCAGCCACAATAGACTACTTCCTCCAAGCATAGAATATGCTCGCCTCATTTACCGAGAGAGCAGAGTAAACACGCTTTAATGAATTTAAAAGAGTAGAAATCATATAATCTGCTCTCAGACTAAGAGATTAAACCAGAAATCAGAAACATAAATATTTTGCTGAATTCATGCATCTACATTTGTTTTTTCTTTTTTTCTTTCTTTTTTTTTTTTTTTTTTTTCGGAACCGGGGATTAGAACTCAGGCCCTTGCGCTTTCCAGGGAAGCACTTACTCCACTGAGCCATCTCCCTGACCCTCACCTACAATATTTGGATAGCAATGGAATACCCATCTCTGACAAAACTAAATAAAAAGGAGATATAAGTGAAGGACAATTCTGTATCTGTATATACAAAACTGTTAGGATAAATATATAGCCACTTTCTCTTAATTCAATAAGAAGAAAGATGTGTACCAATAGTGTTTGGACAGAATATCTTGTCAGCATCTTGAGCTATGAATGACTACTACGAAGACAACAATATGCAATATATTAACCTTTTTGAAACTGTCTCATTGCAATTTTTTCTCAATAAAATTAATTTTAAAAAAAGTAATGTTGACAAGTGGTACTTGCACCTATGCTTTGTTTCTCTGTTATGAAAGTTTATATTCTTTGTTTCTGAATAATTGGTTTGATTTTTGTTCATCATAACTGCTGACTTCGGAAGTTAGACATCAACCACTACCTCCTAAGTGTCCCTGCTGCGCACTGAGGTGCTCTGGGCACCACAGAAAACTCATAGAGCAGGGCCGGGGAGATAGCTCAGTAGCATAAGCGCTTGCATGGCAAGTGCAAGGGCCTGAGTTCAATCCCTGGTTCCACAAAAAAGAAAAAAGAAAACTCATACAGCACTGTGAAACTTTTAAATTGTCAAGGAAAGAGTAATATTTGGGGCACACTGCACAAACTACTGTTATTAAGTTGTTTAGAATAACTATTTAATAAAAGAAGCAAAAAATAAAAAAGAAACAAATATAACAGGAAAATCTGAAAATATATAGTGATTAAGTGACACATTTAGAAATGACACAAAGGTCAAAGAAGAAATAAGAGATATTATATATATATATATATAATATAGATAGATAGATAGATAGATAGATAGATAGATAGATCAAATGGAAGTTTTATTTTTAGCTTTTTGAGGGCTCTCCATACTGATTTACATAGTGGATGTATCAGCTTCTTTCTCACCAACAATTAAGAAGTCTTTCCTTTTTTTTTTTTTAACATTTTTTTTAGTGTGTGTGTGTGTGTGTGTGTGTGTGTGTGTGTGTGTGGCCAGCTCAGCCCACCAGGGGGCGGGGCTGGCTGGCATGTGGTGCTGGAGGATCGAACCGTGGTCTCTGTGCTTTGCCAAGCTTGTTCTAAGTAGGTACTTTAGACCACTGAGCCATCTCGCCAGCCCAACTTTAGACCACTGAGCCATCTCGCCAGCCCAAGAAGTGTTTCCTTTTTTTGTAACCAGTCTAATATTTGTTATTTTATTTCTTCCACATAGCCATCTTTTGGAGTAAGACAAAATCTGAGTGTTTTAATTTGTACTTTTTGAATGGCCATTGTTGTTGAACAATTTTTATGCATTTATAGGCCATTTTTATTTACTTCCTCATCTGCAAAGTACCAGTTTATCACAGATGTCCATTTTTGGACTAGGCTGTAAACTTGGGGGGGTCTAATTTTTTAAATATTTTTAGATATTCTAGATATTATTTTTTGTCTGATGAGTAACTGACAAAATATTTTTTCCCATTCTGTGGGTTGTCTCTTCACTCTGCTAGTGGTTTCCTTTGCTGTGCAGAAGATTTTTAATTTGATGTGATCTCATTTACTGATTCTTGGTATAATTTCTTGGGCAACTGGGTTCTGTGAGGAAAGTCTTTGCTTATGCCTATGTTTTCAAGAGTTTTACTTACTTTGTCTTTCAGCAGATTAAGGGTTTCTGTTTTAACATTTGGATCTTTGATCCATTTTTAGTTGAGGGTATGTTAAGGGATACAGGTCTAGATTCAATCTTCAGCATGTGGATAGGCAGTTTTCCCGACACCGTTTGTTAAAGAGTCTCTCTTTTCTACAGCAAAAGCATTTAACCCCTTTGCCAAATATAAGGTAGCTGTATAGGGTCAGCCAGATAGCTCAGCACCCCAAAACACCTGCGTAGGCAGGTGCAGGGACCGGGGCTGGATCCCCGACATGCTGTGCACCAATCTGGTTTATCAATACCATGCTGTATTTATCACTGTAGTTTTGTAGTATAATTTAAAGACCAGAATTGTGATGCATCTCGCTTTTCATTTGTTGCCCAGAATTGCATTTGCTATTCTAGGTTTATTCTGGTTTCAGTGAACTTCAGTATTGCCTTCTCAAGTTCTATGAGGAATGCTATTGGTATTTCGATTAGGATTCTATTAAACAATTGTTTTGCCTTCCATATTTGAGACTTTATTGGTTATGTCAAGGATCAGTGTAGACAATTCACTTTCTTTTCTTTCTTTTTTTTTGTATTATATGTAATTAGTACAGGGTCTCACTGCACAGAACATACTCTTAGTGATCCTCCTGTTTTCAGCCTCCCAAGCACTGGGATGACAGGCATGTGCCACCATGCCCAGCCTCAGTTGTCTCAGAGCTCCCCGGGGGGTTGGGCTGGCACTGCATGCCAGAATTCAAACCCTGGTCCCTGAGTCTGCCCAAGCAGCTGCTTTAATCCACTGAGCCATCTGGCTGGCCCTAGACAGTTCACTTTCTACATGATTTTTTTTTCCATAATTTTATTGAGAAACAAATAGCAATGAGACAGTTTCAAACCAAATTGGTAGGACAGTTTCAATAATTAACACATTGCATACATTCTTC
>NW_004524784.1:2693410-2739461 GCF_000260255.1 Octodon degus
AAAAGAAAAAGAAGAAGAAGAAGAAGAAGAAGAAGAAGAAGAAGAAGAAGAAGAAGAAGAAGAAGAAGAAGAAGAAGAAGAAGAAGAGAAGTCATCGTCCAGTAAATTCCAGATAAGCAAAAGAAATAATTAAAATAAGAGACAAAGTAAGTGAAATTGAAAACCAGAAACCAAAAGAGAAAACCAAATCAATGAAACCAAAAGTAGTCCTTTCAAAAGATCAATGCAATCAATAAGCCTCTAGCTAGGCTAAAAAGGGAAAAAGATACAAATGATGAATATCAGAAACAAAGCAGGGCCTTCACGACAATGTGACACACATTAAAAGGATAGTAAGTGGACGCTATAAACAATTCTATGCCCATTAATTTGATAACCTGGATCAAACAGACCAATTCCTCGGGGCCAGCAAGATAGCTCAGTGGACTAAAGCACCTGCTTAGGCAAGCTTAGGCAAGTGCAGGGACCACAGTTTGATGCCTAGCACCATATGCCCCCACCCCCAGGGTGGGCTGATCCAGCCACAGCATCCAGGCCCAGTGGCGCATGCCTGTAATCCCAGCGCTGGGGAGGCTGAAAACAGGAGGATCACCATGAGTCCAACCTGCATAGTGAGATCCTGCAACAACCAAATACATTTAAAAAAAAAAAAATTCTTTGAAAGATACACGCTTGAACAACAGGAAATACAAAATGGTTACTTTGACCTTTGTACTGTTTCTTAAAAAGCAGAAAATAAAATTCCCATGCAAACCCTCCATATACCTACTTGAAAGATCTGACATCTTTCCCTTCCAGGATGAGAAGTCAAACCTGAGAGAATTCTGCACAGATGGTTGAAATGCACCTTCTCTCTAAGCCTTTCAACTGCTTCTTCATAGCTGCTCATTGCTCAGTTCAGTATATGTGGTAAACAATTTCTTCTTCAGATCTTCATTTCCTTATGAGGCTTCCTGTGCCATGTAAAACTTCTAAGTAAATATGTACCTAGGGTCATTAGTGACCCTTCCAAAACAGAAATCACAAGGCTAAAGGTACTCACTGGAAAACTCTACTCAACATTTAAAAAAGAAATTATATCAATCTTTTACAATCTCTTTCACACTATATAAGCTGAAGGTGTATTTCCCACCTCTTACTAGAAGACCAGCACCCTTCTAGCACCAACACCAGACAGCAACCAAGACCCTCCACTATTGGGTCTTGGTGGACTTGTACTCTGCCTCACTGCGTCTTTTCTCTGTGAAAATAAAACCACAGAAGTGACAAAGCAGAACCAAAACATAACACAGCCAGAGAAAAGTACAGCTCAGTACAAAACCAATAAACAGAGTATGGAAAGAGACACAATAGCCCACAACACTACTTTGCAATACATATAGAGCCTCATGATGAAGCAGAACTCATGTGACTGCAAGCAGAAGCCAGGCGCAGTGGCATGCTCCCGTCATCCCAGCACTCAGGAGGCTGAGGCAGGAGGATTGTGGCGAATTCAGGAACATCCCTGACTGTCACACAGTAAATTCAAACCCAGACTGAACTGCAGAGTGAGACTCTGTCTCAAAAAACAAAACCAAACAAACAAACAAATCTTTTTCCTCCTCAACAAACTCGTCATTTCTACCAGCCAGGAAATTTGAGAAAAGAAAGCTCACTGGGCAAGAAACGGGGTATCTGTCCCCCAAATGAAGGTGGCAAGATGTTATGCTGTTGTATTTGTGGAATAGTCAAAGACAGATGTTTCCTGCCCTTTCTAGAAGGGAAGGTTAGGCTTCCTTTTCAGTTACTGGACACGTGTACATACATGCATGTATGTATGTACTCTTCAAAAACAGAATCCCTATGTACTTCACCTTTTTAAAGTATATAATTCAGTGAGTTACATATATTTTCAAAGGTATGTGGCCACAATCCCTATACAAGGCACAGCCCATTAACTGACACTCTTCACTCTCCTCTTTCTCCAAGGGCCCCTGGCAGCCACTAATCCGCTCTCTGCCTCTATGAATCTGCCTGTCCTAGACACTGCATATCAATGAAATCATACACTATGTGGGCCCTCAGCATCTGGATTCTTTTATTTAGCTTAATATTTTCAAAGTTTATCATGTTATAGCATGTATTAACACTTCATTCCTTTTTAGGAAGGAATAATGTTCCACTGGACAGAAATACCATCTTTAGAGGCCTGTTTCCACCTTCACTGTAGCCATCACGTGTAATACAGGTATGAGTACGCATGTACAGATTTTGCACAAAGAAATTTTCAGCTTTATTGAATATATACCAAAGAGTAGCACTGCTGGCTTGTATGATAATTCCAGGTTGCATTCATTTTTGAGGAAGTACCACACCACTTTTGAAGACAACTGCAACATTCTACATTCTCCCAGTGACACGCAAGGATTCTGGTTTCTCCACATTCTCACCAACGTGTGTTGTTATCCATCTTTTTAGTGTGTCCTAGGTGCAAGGTAGTACTCACTGCATTTCCTCCAGAGTACACATGCTATTTTCATGTGTCTAACTGTATATCTTCTTATAGTGACTATCCCAATCTTTTGCCTGTTTTCAGTTGAGTTCTTTGTCCCTTAGATCTCTTTTATTTCTTTTAACCAGGAATCAAACTCAGGACCTTGCACTTGCCAGGCACGTGCTGTGCCACTGAGCTATCTCCTCAGCCCCATCCCTTAATTCTTACGAAGTCCTCTATCTACTTTAATACTGGTTAAATCCTGGAAGAGATAAATACTATATCCTAGAAGGTGAGGCTCAGGGAGCCTGCAGACTGTGAGCAGAAGTTCCTGTTACAAATTCTCTATGTCCCCCAATTGATGGAGAGCAACACACAAGTGGTGGTGAAGAGCATGCATCCTACAGACATATTATATGTTATTTCCACCATTTTCAAACTATGCAACTTAGAATCAGACTGCTCTTTCTGTACATCAGATCCTCCTCTTAACGTGAGAGACAAACTAGAACATCTTCACAGATTTCCAAGGTTTCTATGAGTTAATACAAGCCAGGCACTCCCACACTCAGAGCCATGGGTGGCACAATGTGCACACCCAGCACCTGTTAGCTATTATGATCAGCAAAGGTGGCATCGCATTAATCCTAAGGATACAGTTTCCAAAGAAACATACATCTCAAAATAATAGCAGCATGGAGCTTGGGTGAGTGATATAGTTACTATGACAACATCTCTGATTCCCCCAGAAGTTTCCACGAATCCAGAGCCTCAGGACTCCACAGCTTGGGGGGCACAGTCCCCTCTGTCCTACTGCAAGACACTTTCTGATCTTTTTAACATAATCTCAAAATGGCATTCTCTTCACAATAAAACAAGATGAATCGCAGCACCGGATCACATGGCCCTTTCTCCTCTCACCTTCTTCCGGTTCAAAACATCACACATCCTCATAGCCAGCGCTCCCTCAGTCCGCAGTGAGGTCAACACACCCAACCTCAGTGCATTCTTTTTAGGTGCTCTGGCCTTTTTCCAAGAAATCAGCTTTGCCTGCCCACCACACCCACGCTGCTTCTGCTGTCCTGCCACCATCCCTCGGCCCGCAGAATCCTTGCCTTCTTGTATCACGTCCCTGTGTGCACGAGCCATGCACCATCTTGATAGAGTGTGGTGGGAATGGATAGAAACTCACTTTCTGTTTTGTGTCCCACAGTCCTGCACATTTGCCTAAGTCAAATCCAGATGCCAAATTTTCCTTACCGCAAAAAAAAAAAATAGACTTAATCAAGTAGTGCTCTATCCTCTGACTCTTTCTCTATAATGCTTTTGTTTCCAGGTCATTTAGCAATAGTGTTAGAAATAACTTTTTAACTCTGTCAGGGGACAGGACTAACTCTGTCTTGTGTTTCTTCCTTTCCCACAATTCCCTGCATGTTTCGCATTTGTTAGGAAACCCACAACATCTGCAGCTTTCGGTCTCCCTTCCACAGACCACCCTTCACATTGTCAGTGTCTACTGATGTAGCCAGGAACAATTTTGCACTCAAAAGTGATTTCCTCCCAGCTAGATAGCTTCGGGAACATTTGCCTCCCTCCCTTCACAATGATCTCATCAGCTAGTGTATGTTTAGCAATCACAAATTACTTTTAATATTAGCATATTACAAATATAATTAGATAGGAAAACCTTCTGGGATCAAGTCATATATAGGATGATTACTGAGCTCTGACAAACACCAGGATTTGTTGTTCTCCTTTCATCTGAGTATAACACACTCACACCCCAATGCTGCTTTGGCTCAAAACAGTCTTCAAAAATCCCCTTTACCAATTCCATTCAGGGCTGGGGGTATAGCTTAGTGGAGAGCACTTGCCTAGCATGTAAAAGAGCCCGGGCCTCATGCGAGCTCAAAAAAATAAATAATAAGTAAATAAATCTTTTCAGACCCTGTTTGCTATCTGTGTACCCACACATCACTCACATTTGAGTGTTTCATGCTAAAAGTATGGAGATTCTGCTTGGTCTCACACCCCAGCTACTCTCAGCTGTGAGCCACTGTGTCCAGCCCCTGCCCTCACTCGTTCCCCTACTGTGCGCCTCAAGCGAGTCACTGCAGTACAAACAGAGAGACCTGTTTGCAATGGCCCCATCTCACCCCAGAGTCCAAGCTGAGAGCAAAACAGCCTGAGCTGCTTCCCCTGAAAAAACACACTTTCTTCTTCCAAATTGGACTTCATAAGAATTTATGAGGGTCTCCCAGGAAAGCCACAGGTGTGGTGAGGCTCTTCCCCCAGGCTTTCCCTGGTGCTCCCTCGCCCTTGCCCTCCTAAGATGCTATGGATGAGTCTTGCTACACCACTATTCAGCAGACGGCAGGAGAAGGCTCACTTCAGGGGACAGGAGAGGATGCCTCCTCCAGTTTCAGGAAATAAGCCAAAGAAACCAAACCCCAAAGAGCGTTTCCCTGAAGAAAATATGGCACTGAGAGTCACAGCAGGGGCCCAGAACACCATGACACAGCCCTTCCACAGCTGCAGGGTCAGTAGCAGCCTCCACAATATGGGCTTCTGGACAGGGAGCATGGCCAGCCACCCTGGCCTACCTGTGATTGTCCCAGCTCTAGGTCTAAAAGTTTTGCGTCCCTGGTGGCCACCACTCTGCCACTGGCTCTCTGCTGTTGGTCTGCTCTTTTTCCAAACCGGGACCAGAAGAGAAAAGACCAGAAATGAGTAAAGAGGTAATAAAGGCGAGGGCAGCTTTCCCTGAGCCAGAGCTCTGAAGGCCCCAAAGAACTCTGATGACTAGATTATGTAAACCTTCCAGAGAACAATGCCTTCTTTCACTTAAGCACCATCACTACTCAACCTTCTGGACCCTCAAAGAAGCCACTGGTCGTACATTTTAGGTGAGGTGGGAGAACTGCCTGCAGGATCCACCTGGTAGAGCCCCACTCAAAGGTTTTCAAAGTTCGGTGTTTAAACTATCCACATTAGAACTGCCTGGTAAGACTGATGAAATCCAAGTCTGGGGCTCCCTCATACCTTCTAGATCACAGCCTCTTGGAATAGAGTTTAAAAAGTTTCATTTTTTTAGGAAAGCAAAAAATAAGTCTGGCGAATACTGATTCCCAAGAACTGATGTCTTGACTACTTCTCATTCTAAACTTTACCCTCAGCACAAGGCAGAGCCAGGCAAAAACTCCAGCATCAATAATCCTTGGCTCCGCAGAGCAGAAGAGAGGTGAGCTTGTCCTTCCAGCCTCGCCCTCCTCCTTCCTACCCCTGCCCTACCTCAGCCTCGAGAGCACTGCCATTTGTTACTGAGGCTGGACAACATTCAGCTAGACCCTGTCCATTCTGAAGGACCTCTGCATCCCAAATCACATTACAATTCTCCTCCCCTAACCACCAAATCTTTCATTCATGCAGCTGCTAGGAAAACAACCTGGATAAATTCATTCACACCTAGGGCAAATGGCTGATGGGACTTGACAGTCTTCTAGAGAAGGAAGAATAGGTTATTTCTCCAGTGAGTCAGAGACTGGCAGAATTAAGGGATATCCAGGAAAAAAATAGCTTTGGAATTTATAGGTTCTTCCTTAAATCAGTACTTTCTGTTATCTTCTGCAACTGGTACAAAATTTTCTTAATTTGTGAGAAAAAAAACATCCCGGTAAGATGCCATTACACAATTTCTCATGGCATATGTCTACAGGGATGAGATTAAGCTCTTAGGTCTTAGGGGAATAAGGGTCTAAAATCAGTGGGGGTGAGCCTATGGCACACATGCTGCATCCAGCTGTTTGTTACCACTGAAAGCTCTAAAAGGCTGGCCACCACTGCTCTAAGTCTTGGCCCATCAATTATTGGTCATGTGGCTCTGGGAAACATACTTGATCTCACATTTATAAAAATGGATATAACTATAATGGTTAAAATCTTCAAAGAATGGAGCTGGGGAGATGGCTCAGTGGAATACGTGCTTCCCTGGCAAGCGCAAGGGTCTGAGTTCAAACCCGGTTCTGCCAAAAAAAAAAAAAAAAAATCTTCAAAGAAGATTTTATAAAGACGCAAAAAAACAACTTTTTCAAAGTATCTGACATCTGGTGCTTACTAAGTAGTTGTTTTTAAGACTAAAATCATTCAAAGGCATCAGTGGAAAAAAATCTTTAGGGATACAATAGCCAAATAAGGTGGACCACAATGTAATGGTTTTTAATCTGCTAATACAAGCTTGATTCATTATTTGAAAAGAAATCAATATAATTTACTATCTTGACAAATTTAAATGTGAAAAATAGCAGTTAATGAGGTAAGAGATTAAATAAATTGTGTCATAAGCCAAAAAAGTATTATTAGTAGCATTATTAGTGTGCACACGTAACAGTGCACTTTGCTGTTTTCAATTACAAAAATAATTTTGTGTGTGTTCTTCCCCTCTGTTGTTCTTCACTCACACAGCCCTGGTGCTTATTCACAACTCTGCAGAGCAGAGGAAGACAATGGTCTTGGCCACCCTGGCTTTGCTATGGACAAGGAGACATCTGTACAGCTGATTCAGCATACTGTGACTCAGGGTCTAAGAACCCCATGGCTGCTGCTACTCATATCCCCCCTTGGGTTTTCAGCTTTTGAAACCCAGTCAACATCATGGTCACCAAGCCCACTACTTCACTGGCCATTCCCTATAGTTGACACCACCTAAGCAAAAATGAAAACAAGTGGTAAGGAGGTGAACACTGTGGGTGTGGTGGATTCCACCTTGTGGCCACCTGGTAACAGCCAGTTGAAAACCAGCATGGTGCTGGGTGTGGAGAGCCCATGAGAGGACCGCTGCTAAGAGCATAAAAAGGAGAACTGGAGAGGAAGGGTCAGTGTTCTTGGTTCGCCTGGAGAAGCCTGTCACACTGGTTCTCCTGGTATGAACTCAGCTGTGATCATCGGAGGAGGTTAGGTCCTCACTGTCACTAAGGATGCCTGTGGTTCACTTTGGGTAGCTCTGGTTCACTTTGAGCATTGCTTCCTGGCTCCAGTGCAGATCCGTCAGCTGCTGGCACAGATCCTTCATCCTGCTGGTGCAGACTTCCTAGCTTCCGTCACTGACCTTTGGGACTTCCCAGTGTAGGTCCTTGGTACAGACCTGCATGATACTGCCATGGGCTCTGGGTCTCCAGCTGGACTTGTGCAGGACATTGCTGCAGAATGTAGGCCCTCAGCTGGATTCTTTGGTTCTCTAGTGCATAGACAGATCTCCTGTACTGTTTTCACATGTGACTCTTTAGATGACTATTACAAAGTAATTCTATAAATTATGTGTCATATATTAAACTGTTTTCCTTGAAAACTCTGACTATAACAGTGGGGACAATGGAAATTATAATTTCTGGCTTGAGATTTTTTTGTTTGGTTGATTCATTGGTGGTGGTACTAGGGAGTAGGTCCAGGATCTTTGTACTGAGCTACATTCCTATACCTTCATATTTTTTATTTTGAGACAGGGTCTAAGTTGTCCAGACTTGAACTTACGACCCTCCTGCCTCAGCCCTTGGCTGACCTCTGTGCTGGCTAAGAATCATGATTTCTAATCCTCCGGAGTCAACTCCTCCTTGCCAGTCCCTCTCCTAAAGGTCTGATGATAAAACCACACAGGTCGAAGGAAGGAGGAGCATAAAACTGGCTTCTTCACAGAGTGGCAACTTGAGACAGTCTTGCATTACTGGGTGACTGCATGGCCTGAATTTGCAATAAACACCTGCAAAATGTGTATACTGGCTGCTGGGAATCCCCAAGATCGAAGCAAGATGGACATACAAGCAACAGCCCTCTGAAATGGACAGAGTTAATGGACTAGGATTGTACCAAACTCAACATGTGCAGCCAGAAGGTAAAACTGAGGGGCTGTCCCAGAGAAAAAGACATCTTTAAAATAAGTGGGCTGTCAACTACGTCTCTACCATGATTACAAAGCAGAGGAAATACGCAGTGAGTGTAAGTGATGGAAAAGACAAAAGAGAGTTGGGATTCAAGAAGATGTCAGAGGGACAGGTAGACCAGATGTGACAGATGATAACAGAAACCCAACCAGGGTAGCCAATGAAAAGAAAAGCCCCACCACTCATTGAGCATTGTGGGTTCCGGAGCTGCACTGTGTGCCCAGCAAGCAGCTTCTCATCTGGCCTGTGTGAGGTCTCTGGGAGGTGCACACAAGCCAACAGAGGTTCTGTGCGGCTCAGTTACCTATCCAGGATCACACGGCTAGTGACCCACAGAATGCGAGGCAAACCTAAGTGCACTGATTGTGAAACATGTCCTTCCACTACCTACACTACAGAAAGAACTAGAAAAAGATAAAGGTGAGCAGGATGGCACATCTGCCAAGGAAACAATGACTGCAATTATCCAAGACATGCTAGGCCAGCAGAATGAGATTGTAGCACCAGACATGGAGAGCACACCCCAATAAATAGTAGTCACTACCTGTGCCTTCATGATGTGCTTACAAAGCCCCACTCCTCTCCAGTACACTTGTGTCTTAGACTTCAGATCTGTTTAAAAGCAACTGAACGACAAAATTCTTGGTCACCGCTGCCTAGGAGCTGCACACAGAGCTCATGGATGGTCTAAGCAGGGAGAACCTGGAAGTCTTCACAATCCACAGCTCCAGTAAACTGTTTCTATGAATCTAAGTCATGCTCTAAAGGCTGTAACTCAAACTAGCATGAAGAAATTAGAGAAAGACATTTTGATCAGCATGCAGCTTTAGAGTTGTAGGCAAAGGTTTTGGAAGAAAATGTCAAATTTATTCAGAATTCAATGACTATATATAATGTTGCCAAGTGCTAAAAAAAAAAAATGCAGAATATAGCGCAGCCACAGAGAAACTCCTTTGCAGGCTAAGGATGTAGATGGATGTCTACCCAAATCAGAAGGAAGAACGACATGAGACTATCACCCCGGAGACCACAGCTGAAAATCCATCACATTGGAAAGGTGTAGACTGCTGTTGTCATGGCAACCACATAGCACTTAGTCTCATGTTGTCATAGTAATTAGAAAGTGGATTTATCTAGATTTTGAAAAGTCTAGAAATATGCCTCTTTCACACCAAATTTCTATCACATAAACAACTCCATAGTGGTACCTATTACTGGCCCAGTTACCTCAACAGTCAGCATAATATAAAAACTACTTTTCTTTCTCTCTCTCCTTTTTTTTCTTTTTTTTTTTTTTTTTTTTTTTTTTGTGGTATCAGGGATTCAACTTAGGACCTTGTGCTTGCTAGGCAGGGGCCTAAGCCACTGAGCTATCTCCCCAGCCCAACAGTCAACATAATAACCTCAACTCTCCCCTCTTATGATTTGTTTTCCATGGTGAGCATGTCATTGACAACCCTGGAAAGGAAAGCAATTAAATATAGAAATGCTGAAGTTAAAAAACCAAAGTGTTAATAGTGCTGTGTGAAGCTTAGAATAATCTTTGTAAATCAGGCTTTACAGTATATGTAACGTCTGAGAGTCTGACCCCTTTGAGAGCCTGCCAGGGTGTAAACGACTATAGACTTGAGACTGAATAAAAGGTGAAAAGATGAAAGTTTTACAAACAATAGTAGAATGTGTTGGAGAATAAGAAATTTGCTGTATTTATAAGTTTTAGTTTTTAGCTTAGTAGAATTGCTCAAGTCCTTGGCAAAGTTGCTAAGGGCTTCTTCAGGTTTCTTTATCGAGTCCTTGAAGTGAGTTAGAAGAAGACGGAACCTATTTATGTACAAATATGACTTTAGATGTCTCAGTAAATGTACTTAAATTACCAATTAAATTAATTCATGGGAATTTAGTCTACCCAACTTGAATTTATTGACCATTAAAGCACATCTCTTCATTGTCATTTTATACATTATTTCATAGATGTATATGTAGAATGACAAGCTATTTAAGGTAAAAGAAAGACATGGGGCCAACCTAATAGCTCAACAGACTAAAAGCACCTGCTTAGGCAGATAGCAACAGTCAGGGTTTGATCCCCGGCGTGCTGTGCCAGCCCCATCCGTGGGGCACACTGAAATGACGATTGACACTAGGCATGGTGGCATGAGCCTGTCATCCCAGCTCTTGGGAGGCTGAACACAGGAGAATCACTATGAATCTGATCCACATAGTGAGACCCTGTAGAACTTGTCCTAAAAATAAAAATAAATAAAGTGAAGATTACTTTCTTTCATATATTAATATTAATTAAAAATTAACATTAAAGTGGTACGTTGTCTCCTGAACTGAATTATTTCCAGGAGTCAGGCCACATAATTTATTCACAATTCTGGTTGCAACCAAACTACCAAATTAAGTTCATGAACTGAGGTATCACTGTGTTTAAAACTAATACTAATTTTAATTCTATCAAAAATGTAGGGACTCTCTTGTTGCATAGGTCCTGCTTTACCTTGGTCTTAACCATCCAGCAGAAAAGTATGAAGACGAAATTATAAGAAATAAAGCCATGCTGTTAAGTTGAGCTGTGGGGGACTCAGGTCAATAATTTCTGACATTGCCAGTTAAACAGAAGACCCAATGCTATTATGGGCTACTGGACTCTTTTAGAATATTTTGCTGAGTTTACACACCTATAATATTCAATAACGGAACTTAGAAAAAATGGGGTATACAGATGAATGTCCATATTGTATCTGTGTATTCAAAGTGGTTGGGATAGATATATAGTTACATCTGTTAAATAGAATGATTTGTTCTAATGGTGTTTGTAAATAGGATCACAAGTCCGCATCTTGTACAGCAATTAACCACTAAGAAGAATATATGCAGTGTATTATTTGTTGAAAAATAAAAATAAATAAATAAATAAATAAATAAAAATGTAGGGACTGGGGAGATGGCTCAGGGGCCAGGGAGACAGTTCAGGGGCCAGGGAGATGGCTCAGTAGAATAAGCACTCGCCTGGCAAGCACAAGGGCCTGAGTTCAATCCCTGGTTCTGAAAAAAAAAAAAAATGTATAGCCTCTGTCTAACCATGAGTACACATCAGATAAATGTAAAATAAGCCATTCTAAAAAAAAATGTTTATACTCCAAAAATGTCACTGTAATGAAATAAAAGAATACACTATATTAAAAATAAACAAAAGACACAATAATTATTGACCTGGGATTTTCTCTCACTAAAAATGAGTTTCACTTCATGAAATCCCAATGGGGTCTAAAGGGGATTAGATAATACTATAGTATCAATGTTAACTTTCCAATTTTGAAAACTGTATAGCATATGTAAGAATTTGTTATTTTGGAAAATACACAGTGCACTATTTAGGAGAAAAGAGATATTATCTGTACTTACCTCAATGATTCATAGAAAGTGGGCATAGAGAAAATGATAAATTACCAGGTAATCTGGATGAGAAATATATATTCCTATTCCTTTAACTTTTCTGTACATTTAGTACTGTATCAAAATAAAAGTTAAAGGAAAAAATAATACTTCAGGTAACATTTTTTTCCTTAAGTCACTCTTTGACATAAAAAAATCACCCACTGACTTAAAATTGAAAAAATAATTATTAAGTGCTGTAAGTGTAAAAGTAAGAGAACAGACTCTGAATAAGATACACAAAAGGAAAATTTCACAGTCCTAGTAAAAGTCTGGAAATCAAAGCTGTCTCAGAGAGGGAGCTCTCCCCCACCTTGGGCCCCAAGTCAGTCGCTCCTCTTTGGATGAGGCTCCCAACACAGCTATGGTGGTTGTACACAGTCAGTTCTGCCACAGGCTTTCCCACTAGGCTACTAAGTTCTGAACTTTCTCTCTCTCTCTCTCTCTCTCTCTCTCTCTCTCTCTCTCTCTCTCTCACACACACACACACACACACACACACACACACACAATGTTCCCAACAACCCCTCTTCTGGAAAATCTTCGTCTTGGCGCAGCACCAAGGCCTCCGAGGCAGAGGGCCTACCGCATCCCAGCTGCCCACATAGAACTCCAGCCAGGCCAGGACGAAAGGGCTTGGAGTCATTCTTTGTAACAGGAAAAAAAAGACCTTTTCAGAGGGAAAACTGATACACAATCATTCCCTTAACATTCTCCTTGGTAACCTGACACATTGTCACCAAGCATTCCTGATTATGGTGCTCCCGATACACAGTTATCTGACTGCAAATACAGCCAGCCCCTCTCTGAGGCCAGGAGCAGTCAGACCAACCCAACAGTCTGAAAAATGTCTAGCTTCCCCCATCCATTAGGGTCACCCAAGCCACGTGGAGCTCTACACCTACACAAACTCCAGCTATACTCATCTGATGGCACACAGTGCTTGGTGACTGCCTCCCCTTTAGCCCCTAGCAAGACTGCCAACCAGGGGGGCTAAGAGCACATGGGACGCAACAAAGGAACAGGAGTCAGCAGCAGACACAGACATTTCCTAACCCCATCAATTCTGATTTCAAAAATATGTACAAATGAAAGCTAAAAGTCAAGCAGGCTAGGTATGGTGACGCACGACTGTAATCCCAGCACTTGGGAGGCTGAGGCAAGGGGATCACCACAAATTTGAGGCCAGCCTGGGCTACACAGTGAGTTCAAAGCCAGCCAGAACTATATGGCCAGATCCTGTCTCAAAAATCCAAGAAACTGGCTGGCACAATGGTTCAATGAAATAAACAGAGCCTGTCTCATCTGGATGATAAGAAATCTTGGGGAAAGAAGGTATAAGAATAGACAAATGTCAGAAAATACTAAATGGCACAACCAGAGGTCCTAGCAAAGTTGGAAGCCTCAAATTCTAGTCCTTACCTAGGTAATCTTAGCAAATCAATCCCCGTTTCCCTGGATCTTAGATTCCAAATGTGTTTAATAAATGAATCTATGCTCAGACTTGCTTTGATTGAACATATTTCACAAGCCAGACCAGGACAAGATGAAAAACTTAAAATAAGACCAAAAGACAAAAACCTATTTTCATCTAGTTTATTCATTTATACAGAAAATAAAAATGATAATTATTCGATCAGAAACAATTCTGATTACTCAGATAAGGTATGGCAGGAAATTCAACCTAGGAGAGGACCCCCTCCCCACCCCCCATTCTGCGGTGTCAGTCAGGGATAGAACATTCTCCTCTGCAGTGCAGAGGCAGCTGAATATCCCTGTGCCTGTGCAAGATAGAAAGGTGGCCCCTTGTAGGGACTGTCCCTTGTCTGCCCTTGTCTTTGTCTCTACCCCATAAGGAACAAGGACTCAGTCACAGCCCTCAGTCCCCAGGCAGCACACTTGCTCTCAGGAGTAGCTGACTCCCTCCAGGCAGGCTCAGACAGCTGCCAGCACCAGGAGGGACTGTGTTGGGGCCACTCCCACGATATGATCCAGTGTCTTTCCTGGTGCTGCCACCAGGCCTCCAAAGTGCCCCACGGAGGACCTACCCCTGTCTAGCTTCTGGGCCCCCCAGGTGACCCATTGCTCAAACAAACGCAGGCTGCACTGGGAAGCCAGGCCCCAACCAGTCCAGCCCTGTCCAGGGCTCAAGCAGCTGCCAAATCACTCACCCCTCGCTCCTTCTGCAACGTAGTGCTCAATGTCCGCGTTCATCTCCAGGCAACAGAATACAAATATGTTTTAAATATACAAAAAGTCCCTTCAAACTAATAGAAGACTTACTGACCTGGGCAAAAGGAGGTAGACAAAAAGGCTAACCACAGAGAAAGTCAAAATGGCCAAAACCATGAAAAGACCCTCATTGAAAAAGCAAGTAGCTGAAAGTACAATCATCCGATAGCACTTTTCATCAGACATGCTGATGAAATGTGAAAGGTCAGTATGGGAAAGAAAGATGTTGTCATGTTACCTGGGACAGCGGCTTATTTTCATCTGTCAGGGTGGGGTCTGGTAGCACCCAACCAAATATTAATATTAAATTACATACTAAATACGTGCCTCTTGACCTAGCAAAATCTCTCCTACTATTCTCCTTGAGAACTATTCTTACATATCCAATTGTCATGTGTGTGAAAATGGCCAACACAGCCCTGTTGACTTAAATGCCCATGAGTTAGTGCACAACAGGATCTCTTACAAAACCCCTGGACTCTAGTATCAAAAACTTCTATCACTGATTTTTACTACCAGGGAATATTAACCCAGAAAGATACCTGACACTCCAGCACCTCTGAGTTGAATATATGTGTTGAATAAAAGAAAACACATTTATATGCTTTCCATAGCATCTCGCCCATTATTCTATCTCATCAAATTCTTAAGATAAAACCGAGGCAACCCACACAGGCGTTCTTGTTCACAGGATAAGGATTGAAGCTCAAAGCCTCATGACCCAGCCAGGATCACAAACCCGAGGTGTGGGGCTGATACCCATTCTGCCTGCAGTGAAGTGAAGGGGACCCCATGTTTTTAGGCAGCTGGAGGGTCAGTCAGTGACTGCTGGCTGATCTGGACGGAATCGCCTTTCCCCAGCCAAGCCCTCCCCTAGGTGACACCTGGCCCTCCAGACTGCTGCTCAGGCCCATGGGGCGTCGGACAACAGGTCTGAAAGGAAGTCATTCAATAGCAGGTCACCATGGAAACCCTGGCCCCCTCCACACTCTTCTCTTCGAACAAAATGGAGTGGGCAGGGAAGGTGGAGCGTTTGTTAAATGCCTGCTATGAACTGGGCACAATGAATAGGAAAAAAACTTCATCTTATTCTTCCTTTATAAATCACCAAAAGAAAAAGGAACTGCATTGTAAAGCAAAGTCCAGAACAGGCCTGCATCCCTGCTTAATCTAGGTCAGATGTAACTACAGAGGAAGTTGACTCCTTATGTGACATCACCCGGTTGGCCGCTGGTGGCCACAGGGTGACACAGCTATGTAGTCAACCTGCCTCTGTCACACATGCTATCCATGCATGCCTGGAACCTGCGCTCCAAACAACCAGAGAAAAGTCTGGGCTGATTCAGGAAACACAAATGCTGTCTGGAATAAGGCAGAGGACGGTCCACACATCTGTAGACGGTAGATGTCGCACTCTGGGCAGAGTGGTCCTCTTCCCTTCCCTCCATCCTGCTCTTGCATTATCAGAAAATGGGGGAAACAGTGCTGTGTTGGGACATGATTACCTTGGAACATTCATCTTAATTACAGAAGCTCTTAGTAACCGTTGCTTAGTAACAAACGCATTTGAAATAGATTTGTTGACTTATTAGGAGATGCTCTGAAAAGACCTGAGAGTGAAATTCACTGATGGAAAAAAATAGCAAGGGCCTGATAAAGTAAAGACATTTTTTTAGCCATGAAAGTACTTCCACGGGGAGGGCACTAATACACCCCATGAGTGAGTTGGACAGTATTTGACAGTATTTACTTTATGGCTGATCTATTGGGTCTGGGACCATTTCAGGCCCAGGTACCTGACCAGAAAGCTATCAAAGCTGTGTGACACAAATCTTAAGGCTGTCATTGACACGAGGTGCTACACAGAAAAAAAAAAAAGCAGGGGTCCCTGGACCTCCCAGCTCCCCAATATCCTTCCTGGCAGGGTGTTTGGATGCTTCTTTCCATTCAAGATTTCAGAAATGCCTGAGGCTTCTGATGAGGTGTCAAGTCAGAAGGCAAAAGCAGGCAAAGCTTCGCCTCAATCTTTCCAAGAATATTTCTTCAGCACCTGTTAATGAAATCTGCAATCAAAGTGGCAAGAGAAATGCATTTCAAGATGACACACTCACTGCATCTTTCCCAGTGTGAAACCCCACCCTCTTCTCCCTGGACCACAGCCTCCTCCTGTTGCCTGATAAGACTGCTCGCCTAGGATCCTTTGCTCACTGTCTCAGAGAGAGGATTCCCTCAGCAGAGCAAGTCCCTCCCCTCCCTGAGTCCTTCTGGTCTTCCTTTGGCCCTGCTTCTCCTCCAGCCTCTTCTCCATTCTCTCTGACATGCCTGGCCATCTCACCTTCCTATCTGGAAGTCCACAGTTGCATGTTTCTCCCTGAGTCCCTTCAAATCCAGCCAATGTCCCCCTCTCTTCTTTTTTTTAAAGGTAGATTGATTGATTGATTGATTGATTGACTGATTGATTGATTTGGTGCAGGGTCTCACTACACAGCTTAGACTCGTAGTGATTCTCCTGTCTCAGCATTCCCAGCACTGGGATTATAGGCATGGACCACCAACCCAGTTTCAAGTGGCTGGCACAGCTCAGGGAAAATACAGCATGTGGTACTTGGGATCAAACCCCGGTCCTTGTGCTTGCCAAGCAGGTACTTGCCTGCCAAGCTATCTCCCTGGCCCTCTCCCTCTCTTCAAAAGGCATCTGTGGTACCTCCCTAGTCTTCTGACCCTGTCCATCCCCTCTGCTTCCAGTTTACCTTGGCCCAAGCTAGTGGCCTCCAGGAAGGAGACAAGAAAACACCTGTTCTGTGGACCCCTGTTCACGTGTTGCACTCAAGGCCCAGAACTTGGGCCATGCACAGGCAGCTGCATATTTACTGTGGCTGCCTGCCTCCCCTCCCAACCCTGTGCATTTGAACTTGAACTTGAAGGTTCACGCATCAGCTTTCACACTGGCCTTGCTATGGCCACCCAACATCAACCCACTCAGGAACTCTTTCATGAAACCAATGTGCATCAAGCATCAGCATTCCAGGCATGGTTTTTAGACAGCAACGATAATGAAAACAACAACGAAGCATACTCGTATCACTGAGTTCACAGGATACTACCCAATTTTAGTCATGGTGGTGCACACTTGTAATTGCAGCACTGGGGAGGCTGCGGCAGGAGGATTGTCACAAGTTCAGGGCCAACCTGGGCTATACGGTGAGCTCAAGGACAGCCTGAACTACATACATAGTGAGATTCTGTCTCAAAATATAAAAAAAAGAAAATAGAAAAAATAAAAGGAATTACCCAAGTTAATGTGAGCGCTAAGAAGTACATGAGGCTAGAAAAGTCTGTCTGTCTGTTGAGACAGGTTCTTAATATATAGTTCAGGTTGGCTTTGAACTCACTACGTAGCCCAGGCTGGCTCTGAATAAGACAATCCTCCTGCCACAACCTCCCAGGTACTAGGATTACATGCGTGCACCACCATGCCCAGTAAACATTTTGAAAATAGAGAGGGTTGGGGGTATAGCCTAGTGGTGCAGCACTTGGCTAGCATGCACAAGACCCTGGGTATGGCCAGGGAAAGCACCCCTGTAGAGAACAGAAGGACAAAGGGTGACAGGCAGCAGGGGAGCAGAGTTTGGGGAAGGTGAATAGTGCAAAGGTCTCACTCCTTTTCGAGTCACTTCCCTCTCTGAGTTATGCTTCCCTTTCAGCAAATCAGTATCGACATCTAAACTAAATAAAGCCTCCCACTGCCAAATCAGAACAAGGATTGTTTTGGAAAGACTCAAGCTGAAATATAAAATGACAGAGCCTAGGTTTTCAAACATATATTTACAAAAATATTTTTTCCATATTTCAATATCCTAGTTTATTTGCAGCTCGCTTCTTTTTTAAACTAAGAATTTCGATGTGAGTATTGCAAGTTTTCACTTCCCATCAACTTTCCGACAAATTCTGCGAGGAACAGCTGTTCCCATAAAATTTAATTCACCACTTCTCCCCAAAAACAGTCAGTTGGATGTAAAATAAGTTTGCCTTCCTGTTCATATTTCACAACCAATTAAAACTGAAACCAGGGAACCCCCGCCTGGAGGCTGCTTCTGGGACCTGCACAAGCCCAGCGTGGGGGGCAGAACCCCAAGTCCCAGTGCCGAAGAACAGACCATGGAGCGCCAAACGCGGGCGCTGCCAAGAGAGAAACTGTTGGGGATGGTTGGCAAATACGAAACCGCGATGTGAAAACTTCAGGAGGATCAGCTGTGCAAATCCATCTCCACGTTTCCAAAATTCAAAAGACCGAGGCTGGGCATGGTGGTGCGTGCCTGTCATCCCAGCGCTCAGCAGGCTGAGGCAGGAGGAAGGCCTCAAGTTCAAGGCTAGCCTGGGCTACATAGTGAGGTTTTTAGGTTTTGGTGGGGTTTTTTTGTTTTGTTTTGTTTTTTTCCTTTAATTTGTGTATTTGATACAGGGTCTCACTACACAGCTTGGACTCATAGTGATCCTCCTATTTTCAGCTTCCCCACACTGGGAATCCAGTCATGCACCCCCATGCTTGGCCAGTCTAGGTGGCCAGCTCAGCATGCCCAGGAGCGGGGCCAGTGCAGCATGTGATGCTAGGGATCGAACCCCAGTCCCGCCACTTGCCTAAGCAGGCACTTAGTCTGCCAAGCTATCTTGTGGGCCCTTACATAGTGAGTTTAAAACCTTCATGCACTACAGAGGAGAGCCCTGCCCAAAAAAAAAAAAAAACCATAAAAAAGGTTAAAAGATGGACAGTACATACTCCTAGCTGACCCTGGTAGGAAACATCCTTGGTGGGACCTGAATGAAAGTCATCAAAGCCAACAGGCTGACAAGCTAACTCAGGATGTTTATTAATAGCTCCCAAAATAAAATCTTGGGATGCTTTCTAACATGCTCCCATGAATAGGAGGTACAGCTGAGACCAACCTCTTCCTGGTGGCCAAGAACAGCCCCAACAAGCTGGGGGTCTCTACTCAGAAGCGATGACAGAACACATCCTTGGCCAGGCCCAAGAAAATGAATGACACTGCCAGATATACAGTGTGTTGGGTGACCCCAGGGCCCAGTCACCCCAGAAGAGCAGGGAGGGCAGAGGGTGCGAGCAGGCTGAAGAGCGGAAAGAATAAGTCATCCTCCCCTTCCCCACATCCCCCCTTCAAGCAGCCTAGGCCACCACTCAGAAAACAAAAGATTTCTGCACACACAGCAGCACACACCACGTACCTCACCCCGCCTGCGTCAAGGCAGTGACTGTCATGCACAGTGACAGAAACCACCTGTGGGTGCCTCGTCCTCAGACATGTCCTATTCTGGCAACTTGCAGGGACCAAAACTCCCTCAAGGTCCTGATCTCATGGTAACTCTGGGATCATTTTTCTGACAGTCTATTTCCCTGTACACCAAACATGGGACTGTCCCTGTACTACCCACACTCAAAGAGCCCTTTTGGGGGGCAGTTTGTGCTGCATTTCTACAGCAGTCGGTGTTTCTGGCTGGCTGCTTCTAAATCCAAGCCACACTCACTGACATGCTCTCCCTTCTCAGCTTAATCTTCCCCTTTTGAGTTCATCACTTTCTAACACGTTATGTAGTTTTATTTCCGGTCCACTGCTTTCCACTGAAATGGAAGCTCCACAAGGGAGGGGCATCTTTAACTGCCTTCTGCTCAGCTGCTTTCCCAGTGTGCAGGGCAGTGCCTGGGTCACAGTAAATGTTCAATTAATAGTAAGTGATGGGTGATTTCCACTACTGACTGGATAAACGTGGGGGTAACTGAGCTACCATTATCAAGCCGTGGGACGGACGCAGCAAGCCTTCCTGGACTCGCTGCACAAGAAGACACTGAATTTCCACCGCAGTGTTCAAGAAACACGGGATTTCAACACAGGACAATCCCCAGGGAGTTTCCGGCTCATCTTTCTAGCCATCCCTTCACCAGCTTGGCCCAGTGGAAGTAACCTCCCACTTTGGACTCCAGTGATGGTAACTCTAGTACATTTCCAATCCATTCATTCCTATAAGCACCCACCCACCTGCACTTCCCAATGTCACATGCAGTCCCTGGGCTATTCCTCATACCACAAGCTAGCAGGTTAGAGACACTTATCATTAATAAACACCCAATACAAATCTAGAGCAAGAGAAGCCAAGAAAAAAACAGAAAAGAGATATTATTTCACCCCAGATTTTAACCAGCCCACCTAGTCCAACATCAGGTAATAGCAGACTGTGCTTGGTTCCAGACACAAATTCCACTCTAAACTCAAGAACCACAGGACAAGATAGCTCAGCAGACTAAAGCGCCTGCTTAGGCAGAACACAGTGGCTGGGGTTCGATCCCCACCATGTCATGCTGGCCCCACTCCCAGGGCACGCAGAGACGGCAAATGAGACTGGACGTGGTGGTGTGCCTGTAATCCCAGCACTTGGGAGGCTGAAAACAGAAGACTCACTACAAGTCCAATCTACATAGTGAGACCCTGTAGACATTGTCCTAAATACAGGGGGAAAAAAATAAAATGAGCCACAGGACAGGAACTTTACTTCCTATCTGGAGAGATGAAAGCCCAACATATCAAGTTCTGATCAAGAAATCCAGCAACCACGACTCTTCCTATTTGCTCTTCTAAAGTGAAAAGTGGCCATGGAAAAAGTAACTATACCAATGTCCCTGTGGATAGCAGCGTGGGTAACAGAATGATCCTAAAGGAAAGCAACATCCCTGCATGTACTAAGAACCAACATCACCGCCGCCCTTCCAGCCCTGTGGATTTCCTCTGGGCTCCTATCTGCTTGTCAGAAACTGTGCACCCTGTGCCAGCTCGCCTGCATGCAGCAGTGATGGGAATGGCCAGTGCTGGTGGGCAGGCTCTGAACATGCATTACCTCATCGCTAGGCAGCAGTCGCCATGGGCTTAGGGGGACCACCTGCAATCCCAGCACTCAGAAGGCTGAGGCAGGAGGATGACCGTGAGTTCACAGCCAGCTGCACTAACTAGTAGGACCCTTTCTCAAAAAATAAAAAAATAAAAAAAAAAAACTGCAGTACCATACCGTCTCAAAGCTGAAATATAAAAAGTCTCATCTCATAGCTCAGGCTCATAGTAACTGCCACACAGCAAAGTTACAAAGGTTAAAGCTAACTTCATACAACAGGAGTACATGTAGAAATTAAATGTGATCTAAAAAGATGTAGGACTAGTCAGATGTGGTACACACCTGAAAGCCCAGCACTCAGGAGGCTGAGACAGGTGGATCACTGCAAGTTCAAGGCCAGCCTAGGCTACAAAGTGAGTTCAAGCCAGCCTGAACTGCATAGTGAAATCCGGTCTCAAAACAACAAATATAGGGCTGGCCAACTAGCTCAGTGAATTAAAGTGCCTGCAAGTAGACACAGGGGCTAGGAGTTTGATCCTTGGGCCTGCAGTGCTGGCCCTGCCCCTGGGGCACCCTGAGATGGAAATTGAGACTGGGCATGGTAGCGTACACCTGTAATCCCAGTTCTTGGGAGGCAGTAAACAGGCGGATCACTACCAGTCCGATCTAGTAGTGAGACCCTGAACATCCTGTAGACCCTTCCCTAAAATAAAAAAGACAAATATATAAATAAATATATATATTACATTATTATATATTATATCATATATATAATAAATGTGGCATGCTTCTCTGCAACATCTTTCACCTTCTTCAGTAGTTCTCTTTGCTAAAAACTGGCTTAATCATGAAGATAACAATTCTCAAGTTCAGCAGAGGTGCTTCCAGTGTGAATATTGTGTAGGGAATAGCTTCTCTTTAAAGCAAACCCTACAGTCATGCTGAGGGAGTGAGCCACAGTTTAAACACTCTACAACATTAACCCACCAAAATCCTGGGCTACCACATCGCCTGTACACTGAAAAACTCATGATATAAAACAAGATAGGAAAAACATACAACTCTCCAAAACAACAGCACAGTTCTCCACATTATTCACAATGCTACAAAGTACATGTGCTTTCCCCAAATAGCAACATCATGACATAAATCTTCACTCCCAAGGATCTATTTAACGTGTGTTCTAGGAGAACAATTTTTTAACTCATTGTTTAAACAAAAAAATAATAATTTCCTTCTAAAACTCTTCAAAAATCTAAAATAATTTGAGAACACATTCCAATTCATAAAATGGACATAAGTACTTCGGTAATCCTGAGGGTCATGCCCACAAGAACGTCACACTTGAATCTCAAGTGACCCTGCATGTCTATAGTTCAAACAACAGTGCCAATTACGACATCTGGAAAGTCCAGTACAGGGAAATGGTGAAAACACTGCCTGGTTCTAGAAAAATTGACTACACGAAGGGTTTCCTCGGAAAAGCGGCACCAAGGAGTCATCAAGCCTCCCGTGTAGTGAGGCTGTGCCTGTTCTTCATAAACATCAGTTTGCCCTTGTCTTTCCTTACAATTAAGAGCAACACCCACCAGATGGTTGGGACAGAGGCCCCAGCCAGTCACCTCTGCCTCTCTCAGCTGCCACATGGGAAGTCACCCTATAGTTTGGGGCAGAACCAGACTCCAAAGTTTAGAACAAAGGTTTTTAGAAAAGTTAAAAATATTCACAAATCCTGAATTTCTAGCCACTCAAATGGTAAAAATAGAAAGGACCCATCGAAACCATAGGACAGGAAAAATCAAGAGGCTCTCATTTCTTCAGGGAGAGGAGGAATTATACTAGTATAATTTGGGCAAAGCAGCCTTGCCCTTTCTTTCCAGCCATGGAGAGCTTCCCAGCTGGCCACTGGCCAATGCAGTTTTTAAGCATGGTGCAGAAAAGTACAAGTGTACTTTTGTCCAAACGTACAAAGAGTTATCCAAAAAAGTAATCCAAGATAGAAACACTAGCAGTATTGGGGGAGGCACTGAAAGCTAAGATCTGATTATGGGAAGGAAAGGGGAGGAGTGTGTTTAGGATTTGTTTTCGAAGTCTAGGGCAGGGGTAGGCATGGAAGGGGAACGCTGTTTTTCAAAACATGCACGAACTCCATTGCTGGCTAAGATTTCTATCTCACAAAGTTCACCTGCGAGAATAGGCTGGCCAGGGACCAGGTCGACAGAAAACAAAGCAGGCCCAACCTCATGCTTATCACAGGATGCACCCAGGCCCATTCATGTACACGGGCCTTCCAGGAGCCCGTGGCTTATGCTATGGGGAGAATGCAATGCTACAAAAGCAAACTTATCTAACTCACCTTCAAAACACAGTTAAAATACTCAATAAAATAGTAAATTTTAAGAAAGTAAAGCTTGCTGGGAACGTGGCTTACAAGCAAGTGACTCATGCCTATAATCTCGCCCTTGGGAGGCAGAGGCAGGAGGATCACCATGAGTTCAAGGTCAGCCTGGGCTACATAGTGAGACCCTGTCTCAGAAAAAGGAAAAGAAAGAAGATGGAGCTAGCTGAGAAAGTTTCATGATAAAATTAACTTCTGAAATTGAAACACAAATTATAGGAATATTAGGATTATAAATCTCCACTCTAGAATATTTACGTCAAACTACATCCTAGGCCACTGTCAAGAAATTTCACGTTTCCCCTTTTTAAAATAAAGTGGTAAGAACTGTGTCATTTTCTGCAAAATGTTAAATTATATTCCTTCTTGCCATTTCGACTTGAAACTGAAGTTCATTTCCCTATAAATATTTTAATACTATTCTCCTCTGAGCAGGAACAATCCATCAGAGAACAATTTGTTAATTGCTTCACCAGCCTATGCACAAGTCATACAGGTAGGTTCCTGGATGGAAGAGGAGATCGCTATGCCTAGAAAATAGTCTCAAGAATCTGTACATCAGATGAAGAAACACATACTTCAGCCAACTTATAATTCAGAGAAAGTCTCTATTTCTCCATGTTTTAAATGTCTTTTCCAAGGCTTATTTAGGTATAATTGATATACAATAATTAACAGCACTAGCCAGATGTGGTGATTTATGTCAGTAATCCCAGGACTTGGGAGGCTGAGGCAGGAGGATCACCACAAGTTCAAGGCCAGGATGGACTACACAGAGTTCAAGACCAGCCTGAACTTCATAGCAAAACCCTGTCTCAAAAAGTCAAAAATTAAATTAATAACATTGAGGGGCAGGGGAGATAGCTCAGTAGAATAAGTGCTTGCCTGGCAAGCACAGTGGCCTGAGTTCAATCCCCGAATCCGAAAAAAAATTGAATACTTTGTTCAAAATTCCAAATTCACAATGTATATATTTCCTTTCTCCTATACTATCAAATGTTGTTTGTTTGGTTTTTTTGCGGAACCGGGGATTGAACTCAGGCCCTTGCGCTTGCCAGGGAAGCACTTATTCCACTGAGCCATCTCCCCGGCCCTATACTATCAAATGTCATGCTAATTTTTGCTTTGCTTAATTGTTTCTTGGTGAATCTGTTGTGAGTTGAGTGGGTGAATAAAGATATTCTGGATAAAGATAAGCCAGAGGCCTACCGCCAAGTACCTCAGAAGGTGACCTTCTATGGAAATAGGGTCTTCACAGAGGTAACCAAGTGAAACTGGGGTCATAAGATGGGCCCTACCCCAATAGGTCTGGTGCCCTTAAAAACCAAGGTGATTAGGAGCTAGATGCACAGAGGGAAGAGAACATAAAGGCACACAAGAAGCCGGCCACCTACAGCCCAGGACAGTGGCTTGGGACAGCCTCCCTCACAGTTCCTGAAAGAAAGCAGCTCTTCAGACACACTGACTCAGACTTTTGGCCTCCTGAATTGTAAGACACTAAATTTCCCTCATCTAAGCCTCTCTGTGTTAGGTGCTTTGCTATTGCAAAGCCCGGCCAACCATTACAGAGCCCACAGGACTTTTTAGCTTGAAGTCTTCCCAAGCCATCTCTGTCCCCACCCAGATGAGAATTTTGCCAGGAATTAATGTCACATTTATTAGGCTGCAATTTCTACAATCTGTCTCTTCCCCTTTCTAAAAGTGAGATGTGAATTTTTCCCATCCTTGAAGCTGTTTTGCAGACAGTTTCTCAAAAGGAACAGGCAGTAACAATTACACCTAATACTTCCACAGTGTCTACTCCATGTCAACTGCTTCCGCAGATGATCCTAAAGATTTATAACAGTCATCAGAAGAGCAGGCAATACCCCTGTCACCAACCACTGACACACAGCATCCACTGTAAATGGGAAAACTAACACAGCATGACCACTTTATGGGGGAGAACTGAGGCACTAAGGGATAGTAAACCTGCTGATCCCTGGTCACCCTCCCCCTCACTTTCCACCACATTTTCTTGTTGCTAAGGGCCATTTCACCATGGCTGTGGTTCTAGGGCCACATCTGCAGGTTTTTCTTGGGTCCCCAAGATGCTCCTCTGGATCTAAATAGTCAAAACTCTTTGATTGGCTCTCCTAACTCCTACTCCTAATTTCTTAATAATGTTTGTGGATTATTACTAGTAGCTCTATTTCTCCTTAGTTCAAAGGATGAAAGCCAAGTAGGAATCAAATAATTACTTTTTCTTCATGATCATTTACTTGTTTGTTATCATAGTGTCTCTCCCCAAACCATGGCTCATCTCCCATTAGCATATAAAGGCTTTGAAAACTCCTCTTTCTTCAAGCTTTTTCATAAGCCATTGCCCTCTGTACCTGATAACTTCCCTGATCCAACTCTGTTTGTGCCCTTTCATGAACTCACAGCCATCCATCACTAAAACTGTATGTTGAAATCATCTGGGCTCAGAACTCTTTGATTTTAACAAACATTCTCCCTCTCCCCTCTCTGTAATAATCACCACTTTTTTCACTAGAACTTTATTTTTCATAGTTTCCTCATTTCAGCCACCTTTCATTCTATTCCTTTTGCTGTAACTTGGCTTGGTCCCCAGTTTGGCCCTACTGGGAGAGTGAAATCTTCAACAAGTAGGGGTGAGTGCAGGTCTTTTTTTTGTTTGTTTGTTTTGCGGAACCAGGGATTGAACTCAGGCCCTTGCACTTGCCAGGGAAGTACTTATTCTACGAGCCATCTCCCCGGCCCCAGTGCAAGTCTTGGACCACTGGAGATGAGCCCTTCCAGGGAACTGTGGGACCCTGCGCTGTTCCTTTTTCACTCTCCTCCTGGCCATGAAATGGCTTTGCTCTGCTACACACTCCTGCCATGATGCACGGGCCTGCCACAGGCCAAAGGCAATGGCCCCACCCAAGCATGGACTGACCCCTCAAAACTGGGAGCCAAAATAAACCTTTTCTCTATAAAAGTTGATTTATTGCAGGCATTTAATTTCAGTAATGGAAAGCCAACACACCTTCTTTTGTTTACTCATTAAAGGCCAATTTTACCACAAGCAAACTGGAAGCCAAGGAATGTACTAGGAGGAGTGCAATGTTATGTGGCTCCTATCCACAGAGAGCTCTCAAAGCCTAGGACTGCATGAGCAAACACAGCCCTGCCCTCCTCTCCTACACCGCTGATAAATTTTCCTAAAGCCTGGGTGTGGTGTGACCCACAGTTCTTGCCTTCACTCTAGGGGATTTCAGGTAAGAGATCACTTGTTCCACACAGCCCCTACTTCCTCGCCACCCCATTCTTCTTTTCCCAATTCAGACCAAAGCAGTATGAAAGCAGGCAGACTATGAAAAAAGCAAAGCCAGAAATCCAGTGGACTTCTTTGCTCACACTTTCAGCAGATAGTGCCAAAGTGCTGGCAGGCTGGGAAGCCTCCAGACAAGGGCCACAGAGGCACCGCTGCCATGGAGCATATTTCATGCCCCCTTCTTCTCTTCCTCATTCAAAAGCTCGCTGCCATCTCTCACCCTCACGTCTCTCCTTCCCATACACAGATCCCCTCACTAGACATGCTTCTTTTCAGAACACAAATCCTCCCTCTGCCACCATCTAAGTCCTGACTTGTGCCTGTCCCACAGCCATGACATCCTTCTGCCCTTCCTCGCTTTCTTTGGTGTCACAGGTTGGTAGAGACAGGCGATCCTAGGTATTCCATGAGTCTCTTCAAAGCACTACTTAATTCCCCTCCCTTCAGGTACCTCCTTTATGTGACCACCTGTTTTTTACCTGCTACAAAATTATTTTTTAAATCCTGAGAGGCAAGTTCTCCTCACCTACCAGGATACATCAGACAGAAGGCTGCTGTACCCCATTCAGAATAAAGATATTTTTAAAGCCAACCAACACACACTTACTCAGTGTCTGTTACAAACTCACCATATAGAAAGGAAAAAAACAATATGCTTTCTTTTCAACGTCTGCCAGCCTGCCCTTACACAGGACGCCACTCAGGCAGCAGCCCCAGTGACAGAGCATTTGTGTCTACAGACGCTACTCAGCCCTCCAGGAGCTCAGAACACAAGAGACACACAAACAAACCCGCCTCCCGACTCCCGGCCCACCCAGCTGACATTACATAACCAGTTCTCAAAAAAAAGGCCACAGAGGCAACCCCTCTACACAGGATTTTCCTTCTTTAGCAGCCTCAGAGGAAGAGATGTGCTAATATGGTGCTTCTATTCCCAGCAGGAATAACCCTTAATTATTATGTGCCTGAAGCATCTCAAAAGTTTTAAATAGAATTTCACGTAACATTAAGAAAATTGGGAACTACGTCATTGGTAACAGAAAAGATGTTACACAAAAAAAGAGTGAAAGAGTGGGAAGAGGTGGAGGGGGCACAGATTCTTTTGAGTTGCTTAGGAAGTTCTGGAAATGGAGAAGAAAAGGCATGTGATTACCAAAATGCAAAATCCCATGAGAAAATAAAATTCTTCTGTGGAAGAAATACAGACCTTTCATTCATCACAGATTGAGTCACAGATCCCTGATTAAGTTTCAGAAAAGAAAGTGATTAGACCTATTATCAAGGGATCCATATATTGGATATGCAAGTGAATGTATATATGATCTTTTGTCAAAATCACAGGATTTGCTCCTACAAGTCTGGAAGTAGAGTTGCAACAAGGTGATTTAATCAACACCTTTCATGGGTGGCATCCTTCTCTTCCTCCTTGGAGAAGTCATCTAGCTGTCCATTTCAGTATTTCCCTAAGCAGAAGGCGTGCTGGGAAGTGGTCCAAGCACAGCCGGCTCCAGCTGGGACTGTCACACGGATCCTTGTGGTGAGGAGGGTCTAATACCTCTCACTGAGTGCCTGCCATGGTTGGAGATGTGAGAATAAAGCTGGCTGAGTTGCTCAAGTGGCCAACAGGGCTCACTGTGTCATGACTAAGCCAGTAGAGGGGTCTGCTCCACCAAAGAGTGTTTTCTAAGCATTGTATGCAGCATACAATGACAGGACCAGCCCCTATGGGAAAGGCTTATTTATAAAAACAAACCATAGAGAGTTATTCCGTGGGGGTTTCTATGGCCAGCAACTATTTATGTATCTTACCCAACTTCTACTGACTAAATGAAGATGGTAGACTCCACATTGTTCTTACCAGAATGGGACAAGAACATTCATGATATGAACAAAGAGGGCATTTGATTAAGACAGGGTAGGTCATACCTGTTGTGTCATAAAGAATTTGATTGGCCTTGCTCCATAGTTCCTGGAAACTATGGAATACTTGGAATTCTAAATACTTGGAATTTCCCGAGTAACTGGAGTTTCTCTGTTATTCATAAGCCCCTGGACACATCTGAATATCTGCTTTCAAAAAGAAAGCTATGACGGCAGGCAGCATCTTGGACTGTGGCGGGCCATCTGAGGTGCATGCAGCCTTACTGCAGGCTGCAGCCCTAACTCATGAGGCAACGCTCACTCCAGGTGGTTAACGTCAGCATCACACTGTGACATTGCGACACCCACTCTCAACACCTTAAACGCTTGCCAGGAACAGTCCCTTTCAGGGACTCTGGAAACAGACCCGACCTTCCCTACTCCGCCCGACCCCTTCCACCCCCAAACTGAGAACCAACATGGTCCAATAAGCAGAAAATCACTTCGAGTGGATACACAGACACAACTATAGTACAAGACAAGACTATTTTTTTTTCGGAACCAGGGATTGAACTCAGGTCCTTTCATTTGCTGGGCAAGTGCTTATTCCACTGAGCTATCTCCCCAGCCCCATGGCAAGACTTTTTGAGGAGGTATGTAATGTGTTCTAGGTAAAAACTACAATGAATGCACAAAGAGTCAAACAGAAGACAAGAGATTTCAGAACCTTTTCACAAAGGCATTCAGAGACTTAAGAGTTCAAAGTAATGTTTAGGCAGCAAGACATGAAAAATGGATGACAAATGGTGAAATAAGTGCATTTAACAAATGATGAAACTCATGTCCAACTTTTATTAAATATTCTGTACCTGAAACTGCTCAGCTTATTTCACTATTCAAATGAATCCTTAATCCTATGAGGTCAAATCTATTCTTACACCCATTCTACAGGCAAGGATACTGATGCTTAACAAATGTCATGAAGGCTAGTAGCCCACTGTGGCAGCTCAGGAGAAAGGTAAATAGAAGTGGGTAGAGAAACCTGTGGAAGGTTCCAGATGTTTGTAGAAACCCAACTTGGTTTCTTTATCTGCAGGCTACAGGCAGCTATCAAATAGGAACCAAATCATGTTCTGAAAGAGAATGATGATGGCCATCTGTGAAGAAGAGAAAGACTGATCAGGGGACAGTGGTAAGGTCCCTGGCCACAGAGAAGAGAACCTGGGCTGGGGAAAGGGCAGGGGAATGGATACATGGGTTTGGTACCATGGGGAGGGAGGTGAGGAAGACGACAGAGAGGACATCAGCACAAGTGTGCAAAGGGCACGCCCTCCTGGGTGACACATGTGCCAGCTGTGACTACTCTGTGCAAACTCACGGAGTTCATGCTGTTGATCCACTCATGGACAATGAAATGCTATTTAAAGACCATATTCGATACTGTGGGCAGTTGACGCGCTTCCCCCAGTCCCAGGTCTGCAGCCCCGGGCCGAGCACAGCCGTCTTACTCCTCCAAGCTCTCCGGCTTGGCTTTGCACTTGCTTTCGATGCGTAATGAATGTCAGGGGAGCCCATCAAAGATTTTTGTCTAAATGGCTTTGTAAACCTCTGCGCTGAGGTAAAAGTAGAGCAGACCACCAGTCCAGCTATTGATCAGTTCGATTCAGGAATGCACATCGAAAGAGCTGTCTGCTAGCTCCTCCCAGCAGCCAGTGGGAAAGATCCCACAGAGGAAGCAGCAGGGTAAACAGAAGCTAACCGCGAGCCACTCCCTCCTGGACCCCACTAGGAAAATGCAGCTCTTGCTCTACATAAAATGAATGCTGAGTTTCTCTGTGCGGTCAATAACAGCCATTCAAACCTGATTCTTTAAGAAGTGGCCTTTTTCATGGCTGTGTAGGCCCCATCTAGGTACTGCGAGAGAGGCCTGAGGAACTGTGTGCTTCATTAGCAGGACTTTGCTCAGGTCCAACAGCAACGTGAGCACAGAAGAATCAATAGCAACCCCTGTCTCTGAAAAGTGCTGGTTACTCCCCCTTATAAATAGCCTCCAAATGTTAAAAGCTGCCCTAGGGCTGCCCAGTACACTTACACTATAAAGCAGAAACAGAAAGGAAGAGAAAAGAAATTCAGCTCCTACTGCCTCCAAAGACCCTGAAATGCTCCCCGCTCTACAGCACAGGGTGTCTGCCATGGCTGCATCTCTCCCAATGCACATTCCCAGAATCTGTGCTCAAACGCTCATCTGAAAACGTTTAAAGAAGATCTACCGAAATGTACTCTTACACCGGTCCTTGACACATAATCAATACACCTTTAAGTGCACACATCTATATCTTGCATTAACCTTGCCTTTCGCTGTGATTCAGGGGATATCGGCTCAGCTTCATCAAGAAATCTTTCCTAATCTGACATCATTCCACAATAAATGTGTCATCATAAACAGGCAGAAACTGTGTATCAGAGACGTTTTCTGGAAACATGTTCAAATGAGCCAGAGCTCAACGCACAATTTGTAAATACGGTTCTCTACCATGACTCCAGGGTATTAAAATGCCTTTGGTATTGTCAATGGTTATGGCAACTGAGACCCAGAGTGTTTAGCATGTGTACCAGAACATTCTCATTCAGATCAAAGTGTATCCCTTCTTTCTCAGTCACCCAATTATGACAGAACAGAAGTCATCTGTCCCAATGAAATACAATACCAAGGAGCAAAGGTCTCAATTTTTCTGGGAGGTACGCAACTTAAAAGTCAGGCTCACTGGATATAGTGGTGCATGCCTGTAATTGTAGCACTCAGAAAGCTGAAGCAGGAGGATTACTGTAAGTTCAAGACCAGCCTGAATTACATAACCAAGACACTGTCTTGAAAAATGAAAAAACAGTCAGGTAAAACACCTAATGAATGCTAACTGGAATCTACATGCTACAATATACTCCCATAGAAACTATCACTTTTAACAAGGTGACATTTTCTTGTATCTTTAGGGAGAAATAGAAGACAGTTTTCAATTATTATTATAAATAAGGGATTGGTCTTACACTTGGGTGTCTAACAGGTATCATCTGACATATGAAGACTCACAATTGTTTATCCCATTTAACCTCTATAATATATTTATTTGAGTGAAGATTTCCCCAATTTTATAAAACATAATGAAATCGGAAAGAAAACACTAGCAAGGGAAGGCTTTCAGAAAGATACTGTATTTTGAAACTGAGCCTCTAAGTGCTAACAGTAAATTCTGATTTTGTTCTGGGTTAGAATTCCTAAGTCCATGCCATTGATAGGGATATTTTATCCCTGGGTCCCCTGCCTTTTGAAACCCAGTTACCAGACCCCTGCGTAGGCTCCTCAAAGCCCATCTGCACAGGGTTTTCCCAGCCCACCCAAGTGTCAGGAACTCGCCTGGCCTTGCCTGAACTGTGGATAAATGCAGAGACCACACTCTGAGACACTGGCATCGCCCGAAAGTATAGAATTGGTTAATGCTAACTGAGCACTTCCTAAGTGCCAGGGTCTAGGGACAAGTGGGGAGCATTCCTATGCCTCTGAGGGGACACAGATTGGGAGGCATCAGTTTCCCTCACACTTGGCCACTGGCTGGAGCAGGGCTGGTGCAGACAGAAGTGTGGGAAAGCAAGGAGGCCAGAGCATCTCGTGGCTCTGTGCTTGAGACGAATCCCAAATGCGTTCTGCTCTGCAAAGGCTCTACAATTAACGAACCAAAACAGGCAACATGGCTCATCCTGTAATCCCAGCTACTCAGGAAGTTGAGGCAAGAGGATCTTGAGCAAGGGCCTGAGTTCAATCCCTGGTTCTGCTAAAAAAAAAAAAAAAACCTAGTGTTTCTCAAATTTGAACAAAAACTATTGTCTGTATTATGATCCAGGCCATACTTACACCCATAATACTGGGGGAAACCATTTTCCACCAAAAACGCTATCTGACTATTGGAATGCACTTTGATATTTATTTCCTCTTGCTATTTTTCCTTCTTTCTTTAAATTCTGGTCACAACCCTCTATTAGGTAGCAATCCAGTGTGAAAAACTTTAGTATAAACCTTTCAGTTTAAGCTGGTCATGGTGGTGCATGCCTGTAATCCTAGCACTCTGGGAGGCTAAGGAGGGAGGATTGCAAATTTGAGCCAAGCCTGAGCAATTTATCGATTCACCCCTCAGAAAATACTCCAGAACTAGCGTACCACTGCAGACTGAAGGTCTCCCACACACCAGGCCCTGCACTGGCCCCTTTCCATGTGTGGCCTTACTGATTTTCACACAGCTATATAGGTCTAGCATTAATATGCCCATTTTACAGACAAAGAAACTGAAACTTAGCAATTCAGAGACAGGCTCAGCACAACAGGATGAAGCCAGGATTCAAGCCAGCTCCAACAAGTTCCACCTCTCTAATAACAACACACCACAATGAGTGCAAGTTTCTTCGGTAACCAGAGCTAACCAAACAGGAGGAATTTCCTAAGTTCCCTGGAGATAATTTGAGTCCTGGGAAGGTTATAGAACCAAATGTGGGATGCTCAGACATATCAGAGGGCTAGATGCAGGACAGACTCTTGGGTTTGCATTTCGTTGTTTCCTTCCTTGTCCTCCAATGACCTCAGCTAGGACAAACGAGGAAGGACCAACAGAGAAATGGTAAGTGAGAGCCAGCAGAGCAGTGGCCTAGATAATCACCTTCCAGACAGCTGGCTGAAGTGCACTGTGGTACTGACCACGCTGAGGGCTCCTAATGACAAAGCCCAGCATCCTCAGGACTATGGATGGACCATAAATATTCAGGAGACGGCGCGAACGCAGCCGGAGGGAGAGTAACAGCAATACTCAGCACCTGCTGCTTCGTTTTTCAGAAGTCTTCCAAAATCATGTTAAGTGAGTCTCTTGGGCGATGGGGAATCTTAATCAGAAGGATAACTAAACATCCTTAGACATTTGTCTTCTTTTAGGCCTATCATTAAAGATGCATTTGACAGAAATTCAAGAGATATAAAATGGATACAGGTCCAGACAAATACTCAGCCCAAAACATATCTGCAGAAGAGATGATGTGGGAAAATTATGGGCAAGGTCCTATTAAACTATTGCTCATGACCCCGTGCCTCGCCTGATCCAAGATAATCGGATATGCTGTGACAGCCTATAACCAGCCAGCCATTGGCACAGCTATAAATGGTAATCTCCTGGAAAATGTTTGAGAAATGATTTTTTTCACACATACAAAGTAAATGCAAATTTTGACTGCTACATATAACAAATTAGACAATTTAACAAATAATCCAATGGTTTATATTTTTTGTGTGGCGTATCACACAGCAAAAGGATTATCGTTTAACTTAGCATATAAATTCACATCCAAGCACAAGCTATGTTTCTTGTCTAATCATCTAGTTTCTCAGCATCTTTTAGCAGTAAGAACATTGCTTAGCCCTCTTTGCTTTGCATGTTCTGAGATGAAAACAATCCAGAATGTGCTCGAGAAACCACTGCCTGCTTATGAAACATAAAGCTTGTGCAAACATGGCACGTACTCAAGCCGACCAGTTTGTTTTTAAATATTTTAATAGTGTGCACTGCTGCGTCAGGAACTAAGTGTGCATTATGCCCGATCTTACATCAATATGTACTATTCTTTGATCATTATATCCAAAGATCAAAATTTAAATATCATATAAATTATATTTTATACATGTTCTCCGCAGAAAATCAAACAGAATACTTGGTTCTTCTCTAAACACAGGAGAATATAAACAAGCAACACATCGAAACCAAAGAGCTCACTGCTTTATTCCATTAAAAAATGCCCTCAGGTGTCAATTAAAAGAAAAACCCTCTACATTTTTTAAGATAATTCTAAATGTCTGTGTGCGTGGTCTCACATTTTTAAACATATTCCTAATACTTCTTTTAAAGGTTCTTAATTATGCATGATATTTTCACAAGAAATTCTACTTAAATCTTCTTTCTAAAAACTCTGAGAGGTTACATAAGCCAAGAGAGACAATAGTAGAATTTTAACAAGCAAAACTGCATCCCCAAGACCCACGAAAATTTATCATTTTCACACAAAAACTATACAGTATATACCTTGACTAGGTCCTGGGGTTTTTTTGTTTGTTTGTTTTTGTATTTTAGGGAAGGGTCTACACGGTGTTCAGGGTCTCACTACCAGATCTCACTACTAGATGGACTCATGGTGATGCTCCTGTTTACAGCCTCCCAAGAGCTGGGATTCCTGGTGTGTGCCACCACACCCAGTCTCAATTGCCATCTCAGTACACCCCAGGGGTGAGGTCAGCATGGCAAGCCCTGGGATCGAACCCCAGCCCCTGCACCTGCTTGCAGGTACTTTAATCCACTAAGCTATTTGGCGGGCCCCAAATCCTGGTTTTAAAAACTCAGTTGTAAAAGTTATTCTTAGGAAAATGGGTGAAATGAGAACATGGATATAAATATTAGAAAAACGTTTTTGTTAATTTTCTTAGGTACAACAATGGCTGATTTGTTATGACAATGTCCTTATTCATAATGATCTGCATAGGGATGAAATGTCATGATCTACAAAAATGCCAAATAGCCCAACAATGTTTAAAAAATTGTATATATATGCTGGTAAGATGGCTCAGTGGTCTAAGGCACCTACTTGGAACGGGCCTAGCAAAGCACAGGGACCATGGTTCAATCCCCCAGCACCACATGCCAGCCAGCCCCACCCCCTGGTGGGCTGAGCTGGCCACACACACACACACACACACACACATAAATAAAATTTAAAAATAAAATAAAATAAAAAATTGTATATATGACCACCAGTAGATTAAAAAATGAAGCAAATAGGACAAAATGTCAGTAATACATGAGTCTCAGTACAGGACATACAGCTGTTCCTGTCCTCAGCCTTCCTTATCTGTGGGGTCCACATTCAAGATTCAACTAATGCTCAATCAAAAATGTTTTTTAATAAATTCCACCTGCACTAAACATACAGACTTTCTTTGCCATTGTTTCTTAAGCTATACTATCTGCACAGCATTTACAATGAATTATTCATTATAAGTTATCTAGAAGTGATCTATGGTCTGTAGAAGGATTATATGCGTCCAGGTAAACACTCCAACAAAAGAATATGAGCATCTGCAGATCTGGGTGTGGGGAAGGGTCCTGGCAACAACCTGAAATACTGAGGAATGACTGTCCTATTCTTTCACTCATTCTGTATGTACGGAAATTTTCACATTCAAAAGTAATGAGGATAGTGGAAGAATAGTTGTTTTCATGTAAGCGTATGTATGCACTGGCTGTTGAAGCAAACTAGGGACAGGCAAAATACTGCTTTATGTAGAGAGCAAACAGTTCATTTTCTGGGAGTCGTCCACATTAGAGAAGCAATTTTCCACCGCTGACCCACAGAAATGATGGCACCCTTGCAGCCCACCACAGGGAACTGTGATTGACACAGAGCACCTAAATGGGGGCAGATGCCCCAGGGTCCCCAGAGGGCAATCCACAAGCACCAGTTTACATGGCAACATGCGCCCTTAGAACATTATGGGATGAGAACAACAGATGCCTTTGACCCAGGGACCCTCGGAGCAGATGGAACCGGCAACTCCCCAAGCCTTTGGAGTTAGCACATCAGGCTATAATATGAACTTAAGGCAAAATTAAACGAACATAAAGCCTCAGCTCACTCTACTTAAAAATATTCTTATATTTCCTTTTTTATCTATTTAATAAACTCACTACCAGATCCAAGTATTAAGGCAAAAACTGATATACTACCCTAAAAATCTGACTTGAAACTACTTTTATAAAATACTGGAATCATATTAGAAATGATAAATCTGCAAGCATTTGATTTAAAGTTACCTGAGGTATTAACAAGATTCAGCCCTACAAAACCACATAGCAGGCTATTTCCTACGAATAAATACCTTGGGTTTGGGCTGGGTTGGTTTGAGGACCCAGAAGTCAGCATTACTGGGTACTCTGCACTGTTAAATCAAAGTACAAACCAGCCTCTCTATACATGTCCACAACTTGCTGCAGAGTCTGAGATTCTTTTTTTAATCAAACTGAACTTAAACTAATCAGCAAATGTTGGCCTTAAGTGGCCCAGTGGCATGACTCTGCTTCGGTTGCCTCTTTGTCATTTTTTGTCATTTTCCAATAGCAGCCAATTCTCCATCTAGCCATCTTTGAAGCAACAAGTCATCCCCTGTGTTCCCTCTCCTTCCCTCCCAACTCCAGGCCTGCCAGGAGCACCCACAGGCATTGTTAGTGCTTTGGTCAAAGCTGTAAAGGATCCTGACGTGGCTCATAAAACCTGATAGAATGGGGCTACAGGCTGAAACAACCACAGAAAGAGCGGCGGACTTTCCTTTAACCAAAGAACAATTATTCCGTTTATGGCTTGAGGGCCCTTTCCCTTCTCCTTACTGCCCCCTGCCTTTGATCGTTAACCAATCATTTAGATTCCGCACTATAGAAAGCAGAAGACCAGGACCCTGAAACTTCATTTTTGCTCCACCTCTTCCCAGGAAAAGGCATGATGTAGAATATTAAACAAAAAGTTTGGGAGATAGCTACGGACCTCACTTAACCTCAGGAGTACTTAATTCTTTCAAGGGTCCATTCTCTCATTTCTTCAAAAGTCTCTGGTTTACCTACAAGCACTAAACCAAACCAGAAGGAAATACACATAAAACAAACAAAATTTAATTATTCAACAATGTTTTTTAAAGCTCGTCCCCAGAAGGGCAGAAGCACATTACATTTGGTTATCAAAACTTTGCAGCCTGTGAAGATGTGGAGACCCAGCCAGCTCCAGGAGACCTGGATAAAGCTGTGTCAGACACTCTGGGCTAAAGCTCTGGCAACATTCCAGTCAAAGGGCCGGGGTCAAGAGCCAGGCCAGCCCCACAGGGATGCTGTGAGGAACAGGAAGCCTTGGGAATCAGGGCCAAGAGCACACAGCTAAAAGCAGGGTATGCCTCAGGCATACTCCCTGAAGTGGAGGAAAAAACTAGGCCCTAAGGCAGCAAGGTAGCCATGTGGAAGTTCTGGCAGACACAGTGGTCTCAGGTTCTCCTGTGGTGTATCTTCTCAAGGCCTCAGTTTATCTGTCAAGTGGGGGTAACAGTGCCCCTTAATTTAAGGGTTATTGTAAAGATTTGACTCATTCGAGTCAGTCTGAATAAAATGCTCAGAACAGGCTCTGACAAACAGTAACTCTACATAAATGTTGGCTAGCTGCTGTTTTAGGCTAGAAATGTGCCTTCAGAACAGCCCTTAAGACAACATCTAACCTCTTCAATCCCCCTATTACCAGACAGCTGGAAGTACCCATTCTGCCACGGCAGATCCACAACAACAGACCTACTACTAACAGGCTTGAGCATCACGTCTCAATTCTCTGGCTCCCTGTTTAAGTCCCAGGATGCCTGGCATGGTCTCGGCTGTGACCAAGCACATCAGACTCCTCTCCCTAGCAACTGGGTTCAGATATAACACAGCAAGCTGGTAACATCCTATGATTAAAATGGAAATTGACATACGATGAAAATGGAAATGTACCTGACATGCATGTCAGAGCCCACACATTCTCAGGGGGTAAGTTCTGCAGCTCCTAATAAATGTCCCTAAGCCTGCAAGTCTGTGAACCTCAAAGACAAATGTGGTGGAAGATATACACAAATTACCCTACACATTAGCAAGACATCAGCACAGTGACCTTCAGCAAAGTCCACGGCCCTGGAGTCCACGGCATAAGCAGGTAATTGGCCACCCGCACACCTGGGTGGCACTGTGAGTCAAGCCTTCAGAACAGGCAGAGCCAACAACTTGCTGCTCCACGCTGTGCCACAGTGGTGAGCCAGGCTGGTGATACTTACGCATTACAGTAGGGCTTCTTTTCATAGCCTTTGTAGTTGTTCATGTTGAGAGCCATCTTACAAACCTCACAATGGAAACATCCTTTATGCCAATACTGAAAAAGAAAATAATGAAAAATCCAGTATGATGCCAGTTCTGGCCAGGAGAGGAGTACAAAAAGACGTTTTAGTGCACCACAGTCCCAATATTTAAAAAAAACTACATGGAAATGACTTCAGGCAGCAGGGCATGTTTACTCACTTTCCACTCAGTAAATGAGGCAGGGCACTGCTCAATTTGAATTTAATTTAGGTTAATCTCACCACAACTACAGACTCTGGAGGGAAGACTCGCTAAGGTCCATACTGCCCTTCTACCAGCAGCCAGGAAGGAACTCTGAGGCTGTTTAATTGAGAAACGGAGCCCAGGGAGTATCTTCAAAAGGAAAAGGATCCCAGTTCAAAGTGCTTAAACGCAGAGTTTGGAACAGCTCCAAAAATGTGTGCACCGGAAGTCAGGCAACCCTTGGTGGCTGCAGATAGAATAGGTAAGTCGCCTTGCCCCCATCCCTATCCAAACTGCAGGAACACAGTCTCTGTCTGGGAGGATGTCTTGCTCTAGGGAGGCACTAGTGTCACCTCAAATTCCTGGGTACACGTCAGGCTGGTTTTAATTGCCAGTCACTCGCCCGGAGTACCCAGGTCTCTCTCAAGCTGTCGGATTCCATCACACACAAGAACACAGGTCACAGTTGGTGGCACCCCAGCTAAATCCATTTCCTCTGGAATTCCCCACCCCGGTGGATTAGACACCCATGGGTCTGGCTCACTGCATGAAGCCTGTCTCTTGGGTGGGGATTATTCTTAGCAATGCGGCAGCGGCTGCCCCATGACATATTAATTACTATTTGCTTTTCTCCGGAGCTGCGGTTGCGTGAGGTGCTGGGGCAAGGGTTAAGTGAGGGGACCTAAGGTGGAGTAAGGTCAGGAACAGCGCAGAAGAGGGAGGGGTGCAGCTTGCCCAGCCTGGTCCCTCAGTGCCCCGGCTGCTGCCCCACCACCACCACACGAAAAAAAAAAAAAAAATAGCGTAGGTTCAGACAGCACGGTACCCGACCGCAGCCTTCCAGTTCCAAAGCCACTGTCGCCACGCATAGTCCGCGACACCTCTGCCCCGGTGCCAAGACGCCTCCGATCCCAAAGACCGGCTCTGCCCTTCGTATCGCATCCCCGTGCCCAAACTTCCCGGAGCAGGTGCAGCCCGCGCCCTCTCACCTTATCCAGGCAGTTGACTTTCTCCGTGGGGTACACGACTTTCCCGCAGCGGGCGCACTGGGGGTTCATGGTCGCGACTCCCGCGGGCGGTGGCTGCAGCGGCGACGCGGCTGGGGGCTCCGGGGAGCCGCTGTGACATCCCACGGGGACCCCCGCTCCTCCCGGTCAGGCGCGAGGCTCTGCGCACGGGGTGGAAGCCTGAGCCGGGCGCCGGGAGCCGGTGGGGCTGGGAGCGCGGGGGGCGCGCGGGGCCTGGCTGGCGGCGGCGCTCCGGGCTCCGGCTCAGTTCGGCGCGGCTGGCTCTGTCTGCGTCGCTGGCGCTCCAGGTAGCGGTGACTCACGACACTCGCGCCCGCCCCTCGCGCTCACTCGCTCCCCCGCCGCCGCGGGCGCGCAGGCCAAGCCCACCGGCGCGCCCGACCCGAGTGGCGGTGAACGAGCACGCCGGGCACCGGGGAGGAGCGCAGGGCGGGGCGGGACGGGACGCGACGCGAGGGCGCAGCGGGCTCCGATCGTGCAGCCCGGGAGCGGGAGGAGTGCGGCGCAACCAGGTGGGCGGTGGAGGTGGGGGCGGAATCGGGAAGGACCCCACCCGGCGCTGGCGGCCGTGCTGCCCTAGCGCCCACGCTGACATGCCGGGTACCCAAAGGTCTCAGAGGACGCGGCGCCAGGATGCGCCCACGCTTGTCCCCCGGCTCCGGTCACCCACGCCCCTCCAAGTCCCCGGAGCGGGAGAGGCTGACCCCCGCCTCGGGCGGCGACGCGCTCTGCCCAGAAACCCGCGGGAAGCCCGAGACCTGAGTCCCCCAGGCGCGCGGGGTTACTTTGTGCTGGGCCCTGGTGTCACCCTGGAGAGCACGCATCCTGCTTAGAGTCCTCTGATAGCGGCCCAGAAGCCCTGCACTTTGAGTACTCCTTATTTTTGGAGAATGCCTGGTCCTTTTAGGCCTGAATCAGGCCTCTCTTGATTAGTAATGGCCCTTGTTCATCTTGTTTTAAGCACGTGTGCATTGTAGTGTTTTGCAATTAGTACCAGAAGGATCTGCAAAAAGTTCATGTGTGAGAGAAGCAATGACAAACTCGGTCCAACCAGGAGAACCAGAAAATCAGGCTGAAGGGTAGGATGAAACCAAAGGAAATAGCAGTCTTTTGATGATGGTGATGATGAAGATGAAGATGAAGATGAAGACGATGATGAAGATGATGAGGAGGAGGAAGATGATGAGGAAGATGATGATGATGATGATAAGATCACCAAATGAATTCATGTCTCTAGCAAGAAAGTGGATTGATTTTTGAGACAACAGTGCTACCTGAAATAAGTCGGACACAGAAAATTAAATATCATATGGCTTCTCTTGTGTGAGAAGCCCAAAACAGAAATAGCCAGATAAAGAAGAAATGGTGGGCTGGCGGGGTAGCTCGGTAGAAGTGCCTGCCTGTGCAAGCACAGGGTCCTGAGTTCAAGCCCCGGTACCACCAAAAAAAAAAAAAAAAAAAAGAACAAGAAGAAGAAGAAAAAGAAAAGAAGAGGAAGAGGAAGAGGAAGAAGAAGAAGAAATGGTAGGAAACTGAGGTAGATTTTCTAGAGGTGGGAGAGGGGATCACTGGAAGTGGGGGGAGGATGGAAGATAAATGTATACATGATAGCTCCCCCAAGCAAAGGTAAATATGTCCCAAACATAAACCAATTTTTTTTAATGTGAGTATTGGGTTTTTGAAGGGTAGCAAAATGGAGCTAGACCAGCTAGATTCAACCCTCAACCCTACCATTTACTAATTTTGTGACCTTGTGCAAATTCTTAGCCCCTCTTGCCTCAGTATCCTAATCTCCTAAATGGGGATAAAGTGAAGCTGCAGACAGCTAAGTGAGTCAGCAGTTCCCAAGTGCTTGGCTCCTGGTGAGCGCTGCTAAGATTCGCCAGGATTATCATAAATTGGTTCTAACAAAGAAGCAAACACATTCCATTGCTAGCACAGGGATTAAGACTCAGTCATGCCTCACAGCAACTACTGTGACAGATATTTGTCACTGTCCAAAAAAAAAAAAAATCATGCATCTTTTCATGAGAAAAGTATTGATTTCTGAGCCTTTGAAAGCATGCCCTGCCAGTCAGCACTTTCATACACACAGTTAGACTTTGCAGCCGGGAACTTCTTTAAAACTGTGCAGCAACTGCAGTGGCCCCTCAGACACTGCTGTGTTCACAGACCCACCTGAAAAGCAAATAAGAGGAGAATTTGCTGGTAGAGAGGATCGTGTGTCTTTCACAACCACCTCAGAGCTCATTAAAATGCCTGAGGACAAGGTATGTATATGATCTCCTGAAAGGCAGCAATGTTTGGAGCATTTAGACTTTCATAGCTACAGATCATCAAATATAGTTTAAATATCTTACTCTCTTTTCTAAAGGGTGGGTGTAAAATTTAGTAGAGTGATGGTAATGGCTGACCTTTGTAGCTGATTATATTGGATGTTTTAACTATAAATTGTCTCATTTCTTGCCAGACCAGCTGCCTATCATGTGAGCACAGCACACAGTAGGTACTGATTAAACTTTGGCTGAAAAAAAGTCTGGATTAAGTAAATACACTAAAAATGAGAATTCACTGTGATGCGCAGGTCTCCAAAGCATAAGCTAGGAATGCTCAGAATTACATTTTCCTCTCATATTTATTTCTCTTACACTTTTCGTTTTCTGCACCCACCCAGCTCCCTCCGTTTCTTAATGCCGTTTTACTGATGTAAGAGGAATTGTAACACTATCTGTCTTTAAGTGGACTTTTTTATTTCCAGATTCAAAGTTCTATAAACAGAACATTGGCAGAAACCTGTCATCGGGCCCAGGCTTCTTCCTTCAAGCAGATAAATGATTTAATTGTTCCACTAGAAAGACCTTTTGCCTTGCTATGTCTTTTTCACTTGACTGGTCAAGAAACTACCCTTCTGGTAACTGTACCCTAATATGTCCACTTTCATTTAGATTTCCCTTCTGCTGGCCTAGACCACAGAAATATTTTGTAAAAACTGACATTGTCACTCTCATAAAAATGTTTATATATTTATAAACCTAGCTTTTTCTTTAGCTAAAATTCCCAGATCTGTGTGTTTTTCCCCCAGTGTCTGTCTATTTATGTGAAACCTATGGAAGGCCTTATAATCATCTTTACTACCCAGACTGTCTAAGTTGAACCATAAATTCAAAGTTTTAAAGAATAATTAATATTACCAAAGGCCAAAATAGTAGCTTTGACAACAAGCATTACCTCACACACAGTTTTGGTGGATTGCGCTACACATTTGCATTTTTTTCCCTTTACCTTGGCAGCACCAGAATGATGCTCAGCACAGCCTCGTGATGTCCTTGGGCCAAAGGAATGTGAAAGGACGTGGTCATGGAGTAGAAGCTTTGTGTGCTCTGCACGGCTCACCCTGTCTTCCCACCCCTTGGAGCTTGTGCCTTGACCTTGAACACAGCGTATCTCAGGTACTGGCTGCTGCTTTGATTTTTGTCCAAGAAAGAGAAGACTTTCTAGGCGGCAAGCAGATCACTTACACAGCCTTCACGTGAAAGTAAGAAATAATTATTGTACACCACTGAGACTTGGGGGTTGTCACTGCAGTCAAAGCTGACTAATACAGCAGTGATGAAAACAGAAATATTTTCCACTTCTTCAACAATGAGGGAGATTTGCATATACATATTTATATATGTATTTCACTAAATGATATGCTTTTAGAAGTGTAATAACCAGTAATGTATAAGGCCCTAATTATTATTTCATGCTCTCATTTCAGAAAGCCTTATTGGGGGTCTTCCATTTGTCAGGCATGATATAAAATTGCACACATTGTCTCTAGTTGCCTCAGATTTACCGTGGAGGCAGGCTTACCAACAAACAACTTTGGCAGGTAAAACTAATGGCAAAAGATACATTTTAGTTCACAGTTGCATTTGATAGTTGTGGGGAGGGCTTAGCCTTGGAGAGGTACTTCTCCAAACATCTGAAGCACTTTAGAGAAATTATCATGTTGATCACTATAATACCCCACATGGTGACAAGAAATGTAAATCAAAAACAGCAAAGAAAATTGTAGATTTAAAAGCTAGTACAGAGGCATTTTAATGCATCCATTCAGTTTGTCATTTTGGGGGGGAAATGTCAAGCACAGAAAGATGCTTTGAAGAATAAGGCATGATCTCCACTTACATAAAATCCAACGCAATAGGCCAATAAGTGAAGAATCTTATTACAGTGTGGCCAATGCCTTAAAATAAAGCCATGCTCCAAAAAGCATGGTAGAACAGATGAGAAACTTCTAATTCAGGCTGCAGAGCCAGGAAAAGCTACCTAGATGAAACGGTCACTTCATGGTCTCCTAGCAATGGGAACCTCATGGCTCCCCTCCCCCAAGAATAGAACGCCCCCTAAAATGAAGGTTTTGAGGGATTGTTCTTATTTTTCACAAAATATGGGGTCTTGATCAATGACATACCTCATCACAACAAACTCTAATTCCCAAAAGCATTTGTAGATATCAACTCATAACTGCAAATCTGACTCAGACCTTTCATGTATTTGGAAAGAGAGAAAAGAAAGGAAGAAAAAATGGCAATCCATCATGTAAGCCCTGTGCTCCCCAGGATAAAGGACAAGACAGACCTTCTGTGGTAGGCAGTGCCCCCCCAGATGTCTTCCTTATAATCACCTATTAATATATTGGTGCTAGAGTTTCGATCTGAGATGTCCTCAAAAAGTCACATACTGGGGCTGGTGAGATGGCTCAGTGGTCTAAAACACCACTTGGAACAAGCTTGGCAAAGCACAAGGACCACGGTTCAATCCCCCAGCACCACATGCCAGCCAGCCCTGCCCCCCAGGTGGGCTGAGCTGGCCACACACACACACACACACACACACACAAATAATAATAAATAAATAAATTTAAAAAAAAAGTCACATACTAAAAGTGTTGGGCCCCAACTTATGGTGCCACTCCCGGTGGTGCCTAGTGGGCAGGAGTTGGGTAGAGTTATGCCCTCGAAGAGGATTGTTGGTACTCCAGACTCTTTTTCTCTTTATATTTTCCTGGCTGCAGGTAAATAGACTTCTGCGGTCAAAATGCCCCACCATGATACGCTGTCTTACCACAGGCCCAAAAGTAGTGCAGCCAAACAACCATGGACTGAAGCCTCCAAAACCATCAGCCAAAATAAACCCTTCTTCCTTTTAAGTTGATGGTTTCAGATATATTGTTACAGCAACAAAAAGCTGAATAACACAAAGGAGTTTGCAGGAGTGACTGGTAAGGATGCTGATGTGGAGAGAATAACCAGATTACACAGTATAATCAAAGAAGTTCTCTTAAGAGGGAGATTGAGGGTTAGAGTCAGAGCGGGAGCCGTGACAACAAAGCAGAGATCATAGAGGGAGACTTGAAGGTGTTACACCCTGGCCTTGAAGACTGAGGAAGGAGAGATGACAAGGAATGTAGGCAGACTCTGGAAGCTAGGAATGCAAGGAAACAGCTCTCTCCTAGAGCTTTCAGAAGAAATGTGGCCCTGCTAACACTCTGGTTCTCAGACTTCTGGTCTTTACATCTGAAAGCTGCATGAGTGCTAAGTCTGTGTTGTTATAGCAGCCACATGAAACTAAGGCACCATGTGAATTCTGTTCTTGCTTTGGGGCCACAGTGAGTTCCAGGAGTTCTGAAAGAACCAGTTGGAAGTCAAGTGTCTTATGATTATTCTTTACCATGTTGCTTCCACAGGAGAGACCCTAAAACAAAGTGGGTGAAAGTTTAACAAGCGTCTCTTCACGCTCATGTCATCCTAATAAGAGGATTTGTTTCACTTGCTGTCACAGATAATTACCTCACTTTTCCATTGAGTTTTCCATATGAGAACGCAAACATTATAGGTCGCCCACAAAGTCAACATATTTTCTCTGAATTTCCCTGAATGTTCCTCTCCTCCACTATAAAGGAATTCAGTAACACCGTCATCTTTCCATAATAAAAAGTCAACCCAAACCCTTCCCTCTCTTCTTAACCTACACTGTCCAGTTGTCAGATCCTACCAGTTTTTCTGCTAAAAGAAAAGTTCTTGAATTTGTCCTGAGGCCTCTGCCTTACTGTGGCAACTTAAGCCTTAGGGATTGTTCCATAACAAGTCTCTAAACGTCTTAGACTTTGAAATGTTGTCTATCAGGCTGGGGAGATAGCTCACTGGCATAAGCTCCTGCCTGGCAAGCACACAGTTCTGAGTTCAATCCCCAGTATCGAGAGAGAGAGAGAGAGAGAGAGAGAGAGAGAGAGAGAGAGAGAGAG